>NC_134487.1:50743428-51055928 GCF_040206685.1 Ascaphus truei | reverse complement strand
CTGGTAGGTTGTTCCAGTTTTGGGTGCACGTTAAGAAAAGGAGGAGCGGCCGGATACTTTGTTGAGCCTTGGGACCATGAACAGTCTTTTGGAGTCTGATCTCAGATAATAATTGCTGCATGTGGTAGGGGTGAGGTGCTTGTTCAGATAGATGGGTAGCTTGGATCAGAAAACGGGAAGGGAAACACAAAATGGATGTGCACCCTAAAAGAATTCACTTATATGCACACCAAACTAATGTAAAAATTAACTTTTAATAAGTACCTTAAAACATATATTACCAAAGTAATGTGTAATGTGGATTAAAAATATATTAAATCAGAAATATCTGGCATCCGTGTCTTTAATTATTGAGTCGTGCTGTCCCAGATGTCCACTTAGTATTAGTGGGATACAAAAGACAGAGGATGCTAGGAGTTAGGGTGTTACCCCCTCTGGAGCAACGATGAGACCCAGTAGTGAAAATATATAGTAGTTCACAGATAGAGCTTCCTTGCTAGATAGACCAGCGCTGCGCACTGCAATAAGGGCTTGGTGTGTTAAAGTGCAGGTGCCTAGGTAGTAAAGTTAGCACATACAGTGTAATGACAATACAGTGTTACGCCGGTGCTGCCCGCAGACCAGACCCGTTCCTTTCACTGAGGTGAGGAACGTATAGAAGCACGCACCCGCAGCAAAGGGAGCGTGTCCGGAGTGTGGTGATTTTGGCGTTGCCAGGCCAGGTGTATTTAGCTAGCAATACTTGCCGGTACCGGTGTAGAAATGCCGTTGTCGTTGCCGTTAGCCAAAGTCTGGGATTGGAGAATTCCGGAAGGTCGTTTGTCCAAGCAGGGGTCTAGAGCCAGAGAGAGACGTCCGCCAAGCCAAGTCGTAACCTGAGAGAATGAGAGAGAAAACGCCAGAGTAGTAATCCAAGTGAAAACTATGTCGAGCAATGAGTAAGAGGAAGAACTGGCATTATAAAGTGTGACTGGCCAATCAGAGGTGGGGGCAGGCCTGGAGGACTGTGTGGAGCTATCCTGGATAGGTCCCCTTGATTGGCAGGCAGGTGAGGACTCTTGTCTTGGTAGGAGGTCCTCTTAGTGTGCTGGGGGCGGGTCTTCACTGCAAGAGCAGTGAATAAATTAACCTCACCCGGCGCGCGCTGTTCAGGCGCGCGGCTGGAGAACACGGCGGCCGCATGCGGGACTGCAGACCCCGCGGGCATCCGAGGACGCAGAGCACGGCGGGGAACCCCCAGGACCGCCGAAGGTGAGTGACGCCAGCGAGAGGCGCGCGCCACGGTAGCGGGAGTAACCGCAGGAGAAGGGAGACCAGGCCGCGATCCCTGAATCCTCACATACAGACACTGCAACATACATCCACCAGACACAGCAGTGCTGGGGTGAATAACACAGAGATAACTGTGAAGCACCTCACATAGAGTGCAAGGAAAGCAGGCACACAAACTGTAGAAATAAATAAATGAGCGATTATCTGCTATGGTCTGCAAAGTTAGAACCAGGAGACTACAGACACTACATTAAAACAGCTCCAAGTAGGCGACTGACAACATTGCGCGTCCAACGTGCGTTTCCCTCCAGCAAAGGAGTTTCTTCAATTGCTGTCAATTGATTTTGTAATTAGGGTACTGAAGGGGTATAAAAGGGTTCAGACCTCTCTCCCCCAGTAAAATTTGTCCCTGAAGAAGCTCCTTTGCTGGAGGGAAACGCGTGTTGGACGCGCAATGTTGTCAGTCTCCTACTTGGAGCTGTTTTAATGTAGTGTCTGTAGTCTCCTGGTTCTAACTTTGCAGACCATAGCAGATAGTCGCTCATTTATTTATTTCTACAGTTTGTGTGCCTGCTTTCCTTGCACTCAATGTGAGGTGCTTTCACAGTTATCTCTGTGTTATTCCCCCCAGCACTGCTGTGTCTGGTGGATGTATGTTGCAGTGTCTGTATTATCATTACACTGTATGTGCTAACTTTACCACCTAGGCACCTGCACTTTAACACACCAAGCCCTTATTGCAGTGCGCAGCGCTGGTCTATCTAACAAGGAAGCTCTATCTGTGAACTACTATATACACTGGCGACACACTTTATTCGAGCACGGCTAGTCCCGCGAATTCGGGTATACTCGGGTGTATTCAGGTTTCTGATGTTTTCTGCCAGAGTGCATTGCGTTATTTTCCGGCAGGGATTTAAGCTTTTTATTCCGGCTTGCTGAAATACTGCAATGCCGTGAAAATACACATGGTGGCGCTTGCGAGCTGTTCTCTGTGAAGCCGTCCCCTATAATGAATTGTAATGCAGTTTATATACTGTATATATATATATATATACTGTATAACAACAACCCCTATAAGCCCTAACATACAGTACTGTACACATACAGTACTGTATACTGTATGCATATACATAAATGATACTACTGTATGGGCGGCGGGGGCGTGATGTGTTTGCAGCAGAGAGAGATCCGCTGCTCTCTCTCTGCGCAAACATCGGCACAATAAAAATTATTTAAAATACATTTTTATTGATAGTGTAGATGTGCAGGGGGTCTCCGGAGCTGAATCGCGTTGGTTTTAGGTCTGGGGACCCTGTGCCCCCCGAGATACAGGCCCCTTTAGGGGGTGCCGGTATCCCTCTGCGTTTCAAGGTCCCGATCACGTGACCGCGGCCTGTAAACCAAGCAGAGCAGAGGGATACCGGCACCCCCTAAAGGGGCCTGTATCTCGGGGGGCACGGGGTCCCCAGACCTGAAACCTGTGCACTTCTGCTCTGGAGACCCTCTGCACATGTACAGTATCAATAAAACACATACAATATACAGTATAAATAAACACTCGTTCTTTACCTTAGCGTCTATGCGCTATGGTAAAGAAGCATCATTTGTGTATTTTAATAATATTGTACAGTGAGCAGGGGGTTCCCTGAGCCAGAAATTAATACTCAGGGACCCCCCCCTGCTCCATATTATTAAAAATACGGAAAATGCTGCGTCATTACCATAGCGGATAGCCGCTAAGGCAATGAAGGGGTTAACCCACCGTGCCCGCTTTATTGTGTGTAGTGGAGATGGGTGAGGGGGGTATTTGGCCCTTGGTGTGAGTTTAGGACTTGCGGGAGGGGGGGGGGTTGCGGGTGCACTTAACCCCTTCACGACCGTAGCAGTTAATACCGCTAAGGTCATGAAAGGGTTTAGCCCTCCCGCTACCCCCCCCCACCCGCAAGCCCTCCCCAACCATCGTTGGGGCTAATACCCCATTCACCCACCCTCCCGCTACCCACAATAAAAAAATACACACACACACAGCAGCCGCCAAAAAATAAATAAATAAATATAAATAAATAAATGACAATAAATACATTTGAAATTCATTTTTATTGATAGTGTAGATGTGCAGGGGGTCTCTGGAGCTGAATCGTGTTGGTTTTAGGTCTGGGGACCCCGTGCCCCCCGAGATACAGGCCCCTTTAGGGGGTGCCGGTATCCCTCTGCGTTTCAAACCCCGATAACGTGACCGCGGCCTGTAAACCAAGCAGAGCAGAGGGATACCGGCACCCCCTAAAGGGGCCTGTATCTCGGGGGGCACGGGGTCCCCAGACCTGAAACCTGTGCGCTTCTGCTCTGGAGACCCTCTGCACATGTACAGTATCAATAAAACACATATAATATACAGTATAAATAAACACTCGTTCTTTACCTTAGCGTCTATGCGCTATGGTAAAGAAGCATCATTTGTGTATTTTAATAATATTGTACAGTGAGCAGGGGGTTCCCTGAGCCAGAAATTAATGCTCAGGGACCCCCCCCCCCCTGCTCCTGATCAATATTATTAAAAATACGGAAAATGCTGCGTCATTACCATAGCGGATAGCCGCTAAGGCAATGAAGGGGTTAAGGCATAATAAACAATTAATACATTCAATACATATTTTTCACGTCTGTGTTAAAACTCCCTGCCTTCTCTCTAATCTATGTAAAAAACCCTCCCCCTATTCTCGCTTTTTAAAACGCCCTGCCTTCTCTGTAATCTATGTAAAAACCCCTCCCCCTATCCCCCTATTGTGTGTGTGCGTTAAGCTTCCCTGCAATCTATGTAAAAAAACCTCCCCCTATTGTGTGTGTGTGTTAAATCTGCCTGGCCTGTGTTTCTGAGTGCTGGGTGCTCTGCGTTAAAGGCCCCGATCACGTGATCGCGGCCTGTAAACCAAGCAGAGCAGAGGGATACCGGCACCCCCTAAAGGGGCCTGTATCTCGGGGGGCACGGGGTCCCCAGACCTGAAACATGTGCGCTTCAGCTCCGGAGACCCCCTGCACATCTACACTGTGAATAAAACACACACATCATTAAAGAATCATTCTTTAGCTTAGCGGCTATGCGCTATGGTAAAGAAGCAGCATTTCTGTATTTTTAATAATATTGTACAGTGAGCAGGGGGTTCCATGAGACAGAAATCTAATCTCAGGGTACCCCCTGCTCCTGCACAATATTATTAAAAGTTCAGAAATGATGCTTCATTAGCATAGCGTATAGCCGCTAAGGTAATGAAGGGGTTAAGGCATAATAACCAATAAATACATTCAATACACTACCCACTACCCATGGCAACCTCCGCTGCTGTACATTAAAACAGAGAAAAAAATTAACACTTTCAAAGTAATGTCCCCTAACCCCTTAATCACCATAGCGGTTATTAACCGCTACAGTCATGAAGGGGTTAACCCACCCTCACCCACCACTCGGGACGCCTACTGTACATACCCTCCCACTCTAACCCCCCACCCCGTGAGGCCTAACCACCCTCAACCCTCACCCACTAACTACCCACAAGGGAGGCCTACCCACATACCGTTGGGGAACCCCCCACCCCCCACCCCCAGTCCCCGCAATCAAAACAATGCACAGCCCCACAATAAACAGCATTCTATTTATTAAATACATTACCCACCCCCTGTGCCCCCCCCCATAAATACAAGATTTATTCTTTTACATTCAGGGTCCATAACGCAGCCCCACGCTAGTCCCCGGTGGGCTGGCAGGGCACCTGGACAGACCTACAGTTTACCAGCAGCATTCCACAGGTTCTGGAGGCCTGCTGGTGGATCCTGCCAGCACCATGGCGCCCAGGTGGTCTCCTTGGGTCACCGTGAGCCACAATTGGGTCCCCACGGTAGGCCCAAGGATGTCTGGGAGCCCCGGGTCAAACCCACAGGTGTCTGCGGGGCCTCGGGTGGTTCCCATGGGGGTCTGGGGAACTCACGGGTGCTCACTACGGGTCCGCGGTGCCCCCACAGAAGTGGGACCACACATCATCATCCCCGCACCTACGGGTCCGCGGTGCCCCCACAGAAGTGGGACCACACATCATCATCCCCGCATGTGTCACCCGTGGAACCACCAGCCTGATACCCTTTAGGATACCCGAGGATTCCCCGCGGGTGGTCTCCAGAGGTCCCACGCAAAACCACGGAAGTAACCCTGAATGTAAAAAAAATAAACCTGGCCTATACATTCAATACATACACCCTCCCCCCCAACACCTACAGTACAATAATGTGCAAAATAACTATTATCCAGATATGGATAATAGATTAATTGCCCATTATTAAAAACATTAACTAGCATATACAAATAAATAAAGTACTACTGACCTCATCAATACGAAGTGTCCGACGCCAGCGCCTTCCTTCTCTTGCCCACACAAAACATAGCCAAAACCAAGCCAATACATTGCAATTACATTCAGATATCAATTAACCCCTTAAACACCTTATCGGATAATAACCGCAAAGGTAATTAAGGGGTTAAGCCACACAGGCACGATACCCACCCTTCACCCATGAATTTGTACTGTGGCTTCATCATGCAACTATATATATATACTGTATATATATATACACAGAGAGACAGAGAGAAAGAGAGAGAGAGAGAGAGATATATACAGTATATATATATATATATATATATACACACACGTTATATACACACCCATGATAAACCAATATACAGTACAAATAAATGTAGAAGGGTTATCAAAAGCACTGTCCTACAACCAAACTCTTCTCCATACATACTGTACACACTAAATTAAAATCAATTTCCTTTAATATTCATAACTGATCTCTCAATCTACTGTAAATCATCACTAAACCTCTGAAAAGCCATTTAAACAACTTACATTCCAATATAAATGATGCCTAAATATCTATGCACCATATACATTCTGCAAATTAATCAACCAAGTAAACAAAACTCAATTAGCAATCATTATTTACATCCCTAAACAATTCACACTAGATCCCGAACAATAAAACCATTAACAAATTCACGCCTAGAGCAGAACAATTAAGCCTTTGAAAAAATATATGTACCGACAAAAATACAACCTTTACAAACCATGCCTACTGTATCCCTGACCTTCCTCAAACACACAATACAATACCAAGGAATACTGTACAGTACATCTATCTAATTTTAAAATACTTTAAACTCACAATAAAGCATACTGTAACAGCATACACAAAATAATTTAAAACACATCCAATCCAGCTTTTAAAACAACATCAGTTCTTACCCTGTACTGTACTGTATGTATATATCTCTCTAGACATACTGTATATACATACATACATACATACAGTGGCAAGAAATGATATACCACAAAAAAAAAAAAATACACATGTTAAAAAACCTTTTGAAAAAATTAACAAGTTAAATAAAATACATTTCTTTACTGTAGTTCACTTACCATTACTTGCCCCCACCGACTCCCGTTGCCCAGCTTACTCACGAACCAATCCACGATCAGGAACCCATAAAGTAAAAAAACATAAAATAATAAACATTAAACTAAAAATCCAAATCAATCCACGGGTCTTCTACTTGTAATACATCTTCATCTGTATTCTTCTTTCTTCTATCTCCTTCCGGGCGGGGCAGGGCGTGGTCTTCTTTCCATCATCGGCCACGCCCTTGTCTTTTTTCTTCTCCGGAGGTCCTTCCTCCGCGGCGTCTGGCTGCAAAATGAGACGACATAGGCTTTTAAAGGCCTATGACGTCACATTTTGCGTCATGGTTCCCACGGTCCTGATTGGACCGTGAAAACCATGTGTTTTGGCCGACAAAATTAAAATGATGACGTCACTTAAAGGGAATGAAAGCACAGCCAATCAGAATGGCTTTGCTTCAATTGCCTTTAAGATGACGTCATGAAAAGGCACATGGCTGCCCTCACATGGTATGGTAGCCAATCAGAGCGTGGGAACTTTATCCCTACTCTGATTGGCTCTGGTATACCATGTGTCAGGGGCTTGGGGGAGAAAGGATGTGACGTCAATAAGGATAAAGTTCCCACGCTCTGATTGGCTACCGTACCACGTGACAGGTTTTCATTGACGTCACATCCTTTCTCCCCCAAGCCCCTGACACATGGTATACCAGAGCCAATCAGAGTAGGGATAAAGTTCCTACGCTCTGATTGGCTCTAGTACCATGTGTGCACGGCCATGTGCCTTTTCATGACGTCATCTTAAAGGCAATTGAAGCAAAGCCATTCTGATTGGCTGTGCTTTCATTCCCTTTAAGTGACGTCATCATTTTTTTTTTATCGGCCAAAACACATGGTTTTCACGGTCCAATCAGGACCGTGGGAACCATGACGCAAAATGTGACGTCATAGGCCTTTAAAAGCCTATGTCGTCTCATTTTGCAGCCAGACGCCGCGGAGGAAGGACCTCCGGAGAAGAAAAAAGACAAGGGCGTGGCCGATGATGGAAAGAAGACCACGCCCTGCCCCGCCCGGAAGGAGATAGAAGAAAGAAGAATACAGATGAAGATGTATTACAAGTAGAAGACCCGTGGATTGATTTGGATTTTTAGTTTAATGTTTATTATTTTGAATGGTTTATTATTTTATGGGTTCCTGATCGTGGATTGGTTCGTGAGTAAGCTGCGCAACGGGAATCGGTGGGGGCAAGTAATGGTAAGTGAACTACAGTAAAGAAATGTATTTTATTTAACTTGTTAATTTTTTCAAAAGGTTTTTTAACATGTGTATTTTTTTTTTTTTTGTGGTATATCATTTCTTGCCACTGTATGTATGTATGTATGTACAATATATACTGTATGTCTAGAGAGATATACTGTACAGTATACATTCAGGGTAAGAAATGAAGATGTTTTAAAAGCTGGATTAGATGTGTTTTTAATTATTTTGTGAGTTTAAAGTATTTTAAAATTAGATAGATGTATTCCTTGGTATTGTATTGTGTGTTTGAGGAAGGTCAGGGATAGATAGCCTTGGTTGTAAAGGTTGTATTTTTGTCGGTACTTATATTTTTTCAAAGGCTTAATTGTTCTGCTCTAGGCGTGAATCTGTTAATGGTTTCATTGTTCGTGATTGAGTGTGAAATGTTTAGGGATGTAAATAATGATTGCTAATTGATTTTTGTTTACGTTTGATTAATTTGCAGAATGTATACAGTATGGTGCATAGATTTTATGCATATTGGAATGTGAGTTTTTTCATTGGTTTGTGATCATATACAGTACAGTAGATTGTGAGATCAGTTAGGATTTTTAAAGGAAATTGATTTTAATGTAGTGTCTGTATGGAGAAGTGTTTGGTTGTAGGGCAGTATGCTTTTGATAACCCTTCTACATTTATTTGTACTGTATATTGGTTTATCATGGGTGTGTATATAACGTGTTTGTATACTGTATATATATATATATATATATATATATATACTATATATATATATATATATATATATATATATATATATATATATATATATATATATATATGGCAACTGTAAATATTACTGTATGTTCATTTGCATGTCTTAGACAGGTCTGCAACCCTGTCTTTCCCCATTGTCACCCAGCATACAGCGCTTCCACTGCAGCAAGGGATTCTGGGAAATGACATGCAAATGAGCACTCAGTGCCACCTTTTGTCTCAAACTCGTATTACACAAGCCAATCCTCAAGCCAATGCATGCTGTTTTAAACACAGCTTTTAGACAGAGGCTGGGATGAGATGCAAAGCCATTAGACCCACTCACATACATGTTTCAACCTTGATGGGTATCATCAGTGTGAGGTTGGTCTTAATGGCTAGCAGGTTTGAGACTAGACTAGGTAATCACCACTGTCATTAAGGTTATGGTGGGTAAAAAAAGTGACAAAAACCCTCCACAGTAAAGCATAAAGCAACTGTAAATATTACTGTATGTTCATTTGCTTGTCTTAGACAGGTCTGCAACCCTGTCTTTCCCCATTGTCACCCAGCATACAGCGCTTCCACTGCAGCAAGGGATTCTGGGAAATGACATGCAAATGAGCACTCAGTGCCACCTTTTGTCTCAAGCTCGTATTACACAAGCCAATCCTCAAGCCAATGCATGCTGTTTTAAACACAGCTTTTAGACAGAGGCAGGGATGAGATGAAAAGCCATTAGACCCACTCACATACATGTTTCAACCTTGATGGGTATCATCAGTGTGAGGTTGGTCTTAATGGCTAGCAGGTTTGAGACTAGACTAGGTAATCACCACTGTCATTAAGGTTATGGTGGGTAAAAAAGTGACAAAAACCCTCCACAGTAAAGCATAAAGCAACTGTAAATATTACTGTATGTTCATTTGCATGTCTTAGACAGGTCTGCAACCCTGTCTTTCCCCATTGTCACCCAGCATACAGCGCTTCCACTGCAGCAAGGGATTCTGGGAAATGACATGCAAATGAGCACTCAGTGCCACCTTTTGTCTCAAGCTCGTATTACACAAGCCAATCCTCCACCCAATGCATGCTGTTTTAAACACAGCTTTTAGACAGAGGCTGGGATGAGATGCAAAGCCATTAGACCCACTCACATACATGTTTCAACCTTGATGGGTATCATCAGTGTGAGGTTGGTCTTAATGGCTAGCAGGTTTGAGACTAGACTAGGTAATCACCACTGTCATTAAGGTTATGGTGGGTAAAAAAAGTGACAAAAACCCTCCACAGTAAAGCATAAAGCAACTGTAAATATTACTGTATGTTCATTTGCATGTCTTAGACAGGTCTGCAACCCTGTCTTTCCCCATTGTCACCCAGCATACAGCGCTTCCACTGCAGCAAGGGATTCTGGGAAATGACATGCAAATGAGCACTCAGTGCCACCTTTTGTCTCAAGCTCGTATTACACAAGCCAATCCTCAAGCCAATGCATGCTGTTTTAAACACAGCTTTTAGACAGAGGCTGGGATGAGATGCAAAGCCATTAGACCCACTCACATACATGTTTCAACCTTGATGGGTATCATCAGTGTGAGGTTGGTCTTAATGGCTAGCAGGTTTGAGACTAGACTAGGTAATCACCACTGTCATTAAGGTTATGGTGGGTAAAAAAAGTGACAAAAACCCTCCACAGTAAAGCATAAAGCAACTGTAAATATTACTGTATGTTCATTTGCATATATATATGTATATATATACTGTATATATATCTCTCTATATATCTCTCTCTCTTTCTCTCTGTCTCTCTGTATATATATATACAGTATATATATATATAGTTGCATGATGAAGCCACAGTACAAATTCATGGGTGAAGGGTGGGTATCGTGCCTGTGTGGCTTAACCCCTTAATTACCTTTGCGGTTATTATCCGATAAGGTGTTTAAGGGGTTAATTGATATCTGAATGTAATTGCAATGTATTGGCTTGGTTTTGGCTATGTTTTGTGTGGGCAAGAGAAGGAAGGCGCTGGCGTCGGACACTTCGTATTGATGAGGTCAGTAGTACTTTATTTATTTGTATATGCTAGTTAATGACATCCTTGGGCCTACCGTGGGGACCCAATTGTGGCTCACGGTGACCCAAGGAGACCACCTGGGTGCCATGGTGCTTGCAGGATCCACCAGCAGGCCTCCAGAATCTGTGGAATGCTGCTGGTAAACTGTAGGTTTGTCCAGGTGCCCTGCCAGCCCACCGGGGACTAGCGTGGGGCTGCGTTATGGACCCTGAATGTAAAAGAATAAATCTTGTATTTATGGGGGGGGGGGCACAGGGGGTGGGTAATGTATTTAATAAATAGAATGCTGTTTATTGTGGGGCTGTGCATTGTTTTGATTGCGGGAACTGAGGGTGGGGGGTGGGGGGTTCCCCAACGGTATGTGGGTAGGCCTCCCTTGTGGGTAGTTAGTGGGTGAGGGTTGAGGGTGGTTAGGCCTCACGGGGTGGGGGGTTAGAGTGGGAGGGTATGTACAGTAGGCGTCCCGAGTGGTGGGTGAGGGTGGGTTAACCCCTTCATGACTGTTAGCGGTTAATAACCGCTAAGGTGATTAAGGGGTTAGGGGACATTACTATGAAAGTCTTAATTTTTTTCTCTGTTTTAATGTACAGCAGCGGAGGTTGCCATGGGTAGTGGGTAGTGTATTGAATGTATTTATTGGTTATTATGCCTTAACCCCTTCATTACCTTAGCGGTTATACGCTATGCTAATGAAGCATCATTTCTGAACTTTTAATAATATTGTGCAGGAGCAGGGGGTCCCCTGAGATTAGATTTCTGTCTCAGGGAACCCCCTGCTCACTGTACAATATTATTAAAAATACAGAAATGCTGCTTCTTTACCATAGCGCATAGCCGCTAAGCTAAAGAATGATTCTTTAATGATGTGTGTGTTTTATTCACAGTGTAGATGTGCAGGGGGTCTCCAGATTTCAGGTTTCAGGTCTGGGGACCCCGTGCCCCCCGAGATACAGGCCCCTTTAGGGGGTGCCGGTATCCCTCTGCTCTGCTTGGTTTAACAGGCCGCGGTCACGTGATCGGGGCCTTTAACGCAGAGGGATACCGGCACCCCCTAAAGGGGCCTGTATCTCGGGGGGCAGGAGGTCCCCCGACCTGAAACCAGTGCGGTTCAGCTCCCGAGACCCCCTGCACATCTACACTATAAATAAAAATGTATTTCAAATGTATTTATTTGTATTTATTTATTTATTTATTTATTGCGGGGATGCTGTGGGTGACGGGGTTTATAAATGTGAGTTTATTAATAAAATAAAGAATATTATTTCTAGGGGCCTTAGAACAGAAGTTCCCACGCCAATTGCGCGCTCATTGCTCTTTTGTTACAATGTTGCTGGTCTTGCGGGTTTGCAGTCTGGCAGCAAAAAGCAGTTTGTAGTACTGAGTGTGAGATAAAGTAACCAGTTCTTTTATTGCTGAAGTCGCCACCAAAAACTTTTATTTACAAATACAGTACAAAAACCGTGCAACACACAACAACATACAGTATCCTTTGTTTAAGTACAGCAGGTACTATAGGGTAAAACATGTACTGTACAGTACAGCACAATATTACAGTATGGTCTCACTGAAAGTCCTCCCCATTTTCCATCCATGGCCGATCCCTTGCATGGCGCAAAACGCCATTAATGCAGTCTCTAACGCCTCTCATTACAGGATCTGTAACAGGGTAATAGCGCTGCATTTCTTCCACAATCTTTTTCCTTAAATTAGAAAGAAGGGCCTTTTTATGGCGATTCCCATCGTAATTTACTTTGAACACCCACTCGCAGTACAATGTGTAGGGAACATGGTGTTTAAATATGATCAAGGCATACTTGTGTGGTATACCAGCACTCCTCACCCTATACTTCTCCCTCAGCGCCGGTGGCAGATCGCACAGGGAGATGTCGGGCTCTGTTTGTATGCGAGCGGGTGTAGGAGGTCTTTTGGGAGCGGGTGTACTTGAGGCGATGGGCAATGGTAGGGTGTCTGGGAGGAAGCTTTCCTCCGGTAGTGGTCGCCGGGTTGTCTCCTGGCGTGGTCTTGACGGGGTTGTCATGTCCTCCTCAATAGCATAGTACACTGCATCTTCTGGTGGAGGGGGTGTGCTTGGTGATGGAAGGGGGTCGAAGGTACCATGCAACACATCCATGTCACCCCCCTGCTCCAGCGTCGGGGAAACAGGGGCATTAACACCGAGCAAATAATGTATGCCCGCTATGTCAGCCTCTATCTTGTCCATCCGTTGATCCATCCGTTGCTCCATATGTAGCATCCGTTGATCCAGCCGTTGCTCCATTTGTAGCATCCGTTGCTCCATATGTAGCACCGACTCCAGAAGCAGATCTAGCTTTGCCAGCACACTAGAATTCCCGGGGAGATCCACACTTAGCCCATTCAGGATCCGGTCTAACGAGCTGCTTGTGCATGGCATCTGGAGATCTGGGGGGATGGGTGCAACGGAGGATGAGATGGGTGTTCTCTGGAGAGAAGCGGCATCAATGGAGAGTGGAAGAGGTGACCTGGGGATGCCAGGTACAGGAGAAGCTGCAGCGTGGTGGAAGAGGAATGGAGAAGGTGACCGCTGGATTTCCGGGAGAGAAGCAGAGTCGTCCAAGAGCAAAGGAGACAGTGACCCGTGGATTTCAGAGGCAGCAGCATCTTCAGATGGAACCGGAGAAGATGGGGGTGGAGAAGCCGGGCTGAAGATTTCCGGGACAGCTACAGCAGAGTCGTCGAAGCTTATGGGAGCAAGTGGTCTGCGGATTCGGTGAGTTGGCTGCCATTCGTCTTGCGTACCGAGCACAGTACCGTATTTCTTCTTCACATAATAAGGCTGACGTGTTTTAAAAGCCTTAGCCTTTGGGGTCAGCAGAAGGTTTTCTTTGTTGGCCTTAGCCTGTCGCTTTGCCTTTGGCTTGGAAACGGTAACTGCCTTTCTCTTTTTCAGTGTGGCAGGCACAGCAGAGGTGAGATGGTTCTTTCGTCCATAGAACCCGGGATGCTCCATGTAAGCGGGAGGCACAATGCAGTATCTGGACAATGGCTCAGATAAAGATCAGCAAGTGGTGGGCTATGCAACGTGTACAACCTTTTATGCATGGCGGCCAGGTACAGGTGTTGAAAGTGGGTGGTCTGTAATGTGAGTCATTAACATATAAATACACCATCCATTTTGTGGATTCACTGCACATTGAATACACATCGACTAAACATCGAATACACATTCTTGTGTTTGTATTTCTTTCTACAGTACTCGCAGCAATGCCTGTTAAGAAGATTTCAAAGGATCTCAGCATGAGAATGAAGGAGATGTACACGAGCGGAAAACGAATTGCAGATATCCAGCGCATGTTAACTGCTTCTGGCCTTGTTGTGCCATCAAGCACCGTGTGCTATCATGCACAAGGAAAAAACAGAGACCGCAAAAAGGCACCAAAGATAACAAATGCGTAAGTATACTGTATTTATAAAACTTAACCAAAAAAAATATAGAAAACTGTAGTGTACATCTACAGTATACCGTATTTATATAGTATATTTATATTACAACAGTATATACTGTAGTGTACTGTATGTGTGGTCAATTTATATTTTTTTGTGCAGCAGTATACACTTTTGGTATATTGCAATTCATCTTACAACGGAATATACAGTATATGATGTGTATTTATTATGATATAACAACAGTATACCGTATTTATATAGTATATTTATTATATTACAACAGTATATACTGTAGTGTATGTGTGGTCAATTTATATTTTTTGTGCAGCAGTATACACTTTTGGTATATTGCAATTCATCTTACAACGGAATATACAGTATATGATGTGTATTTATTATGATATAACAACAGTATATTTATATAGTATATTTATATTACAACAGTACTGTATACTGTATATTTTGTCTATTTATATTTATAGTACAGCAGTATACATTTTTTGTATATTTATATTTACTGTATATTACAACATTACATGTACAGTATACAGTATACATTTTATATTGCTGCATATTAATAACACAATATAATTTCTTTGCATTGTAGGGAGACTACTCTTCTGGTGGACAGAATAAGTGAGGAGAATGATGAGAGGAGCGCATTAAGGGTTAAAAACACTCTTCAGGAAAACCACAATCTGACTGTATCCGAGAGCAGCATAAAGAAGATGAGACGCAGAATTGGATGGAAATATGGACGTGTGAGGTTAGTACTGGACAGTACAGGAGGTACTGTAAAGTAAAAGTGTTGTTTTGCAAACTGTACTGCGCTGTGACGCTAACATTTTTTATTCATTGTCATTACAGAGCGTACCCCATGATACGGGACGCAAACAAAATCAAAAGAGTGCTCCAGGCCCAGGCATGGATCGACAGCGGTGAGACTTTCCAGGATTGCATCTTCACTGATGAGTCTACTGTGTCGCTGGAGAGATTTGCAAGATTTGCGTTCCACAAAAAAGGCCGCATAACTTTGAAGCCGCGGCCAAAACACCCTGTGAAGCTGCATGTGTGGGGTGCCATCTCTAGGCGTGGACCGGGATGCATTGTCGTCTTTGAAGGTACAATTTCTCAAATATAATGCCGCCTAATGCACTGTACTTGACTAGTGTTGCCTTACCGTATGCACTGTACTGTACTATTGAGCACTTTTCTTTTCTTGCTATAGGAATCATGAATAAAGATTTCTTCCAAGACAACATTGTGCCCGTGATAGTGCGATACATCACACAAGACTTTCCCAATGGTCATCGCTTTTACCAGGACAATGATCCCAAGCACACCGCGTCGACGGCGCATATCCTTGAGCGCGGCATCAACTGGGTGAAGACGCCAGCGGAGTAAGTGCAGTAGACCGTGTCCCATTTATGTTCCCCACTGTTTTTACTGTGTACTGTATCTCTTAAACTAATTGTCCTTTCTTTCCAATCACAGATCGCCAGACTTCAATCCGATCGAAATGGTCTGGCATCAGCTGAAGGACCACATCCGTAAAGTGGCGAAACCCTCCAAGAAGGACGAGTTGTATAAAGCCATAATGAGTTTTTGGAACGATGTACTCACCGTGGAACGATGCAATAAATATATAGACCATATTGCCACTGTGTTGCCCATTGTCATCGCGCGCAATGGGCAAGCATCAGGAAAGTAGTACAGTGCTGTAGTATTGTACAGTAAGTACAGTATGATACAGGTAAGTATGGCACAGATTTTTTCTTTCCCAATAGTCAGAGTATACAGTAGTTCCAGTATACAGTACAGTAGACTAGTTTGACAGTACTACAGTAACTGCCTACTAACTGCTCCATTTTTTTCTTTCCAGAGAAAGCTGCACCAGCCACCTACTGTACAGTAGTTCTACCATAATACAGTACGCACATACAGTACAGTACAGTAACTGAACAAAGTTTTTGTTTTCTTGTCGTTCCAGGAAAAAGGGTGCCCAAGGGGGAGGGGGGGCCTTGTGTTCGTCAAATCTGCTTGTGCAGTCAAATGTACAGTATATAAACAGCAGTAATGATGTACACAAAACCTCTCCTCTCTCAATGAACTACTGTACCGCAGA
Organism: Ascaphus truei; assembly: GCF_040206685.1. Lineage (NCBI taxonomy): Eukaryota > Metazoa > Chordata > Amphibia > Anura > Ascaphidae > Ascaphus > Ascaphus truei. The sequence continues at coordinate 51,039,580 of NC_134487.1, read as the reverse complement.
CACAATGAGGATACTGTTATGAAGGAAAAAAGAACAGGACGGGTTATTTAACATTATACTGTACAGTATTTATACTGTATATTTATATATTTTTATTCTAAAGGTATTCGAGAATGTACTGTATGAGAACGTGGTGACTTTCAACCCGCTCAGACCCACAGAACGGATTATTTCACATTACTGTATATACTGTATATTTTTATTCCAAAGGTATTAGAGAATGTACTGTATTTAATTTTGAAGAAGTGAATCTTTTTCCAAAGCAGGCAGGCCTCCCTCTAAGGAAGGTGGATGGTGGGATGATACAGTACTCTGGCTGGCCTCCTGCTGAATCTTGTTACCGTAGCCAGCCCAGGGCCAGATTAACAAAACAATGGCTTGGATTGGATTAGCCAGACGATTGATGCTTGGCCAGGGAGGGATTAAAAACTCTAAGGGAGGGGGTGGGTGGTGTAGTTGTAGGATTGTACTGTGTCAGTATTTCCAACGGCAGGTCACCCTAATAATTGCATGAATAAACCCCCAAAGACAAGGCCCAAATATAGTACAGTATACTGTATACTGCATATACAGTACAGAGCTGTATACTGTATTATAAATAAATAATCATACAGTACTGTACAGTATGTATTATTGTGTGTTGATGTTTTGAATTGCTGTTAACTTGAAATGTTTCACCATTGTATTGTACTGTATTTGTAAATAAAAGTATTTTGTGGCGACTTCAGCAATAAAAGAACTGGTTAATTTATCTCACATAAAGTACGTGAATACGACCGCAATCACCATTGTACAGTAAATGGGTGCATAGGATGGAACGACAGGTGCTAAAGGGGTATAAATATGATACTGTATTTATCAGTATTGATCAAAGAGAGTTGATCAGAAGGATTCCCCTTATAAAGTATACAGTACAGCACTCTATTGTCATTCATACAGTACTGTATACTGTAGTAAAGGGTAGACAACACATGGTCTTGCAGTATACTGTATTACTAAAAATCTGTCAGGTTGACCAGAATCACTGTGGATATCGGAAAATAATACAATTTTATTAATTCTACGTAGAATTAATAAAATTGTATTATTTTCCGATATCCGCAGTGATTCTGGTCAACCTGACAGATTTTTAGTAATACAGTATACTGCAAGACCATGTGTTGTCTACCCTTTACTACAGTATACAGTACTGTATGAATGACAATAGAGTGCTGGATATAAGGGGAATCCTTCTGATCAACTCTCTTTGATCAACACTGATAAATACAGTAATTTATCTCACACTCAGTACTACAAACTGCTTTTTGCTTGCAATTAACAAACAAACAGGGAAGCGCTATACTGTATGAGTTAGGATCAGGCCCAGCAGCCACTTTATGTTGAAAACCACATATGAAATGAGCATAAAATTGCATGAATAATTACACAAAAATATATAAAATAAATAGCACAAGTCTCTGACAGAGAAATTGTCCAGGTGGTGTGGATACAGGTTAATGCCCCTGTCTGATAGGACAGACTCGGGCAAGAATGGCCTGTGAGAGGTGAATATCCAGAATGGTAGCTGGGATGGAAAGCGCTACCAACTGTGCAGGTATTGAAGTGTGTAGAAATGGGAAGGTGCCGTAGGCATCAAATGTGGAAAGCGCTCACCCAGACTTCATACACTTTGCGCTTTTTGCTTGCAGACTGCAAAGCCGCAAGACCAGCAACATTGTAAAAAAAGAGCAAAAATAGAGCAATGAGCGCGAAATTGGCGTGGGAACTTCTGTTCTATTGCCCCTAGAAATAATATTCTTTATTTTATTTATAAACTCACATTTATAAACCCCGTCACCCACCGCCGCTACACACAATAAAGCGGGCACTTACAGTACAGTATATATTTATTTCTCTTCATGTATTTATTTAGATTTATTTATTAATTGTGGAGCTGCTGTGCGTGAGGGGCCATGGCCAGGATGGGGGGGGGGGGGTAACGGTACAGTATGTGGGTAGGGGGTGAGGGTGGTTAGACCTCACAGTACATTATGCACATTGGGCTCCCCCCCTCCCCACATTTACATACACTGCACGACATCAATGCAGGGAGGGTTTACCAATGCAGGGAGGGTTTACCAATGCAGGTAAGGCTTTAGGCCTTTATATCTCTCTCCCTTCATTGTAATCTGTTTAACAGAAACATTAGGGGGGAAGGGGCTTTAGGCCTTTATATCTCTCGCCCTTCATTGTAATCTGTTTAACACAAACATTAGGGGGGAAGGGGCTTTAGGCCTTTATATCTCTCGCCCTTCATTGTAATCTGTTTAACACAAACATTAGGGGGGAAGGGGCTTTAGGCCTTTATATCTCTCTCCCTTCATTGTAATCTGTTTAACACAAACATTAGGGGGGAAGGGGCTTTAGGCCTTTATATCTCTCTCCCTTCAGTGTAATCTGCTTAACAGAAACATTAGGGGGGAGGGGGCTTTAAACAATGCTGTGTATAATGTATAAGGTTTTTTACAATTAGATAGATGTAATCCTTGGTACTGTATTGTAAGGGTTAGCTTTGGTTTTAAATAGTGTTTTCTGGTTGGTACTTACAGTATATATTGATTTTGGTTTACTTGATTGGTTAAAATACTGTAGTTGACTTGTTTGGAAGTGTTTGTATTTACTGGTAGAGTAGCTTGCAATTATATTGTTAACATTCATTTGCAGAATGTACAGTACTGTATATGGTGCATAGATTTAATGCTATGCATCATTTACAGTATACAATGTAAATGCAATGTACTGTGTGGATTGGAATGTTATGTTTTATATTGTAAAATCAGTTAGGATTATTAAATGGATTATTATTATTATTGTCTGTACTGTATGGAGATGCGTTATTTGTAGGACAGTATGATTTTGATAACCATTCTACATGTACTGTATTTGTATATTGGTTCATCATCTGTGTGTATATACTGTATACTATACAGTATATATATATATATATATATATATATATATATATATATATATATATATACAGTATATATATACTGTACACAGTATATACTGTATATGTACTGTATAGGGATTGTTATTATATATACTGTATAATGTATATATATATATATATATCCAGTATATATACAGTATATACTGTACAGTATATATTTATTTCTCTTCATGTATTTATTTATTTATTTATTTAGATTTATTTATTAATTGTGGGGCTGCTGTGCGTGAATTTTTTTTATTGGGGGTGAGGGGGGTGTTTGGCCCTTGGTGTGAGTTTAGGACTTGCAGCAGCAGCACAATTAATAAATAAATGTAAATAAATAAATAAATAAATGACAATAAATACATTTGAAATACATTTTTATTGATAGTGTAGATGTGCAGGGGGTCTCCGGAGCTGAAGCGCACAGGTTTCAGGTCTGGGGACCCCGTGCCCCCCGAGATACAGGCCCCTTTAGGGGGTGCCGGTATCCCTCTGCTCTGCTTGGTTTACAGGCCGCGATCACGTGATCGGGGCCTTTAACGCAGAGCACTCAGCACTCAGAAACACAGGCCATGCAGATTTAACACACACACACAATAGGGGGAGGTTTTTTTACATAGATTGCAGGGAAGCTTAACGCACACACACAATAGGGGGATAGGGGGAGGGGGTTTTACATAGATTACAGAGAAGGCAGGGCGTTTTAAAAGCGAGAATAGGGGGAGGGTTTTTTACATAGATTAGAGAGAAGGCAGGGAGTTTTAACACAGACGTGAAAAATATGTATTGAATGTATTAATTGTTTATTATGCCTTAACCCCTTCATTGCCTTAGCGGCTATCCGCTATGGTAATGACGCAGCATTTTCCGTATTTTTAATAATATTGATCAGGAGCAGGGGGGGGGGGTCCCTGAGCATTAATTTCTGGCTCAGGGAACCCCCTGCTCACTGTACAATATTATTAAAATACACAAATGATGCTTCTTTACCATAGCGCATAGACGCTAAGGTAAAGAACGAGTGTTTATTTATACTGTATATTGTATGTGTTTTATTGATACTGTACATGTGCAGAGGGTCTCCAGAGCAGAAGCGCACAGGTTTCAGGTCTGGGGACCCCGTGCCCCCCGAGATACAGGCCCCTTTAGGGGGTGCCGGTATCCCTCTGCTCTGCTTGGTTTACAGGCCGCGGTCACGTGATCGGGACCTTGAAACGCAGAGGGATACCGGCACCCCCTAAAGGGGCCTGTATCTCGGGGGGCACGGGGTCCCCAGACCTAAAACCAAAGCGATTCAGCTCCAGAGACCCCCTGCACATCTACACTATCAATAAAAATGTATTTCAAATGTATTTATTGTCATTTATTTATTTATTTATTTATTTTTTGGCGGCTGCTGTGTGTGTATTTTTTTATTGTGGGTAGCGGGAGGGTGAATGGGGTATTAGCCCCAATGATGGTTGGGGAGGGCTTGCGGGGGGGGTAGCGGGAGGGCTTAACCCCTTCATGACCGTAGCAGTATTAACTGCTACGGTCGTGCAGGGGTTAAGTGCACCCGCAACCCCCCCCCCTCCCGCAAGTCCTAAACTCACACCAAGGGCCAAATACCCCCCTCACCCATCCCCACTACACACAATAAAGCGGGCACGGTGGGTTAACCCCTTCATTGCCTTAGCGGCTATCCGCTATGGTAATGACGCAGCATTTTCCGTATTTTTAATAATATTGATCAGGAGAGGGGGGGGGGGGGGTCCCTGAGCATTAATTTCTGGCTCAGGGAACCCCCTGCTCACTGTACAATATTATTAAATCTCTCTCTCTGCTGCAAACACATCTCGCCCCCATTATGTGCAGTAATTTACTGAACATGTACTGTAGAATAAATGCATAGTTTTATTTATTCGGGTTTATTACACAGTATACTGTTCGGCTGGAAAACATCAGCATACTGTACAGCACAATATTACTGTATCCATCGAAATCCCCCCATTAGCCGTTTTCTTTTCTGAGGAAAAACAAAATGAAAAGTTTTAATGTACAGTAATGGTCAGCCCCCTAAAGAAGTACCCAGCCTGCCCCACCAAAATAATACGGCAACAATACAGTACTCACCATACTGTATTACTGAATTTCCCATTCAGCTTGCGCCGGCGCCGGGCCACTGCCAGTCCAGCTTTCATCATCACCCATGTCGATAGTTTGCAGAGGGACTAGCCCACCTGTAGTCAGCGGGAAATCGCTTAAGTACATGCAAGCTTCATCAAAACTGGCTGCGAAATCCATCTCAGGGTTGTCACCGACGGCGGGACCATCATGATAAGCTGGTGCTGGTGCTGGTTCTGGTTCTGGCGCATTGCTTGGCAGGGACTGTCGCTTCTTAGTTGGTTTTAACACGACCCTTCGCCTTTTGCCGCCTCCATGATCATAGATACGGGTAAAACCCTGTGACACACACCAATACCCTCCAACAAATTGGGGCTCAATACGGTGAAAACAGGGGTCACTACATAACCTTTTCCTTATTGCCCGCTTCCACAAATGAGGAGTTGGCGAAAATCTGTAAAAGTCATAGTTTTCGATAAAATACTGATAAATTTGAACAACTGTTGCCATCTTATCCTCTGTTGCATTAATAGCGGCCCATATCAAATAAGCATAACTTCTGTCAGGTTTTTGGAACACGGGCTGCATTTGAACACTCATGTCTCTGTAGAATAGTGTAAGCGAAAATGGTCTTTCTCTTTATTTAATACAGCATGTAAAACCTAAATTGATAAATTTTTTGCAACGTCTTCCTTCAGTCTCAAGGACAAGTTACAATAGCATACTGTACTGGGATAAAGTATCTTTTTTTAAACGAAACAACTTGCAAAGCCCACACATTACTTAAGTCATGAGTTTATGCCATCTGGTGGACAAGCGAAACATTGCAGCCTAGTAAACCCTTCTCATTATCATTTAACAGATCAGGCCCCCGTCAGCCAGGCATGAACCGTGGCTGGGAAGGCAAACGCAACGAAGCATGCAAGAGGTGAGCAGCGGCGGATTCCAGGTATCTGCCAGGTACAAACTGGGCATTTGCTCGAATAAAGTGTGTCGGTGCAGTATTTTCACTACTGGGTCTCATCGTTGCTCCAGAGGGGGTAACACCCTGACTCCTAGCATCCTCTGTCTTTTGTATCCCACTAATACTAAGTGGACATCTGGGACAGCATGACTCAATAATTAAAGACACGGATGCCAGATATTTCTGATTTAATATATTTTTAATCCACATTACACATTACTTTGGTAATATATGTTTTAAGGTACTTATTAAAAGTTAATTTTTACATTAGTTTGGTGTGCATATAAGTGAATTCTTTTAGGGTGCACATCCATTTTGTGTTTCCCTTCCCCTTTTCTGATTCACTTTTCAGTTCACAGTTTGCACCCATCTTTTTGATTACCTCACTTACATATTTAACTACATTATACAATTGGTATGGTCCTGTGATCACTCCCCATCCCTCTGTTGTTTCTATAGATGGGTAGCTTGCCCAGAAAGTATTTGAAGGCAAGACAGGAAAGGTGAACTTTGCGCCTAGACTCGAGTGATGACCAATCTAGTTCTTTGAGCATTTCGCAGTAATGTGTTGTAGTTGCATTGGAGAATGAAATGACACATTGAATTATAGAGTTATGTCAAGTTTGCTAAGGTGGATTTGGGGTGCCGAGCCATGTACTATGTCCCCATAGTCGATAATTGGCATTAGCATATGCTGTGCAAAACACTTTCTGACCAGCAAACTTAGGGAGGATTTGTTCCTGTAAAGTACACCTAGGTTGGCATAGGTTTTGGATGGCAGGGTATTAATGTGCATACTAAATGTAAAATGGGAGTCAACCATATGCCCAGGTATTTAAAACTAGTAACAGGAGTAATGGTGGTATTAGCGTTGGTTCTGATCTGGAGCTCAGTCATTGGAAGCTTTAGATATTTAGTCTTGGTCCCAAATACATTGTTAGTCTTGTCAGTGTTTAAAAACAGTTTGTTTTGGTAAATCCAATGTTCAAGTCTCAAAAAGTCAGATTGAAATATGTGTTCAAGGTTGGAGAGGCTAGGGCTGTGTGCATATAAGATTGTGTCATCTGTATACATGTGTATTGAAGCTCCCGTACATGCTGTAGGAAGATCATTGATGAACACTGAAAAGAGTAGGTGCCCCATAAAAGAGTCTTGCGGGACACCACAGGTGATATCCAAGGGTTTGGAGTTCAAGCCTGAGATAGACATATGTTGAATGGACTTTAGAAACAATGGGGCCTATGCACTAAGCGTTCATAAAAAAAATCGCTGGGCCATTTAAATTGCCGTTTTTGTGAGCTTTGCTATCACGGTATTCAGAAAGCCTCAATTACCTGTCAAGGCAAAATAAAAAAAAATGGACGAGTAGCCAGCGGCGTGAAGATCGTCTCTCTGAAAAGGCCTTACACAGCGATTCCTTTCTGCTGCAGAGAGAGCTGCTCAGAGAGAGCTGCCTCTCCTACGCAAATCTCGCCCAAAATGTATGTTTTTTAATATACATTTTTTTACTAGTCTAGATGAGCAAGGGGTCTCGGGAGCAGAACTGCATTGATTTGAGGTCTGGGCACTCCCTGCTTCCCGAGATACAGGCCCCATTATGGTGTGCCGGTATCTCCTATACACTAGATTCTTATGTCCACGTAACGCGAGACATTTAAATGCATAGGAGATACTGGCACACCATAACAGGACCTGTATCTCGGGAAGAAGGAGGTCCCCAGACCTCATATCAATAAGGTTCTGCTCCGGAGATGCCGTTCTACAATACACTAGTAATAAAACCCAAATAAAAATGAAACAAATTAATTACCATTGTGGCTATATGCTATCTTAATGAAGCTGCTTTAAAGTAATTTTATTCATAGTGTGCGTGAGCAGGGGTTCTCCTGAGCTTTGACTTCCCAAGTTCCAGGCACCGGTATGGGGATTCGTGCGTGTCACATGACTGGGGAATTTAAATAATGGAGATACCGCCCCCCATTTTTGGGCCTGTAATTCTGGAATCAGGGGTCCCCAAAGCTGAAATAAATATGGTTCAGCTCAGGAGACCCCTGCTACCGCACACCAATAATAAAAATTACATTAACACAGCTTCATTACCTTAGTGGATAGGAAAAACAGAGGGGGTGAGTGAATCGGGTACTTGGCCCTTCATTCACCCTCTGCCCCCAATAAACATTACAATATGTACTAACCACCAACACACAACCAACTCCCTGTGCCCCCACATAAAACCATCATTTATTTTTTAAAACACAGGATTGATACCAGAGGCTGGCGGAGGTCCCCGGATGGTCCCCTCAGGAGTCTTTGGGGCCTCCACGTGGCCTCTGCGGGTTTACGGGCGCCTCAACGGGGTCCCGGGGTGGTTTTACGGGTGTCAGGGGTCCCTTGGGTGGTTCCCACAGGTGTCTGGGGGCCCTAGGGTGGTGGTGGTGGTGCTTGCTTGCAGTGTGATTGTGACAAATCTAATACAGAGTGCTTTTCCTGGTAATGTACAGGTTAATAAAAGCTTCAATCAGACTAAGAACTTTGCAACTAATTTTGACATATGTATTATAAATCATTCTTCCTGGCAATGCACAGGTTATTAAGGATTAATATTAGTGTAGGGACCCTTGGGGTGTGGTCTGCCGTGCAGTGGCTCAGGGGCTTACAACAATTTGGCCAAAATGTTAAACTAAAAGGCCATTTTATTTAATAGATATCAATACATGTATATTTAGGCACTGTACCGTGTCTAAAGTTTCGCTGGATGTGCATTGAGCTCTGTCTGTGTTTCATGTTCGTCTCTGGTTCTAATTGTATATTGCCATGCTCAGTAGTACTCCTCTGTGACACTTATACGCTTATATATATGTTGTGGTTATTTTGGGGGTTCAAAATGAGCTTGTGGGTGTTCTATATGTTTTACTGGCTAATATTTGATTTAATTATGGGCAAATTAGCTGTTATCCACATCTGGATAATAGTTATTTTGCCCATTACAGTACTGTATGTGTTGGGGGAGGTGTATTTATTGCAATGTATGCCCCCAATTTTTTCGCAACAGGATTGGTCCCGCAGCCAAGTGGGGACCCACAGGGTCCACCTGAGGACCTCCTGAAGACCCACATGGACCACCTGAGGCCCTTCGAACACCTCCAGACACCCCTTGAGGTCCCACGGACACCCACAGGGAACACATGAGGACCCCTGGAAAGCCACGGAGACCACAAAAGCCCCCCCAGACACCTTTGGGAACCACCCGAGGGCACCCAGACACACATGGGAACCACCCGAGGGCTCCAAGACACCCACAGGGATGACCCGAGGACACCCAGACACCCGCGGAGACCACTCAGGACCGCGGTGGGGCCCATGGACACCTGTGGGGACCACCTGGAGGCCCACAGACACCCACAGGGACCAACTGAGGACCCCCAGACACCCGTGGGGACAACCCACAGGGACCACCTGAGGGTTTATCAAAGCGCACCATGCGAGAAACGCGTTAGAGGTTTCTCTTTTTAATTAGCTATGTCCCAATAAATAATTTGTTATTTTTCCATTAGCCTCCAGTTCTCGTTCTTAAATAGTTGTGCTCCATGTCTTTTCCTCCTGCTAACGATATCCTAATCGCGGCTACTAAAATTGCACGAGTTTCAGAACCTACTAATAAGTGGCTTATCAATGCTCACTCTGCGATTTTTTTTTTGAACACTGACATTTTTGGCGATTCATTATTTTATAGTCCACTTATCGATGCTTACAGAATCGGAGTAGGCATTTTGGGCGATAAGTGGCTTATGAATGCTTAATGTATAAGCCCCAATGTGCTAATGAGCTAATTTATTCAGACTGTGCATCTATATATTCATGTAACAGCATATTCCTTCTTGTATGATTAAACCAATATTGAGTTGTATTCGGTAGTCCTTAGATCACTGATATGCATAAGTATTACCCCTTGAGCATCTATATTGGCTTTTTGGAACACAGCTTTGAATCTTAATGTAATGTACCTTGAACTTTGGCCATGTTATTATTTATACTGTGTAATTTCTGTCTGGACAAATGTTTGAAGTGCACTTCTATTAAAATAGCCCATGCGACAGAAGGCAATGTAATTGAGCTGTTTGAAGGATGAGCTGGCATCCTACGATCGTCCCTCAGACTTGGAGGAACTTATCGCTGTTTCCATTAATGTGGATCATCGCATCCAGGAAAGGAAATCCGAAAAGGTTCATCATCATGTTATTCCATCCCGGATTCATCCAGGTCAGGTGAGCCAAACTGAAAGCCCGTCTCCAGACACTTTGGAACCTATTCAATTAGGGGCACTAGACTCTCCAAATCAGAAAAGTTACAATGCAAGAACGCTGGCTTATGCCTGTACTACGGTACTGCCGGACACATTGCCTATTTTTGGCCCCAAATGTCAGGAAACTCAAGGTTCCCGTGAGACACCGGGGAGTCTCATTGGGAACGCTTTCTATTTCCCCCATCTCAACTACTATCCTTCTTGCATTCTACTTCCCATCACTATCTTTGGGGAGGGCTTCCAAGTTTCTACTCTTGCTTTTCTTGATTCTGGTTCTGCAGGAAACGTTATAGATCAAGAATTCGCAGAACGCCATCTGGTACCCATGAAACGTAGAAAGAAGCCTATTGTCCTCGAAGCCATACAGTAGATGGAAGACCTCTTCAGCTGGCTTTTATCTCCTTGGAGACTGAGGCACTTCAGCTCAGAGTGGAGGATAAACATTTGGAAAAGATCCAATTTAACGTTATCCACACCCCATCTATTGGCGTCATCCTCGGATACCATGACTACAGATCCATAATCCCCAGGTGGATTGGCTTGGTAAGGAACCTATCCAATGGAGTTCCTACTGCAACAAGAACTGCATCCTAGAAGCAAGTAGCATCGGGGGTACCACCATTACCGAGGAGAAGGATAAGGTGCAATTGCCAGAGGAGTATGCCAAATTTGTGGAGTCTTCGATAAGGTGAAGTGCGAGGTCCTACCTCCCCATCGCCCGTTCGATTGTCCTATTGACTTGCTTCCGGGTACTTCCCCACCCAGAGGGACTTCTTATCCATTGTACTTGCCTGAGACCAAGGCAATGAAAGAATATATCGCAGAGAATTTACAGAAGGGATTCATACGTAAATCTACCTCTCCCGCAGGTGGGTGATTCTTTTTTGTGAAGAAAAAAGACGGAGCTTGACGCCCCTACATAGACTACCGAGCCCTCAACAAAATCATGGTAAAGAATCGTTATCCTCTGCCTCTAATTTCTGAATTATTCGATCGATTACAGGGAGCCAACATCTCCTCTAAATTAGATTTACGTGGTGCCTACAATCTTGTCAGAATCCGCCAGGGTTATGAGTCGAAGACTGCATTCAACACCAGGGACGGACATTATGAGTACTTGGTCATGCCTTTTGGTCTATGCAATGCCCCAGCCGTGTTTCAGGACTTTGTAAATGAAGTTTTTAGAGACCTTCTCAACTCCTTCGTAATTATCTATCTCGACGACATCTTATTTTTTTCCAAATCTTCAAGAACATGTTTTCCATGTAAAACAGGTACTTCTTCGCCTACGTGAAACTTGAAAAATGTCATTTCCATCAGACATCTACCATTTGTTTGGGATAGATGATCAGGAGTCAGGATCAGGAGTTACTGATGAAGCTGCCAAACAAGCGTAGCGAAAAACGTTGAGTTTTGGACTATCTAACGATCCATAGAGGAGGAGAGAGGGGAGAGAACACGAAAGCAGCATGCGTGTCAGCGTTGATGTCCAACTCGGGAAGAGGAAGTGACGTCAATCGAGGCCGCGGATGCAGGGAACAGCCACAGCAAGGTCACGACGATCTGTAGGCTGTGTTGCCTTGTCTAACCTATGCCCGATGTTTGCTGATACAATGTAAGCCTCCATTTGTATTTTATGTGCTGATAAAATTTGTGAATTGTCTGCACTATGGTTCTATACGTCTGTCTTTGAGCTCCGGAAGGATCCCATACTTTATCTACACAACTTGGAAGAATCTGCCACTGTGTTGGATTTCTGCCTTGATATTCTGCTCCACTTGTGAGTAGCTTACCTATAGATCACTTAATTCTCTTGTTATCACATTTTATTGCTATATTGCACCATGTGATTTTTTCTTTATTTCATGACACCTATCTGGCTCCCTATTGTTTGAAACAATTGTCTGTTGAGCTTTGGAAACAACCTTTTAAAGGGTAGAAGTAAGATTTGTTTGCCTTTATTTCACTCACTGTAAAATATATATTTCACGGTTTACATTTATTTTATATTCACTTTAACCACAGTATCATTTGTTTACACATTTTATTTACTTATGTGTTTGAGCGCCATCCAGTGCTTTTGTTCATTACGCACTTCGACAATCCGCAACTCTCCTCTCCTGAATCCGGCAAGTACCTCACTAATCTCACATCTCCAATCCTGACCTGGCCTGAACGACTACTCTATATTCTAGGTGTGCCCGCGTGGCTGTGGGTCAGCGTTACTCAATTCCCTGCCTCAGCAGTGCGGTCGCACTTCGTTTGTGGTGAGCTACACTTTACACCATGTCCTCCGTTGCCACAAACAATGCAGTACATTAAAAAAGATAATCTAATGTCCCCTAGACCCTTAATCACCTAAGTGATTAGTAACCATTATAGTAATAAGGGGTTAACCCACCCTCTGCCACTACCCACCCAGGATATTGGCCTTTGTTATCTATTTTGCTGGCTATGCAATGTATTTTATTTTGCAATGTAGTGTGTTTTATTTGGTCCTCTTTTTTTATTCCTTCACCATTTCTTGCTATAGTAGTACATCCTGCCCATATTATATGAGCATGATGTACCCACGGTACCAATGAATGGGTGAAGGGTGGAGGAAGTTGCCTTGTGTGGGTGGTTAGGCCTTCCAGATGGGTAGTGGAAGAGGGTGGGTTGACCCCTTAATTAGCACTATAAGAAGGGGTCCCCCAGACATCATACCATACTCCTTGATAAAGCACATTTGGTGTGAAACGCGTAGGAGGGTTCACACCTCCTTTTTTGTCATATTGATTGGGCAATACATTTTTCACTTTTACCACCTGTGTCCTATTTTTTCTGCGCAGTGCGCTGCTGTGTGCATTTTTTGCATTTTCTCTGCTGTGTTGACTTCAACTGGCAGCTGGACACCCCATCAAGAAAGATCGTTTGGCTCAAGGAGTGGGTAAGATATAAAGAAGATTATCGGATTGAGAACAATATTTGCTACAAACTTTGGTGAGTTTTTTCTGGATTTATTTATTGTTGTCTCCAATGAGGTGCAGCGTAGTGGGATTATTATAATTTTTCTGTTACCTTCAGGAGACATAAATAAGCAAGTTGAACCATTATTTCCACACCTATAATAGAAGCCATTATCTTTACGATATTCATTATGGATTATTGATTGTATATCCAGGACTATTGGAAACCTCATTCATTCTACATATCCTGCATAATCCAGCCTATTGATCAACTATGTAAGACACTATGAATGATTTTTTATATAATTGTTCAGAAAATATTGGGTAAGGGGGGAGGGGAAGGAAACTCTCGCTTCAGCTCAATTAACAAATTAAAAAATTGGTAACAAAGGTGCAAAAGGGGATAGAGAACGATTATGAAATTAGGGGAAAGCACACCCTTTTGATAGCACTCATTGTAAAGTATGATATGATGGAAAATGTAAAATAAAACTTTATTTATGTTTGAAAAAATAAAAAAAAGTTACAAGAAAACATCAAGAGATGTGTATAACTAAATCTACCTAAATCATATATATAAGTGAATATATCACTACGGTGACTAAACATATAAGAGAGACCAAAGTGCTATTTACATAAGTAACTAAAACTGAAACAGAGGGGAAATCCTAATAGTTAGCAGTACATTACATTAATAGTAATTAGAACCTCAATAGATCACAGTTGGTAGTGGATAACCCCTAGGTACAGCACTAGAAGTAATTAAAAACCTGTATATCATAAACAGGTAGCGTAAGACTGATAATGTTAATATTTACAAATAAATTATATATACTTATTCCTACAAAGAACCTGCAATTGGTACAATAGATAGTAAAGTACGTAATATGATAGCTATGTTACATAGGCACACAAACTGTGTTAGAACGCCTTGAGGCACGAATCAAAGTTCGTATCAATTTAATGCCTCATTAATACATAAACAGATTACTATGATATATACATAAATGTATATCAAGTGCAAAGAGCCCACAAAATGTGTTGATGTGGCTCTGAGGCACGGATGAAGTCCATATCCAGTTATAGCCTCCTAAGTAATCTTATAATGCACTCTAAGTAATCAGAAAATCAATAGCTCATAAAAAGTCAAAGACATGCACTGAGGAACGAATATGTCGCAGACAGACAGGGTGTATCAAAAGGCTCACACAAAATTGGTAAATCAGCCAGCAACAGTATTGGCTACATAAAGAGCAATCAAATAGCACTGCAACAGTATCTATACAGTATCAATATCTCATATGTTGTTATTACCATCGTCATGGTATAGCATTACATACATCTTATTATACTCTATTTGTTTAGTGCAGTGTTATAAATTTAGTCTCTGGCTCAGCTGGCAACTTTGTAAGTGTGTGTGTATTGTATCAGACCTGTATCATGGCGACTTGCGGATAGACCGGCACTCAGATGTGCCTCTCACCCTCGTCGCTGCGTGCATACATCATGATGTCAGTATGGTCCCACCTCCCACCTGACGTACGTTTCGCGGAGGCGCTTTGTCAAAGGTGGTGACGTTTGGATCTACGGAGGAGGTATTTATATGCAGCTAATCACCAGTGGAGCAGTGCTGTCCGCAGCTGAGATTAGCCACTTGATGGCTCTCAAGCATTCATAGACAGTGGAGACAACAAATCGGAATGAAGGGAGGGAAATAAAGGGTCAATAACAGTTTAGTGTCTTAAAGACACAGTGTGTTAATTGTGTCTGAAAGTTTGCGAGGGTTGCCTGATGCAAATAGGATGCAGTTTGAACCAGGTAAGGATAGTAACATGTACAAAAACTATGGAAAACATGATAATAATAAGTCTAGAGGAAAAATTACCCTTCTAACAGTGAGAAAACATACCATCACATGCTATTCAAATGAAAGGGGAGAATAAAAAGCCCTCATTGATTCCTCTTGGTGCTAGTGTGCCCAAGATATAAATCCATTTGGATTCTTTCTGGAGAATAAGGCGATTCCAATCACCACCTCTCGGATTGGGGGGAACACTTTCTATTCCCAAAAACTTTAGGTTAGTGATGTCTCCTTCATGCATTTGATGAATATGGTTGGCCAGGGGTGTGTCAAGATGGTTAAGAATAGCCCCCAGATGTTCTAAAATACGTTGGTGAAATTCTCTAATTGTCTTGCCAACGTATTTTTTGTGGCACTGACATATAACCTGATAGATTACACCCTTGGTTCTGCAGTTGATTAACTGCCTCACTGTGAAAGATTTGGTGTCATTCCAATTGAGAAAGGTTTTGCTTGGAGAGATATATGCACAGGCCTTGCAGCCCTGGCATTTGAAATTGCCAGTGGATCTATTCGCGAGTCAGGTGTTGAGTACTGTGGGTCTTAGATGTCTATGAACCAATTTGTCTTTAAGGCTCAATGCCCTTCTACTGACCAGGGTAGGTGTAGATTTCAGGACTTCACTCAGGTCTGGATCTTCAGTGAGAATGGACCAGTGTCTATTTAGTATAGTATTTATTTCAGACCACTGATTATTATATGTTCCCACAAACCTTATGAGTTTTGAGTCCTGAAATTAAACCCGATTGTCACTCAATAAAGTGTTTCTGTCAGTGAATTTGGCTCTCCGATAGGCTTTTGCAATTGATCTTTGACTGTAGCCTCTCTCCATAAACATCTCTCTCATCTTGGCTGCCTCTATCTCAAAAGCTGTTAAAGTCGAGCAATTTCTGCAAATCCTAAGAAATTGACCGATAGGGATACCTTCTTTTAATCAACTCGGGTGATGACTCTCATACCGTAGAAGACTATTAGTAGCAGTCGTTTTGCGATAGATAGTCGTTTCTACTCTGTCATCAGCTCCTCTTGAGATTTTCAGATCTAAGAAAGTAATCTTCTGTGTGCTAATCTCATAGGTCAGATGAAGGTTATACTCATTGGTGTTAAGTATCTTAACAAATTCAATAAACAACGACCGTGTCCCCTGCCAAAGGATCAGGACGTCATATATGTAGCGGACCCACAGTGAGATATGTGTTGTGAATATCTCATTGGCTTCTTGGAAGACCACCTCCGCCTCCCACCACCCAAGATAGAGATTGGCGCAGGTGGTCCCCATTGTCGAACCTCTAAGTTGGTGATAGATAGTACCATTGAAGGTGAAATAGTTGTGGGTCAAAATGAACCTCAATAGGTCCAACACCAATTGATTGTGTGTAACAAATTCACAGCTCCTGCTTTTGAGAAAATAGGCGACAGCCTCTATCCTTATTTGGTGTATGATACAGGTGTAGAGCGATTCTACATCAAGGCTGATTAATAGGGTTTCTCCATCTAGAATAATGTCATTAAGTCTATTTAAAGCATCCTTTGTATCCCTCAAAAAAGATGGTAAAGTGTTGACAAAGGGTCGCAGTATATGATCAACATACTTACTGCTTTGTTCAGTAAGGTTGGAGATGCCGGACACAATGGGCCTTCTAGGGGGGAAGCAAAATGCCCTTATGTATTTTCTGCAGGCAGTAAAATGTTGACTTAACTGGTGTTGGTGTTAATAGTTGATCGTATTCTTTTTTTGAGATTGTCTTAGATAATAGACAAAAACCAATATTTCCTTCAGTTCCTTTTGGAACTGTGTAGTAGGACTTTTCTTAAGAGTCTTATAACATTTAGTATCAGAAAAGAGTCGGGTACATTCTCTGATGTAATTGTCAGTGTTCATAATCACTGTATTGCCTCCTTTATCGGACGGTTTTACAGTGATATTCGCATCATTTTGCAGATCTTTTAAAACTTGACGTTCAGAGGGAGACAGATTTTCAGGCTTCTTTTTGGAGGTCAGACTCTCCAAATCTTTAATATCCAACCTCATGAACATTTCGACATTAGGGCTAAGGGAGGTGTAAATTTAGATCTTGGTCTCATGTCTGAAAAAGGACCCTCGCCCTCAATCCTGTTTGATTCTTCAAGGAGTGCAGTAAGGTCCCTCATATTGTCAACATGTAATTGATCAAGATGTTCAAGACCTTCATTTTTGAGTTTAAACAGTTCTCTCCGTTTAAAGAATTTATGAAGTAAAGGTTTCCTCCCAAAGAGATTGGTATCTTTTACCCAGTCAAAAATATGAAAATTTTCTGACGGGTAAAATGACAAGCCCTTGTTTAATGCACTGATTTTGTCTATGGTTAGTGGTTTCTTGGAGAGGTTGATAACCTGATTGGTGTTAGGTATAGTTATATCTACCTGCGTCACCTGTAGCGACGCCGTGGTCTGCCCCTTTACGCCCAGACGTTTCTGTTTCTCAACCCATCCCTTTTGTCCTCTCTGTGTTTTCCCTTTTCGTAAAATAAGGGGTAACTTGGCCCTGGTTCTAAAAAATGCATACGGTCCAAGTCTGGTTTATTAGACGGTCTCTCATTACCGTCCCCCTCATCATTTGGGGTGTCCCAGTCAGTAGAGGAATCATTGTGATTGGGTCTACTTCTCCTCTCAGTAAAGTGATGCCGATAAATTTTGCCACCCTCAAAGTCCTTAGTGTCCCTTTGAAATTTCTTCAATTTCCGTTCCTTCAATTCTTTCATGAATTTATCTATATTTGTTTGTAATTTATTCTCAGACTCAATAAAGTCGGTTTGTCTCTCCATTTTCCAAATCATCTAAGTGTGTTTTTAAATCTGTTTTGATGATTGTAAGTTTTTCACTTTGATGTTCTATCAATAGCTTCATTAATGAAGCTGAGCATTTGCCCAGGATTGTGTCCCAATTCTTAACAAATGTTTCATCTTTAAACATATGAGAGGGAGCCAGACTGGCTCTGAGTCCCCCTGGGATGCGTTCAGTTCTTTAGTAGATCTCAAGACTGGTGATTTCCCACCATAATCTGGCTCGCTGTTTAAGCAAAGTCTCAAGTTTAGTAAAGAAGGAAGGTAAATCATCATTGGAGGTTAAAACACAATCAGTATCACTGAAAAGAGATTTGTGGCCTCATTTTGCCAAACCGCAAAGTCCAATTGGGTGGACAGAAATCCAGTCATCGTATAATACTGTATAGCGAGCTGAGAGTAAAGATGAACTTAAGTTCACTGTAATCAATTCCACACATCAATTAACACACTGTGACTTTAAGACACTAAACCGTTTTTGACTCTTTATTTCCCTCCCTTCATTCCGATTTGTTGTCTCCACTGTCTATAAATGCTTGAGAGCCATCAAGTGGCTAATCTCAGCTGCTGGACATCACTGCTCCACTGGTGATTAGCTGCATATAAATACCTCCTCCGTAGATCCAAACATCACCACCTTTGACAAAGCGCCTCCGCGAAACGTACGTCAGGTGGGAGGCGGGACCAGACTGACATCATGACATATGCACGCAGCGACGAGGGTGAGAGGCATATCTGAGTGCCGGTCTATCCGCAAGTCGCCATGATACAGGTCTGATACAATACACACACACTTACAAAGTTGCCAGCTGAGCCAGAGACTATATTTATAACACTGCACTAAACAAAGAGAGTATAATGAGATGTATGTAATGCTATACCATGACGATGGTAATAACAACATATGAGATATTGATATAGATACTGTTGCAGTGCTATTTGATTGCTCTTTATGTAGCCAATACTGTTGCTTGCTGATTTACCAATTGTGTGTGAGCCTTTTGATACACCCTGTCTGTCTGCAACATATTCGTTCCTCAGTGCATGTCTTTGACTTTTTATGAGCTATTGATTTTCTGATTACTTAGAGTGCATTATAAGATTACTTAGGAGGCTATAACTGGATATGGACTTCATCCGTGCCTCAGAGCCACATCAACACATTTTGTGGGCTCTTTGCACTTGATATACATTTATGTATATATCATAGTAATCTGTTTATGTATTAATGAGTCTGTAAATTGATACGAACTTTGATTTGTGCCTCAAGGCGTTCTAACACAGTTTGTGTGCCTATGTAACATAGCTATCATATTACGTACTTTACTATCTATTGTACCAATTGCAGGTTCTTTGTAGGAATAAGTATATATCATTTATTTGTAAATATTAACATTATCAGTCTTACGCTACCTGTTTATGATATACAGGTTTTTAATTACTTCTAGTGCTGTACCTAGGGGTTATCCACTACCAACTGTGACCTACTGAGGTTCTAATTACTATTAATGTAATTTACTGCTAACTATTAGGATTTCCCCTCTGTTTCAGTTTTAGTTACTTATGTACAGTATATAGCACTTTGGTCTGTCTTATATGTTTAGTCACCGTAGTGATATATTCACTTATATATTATTTAGGTAGATTTAGTTATACACATCTATTGATGTTTTCTTGTAACCTTTTTTTTTTTTTTCAAACATAAATAAAGTTTTATTTTACATTTTCCATCATATCATACTTTACCATGAGTGCTATCAAAAGGGTGTGCTTTCCCCTAATTTCATTATATAATTGTTCTTCAGAAGCAGAATAATTTTAGTCAGACAAGAAAACTTTTTTTTTTTTTTTAAACTTGTTCTTTATTTGAATTCTCTGTGAAAAAGGTTGGGGTTGGAGTACAGAAAGAAAAGAGGGAATCATCTTACTTTTAGTTTACATACATTTGTATACATACTGTACAGATGTAACATGTTAACTGTAAGACAACGCACAAACTAACGAATACAAAAAATCAACTAAGGACGGAAAAAGGAAAAATAAAAAATTTCATTGCATTTATAATTTTTTTCCACATTTTGGAAGTTAGGAGATATATAGTAAAATTCATACCTTGGTGGAATATGGAAGGCCCTTCGGGTCTGTTGTGGTGTTGTATTCGTATTCAAACCACATTTCACTGAAATTACTTCAAGAAATATACTTTTAATTTGTGGGTTTTTCGACTTTCCTATTTTGTTGCTCTTCAAATTTGGAGAGTTCCCCATGTAAGATATCTATTCCCTATATAGTTTCTCCATTGTTCCCATACATTTAAGAATTTCTAAACTGTATCGTTTGTAGCCCTGTCAGTTTTTCCATGAGACAAACCCTCCAAAATCTCACTTTTACTGCATCTAGGGTTTGCTGTTGTTTCTGTTTCCAAGTCTTAGCTATTTCATATTTGGCGGCTGAATATATATATATATATATATATATATATATATATATATATATATATATATATATATATATGTGTGTGTCAGTAGCTTATTTTCGTTTCTTTGTATTTTTTCAATTGGTCTGGATACTGTAGCAAAGCTGTCAAAGGATCTAAGGGGAAGGCAACCCCGAGAATTACCTGTGCAATACCATAGGTGGCCTTCCATAGCTTTGTAACCTTTGGAGACATCCACCATACATGTACAAATGATCCCTGCTGGTCACATACTCTTGACCAAAGAGGTGATACATTTCTAAAAAAACTTGGATAATCTCAGTGGGGTATAATACCATTGGTGGAGCATTTTCTATGCATTTTCTTTAATTAGGACACGTGGAACTCCTTGCAATGCCTTCAAATATATTATCCAAATCCTCTTGATCTAGTTCTTCTCCTAATGCCTCGTCCCACTTTATCATAAATGTGGGTTTTATTTCAGTTTCTGGTTTAACAACCGCTAATAGGTTGTATACTGTTGAGATCAGGCATTTCTTTAAGGTGTTTAATAACCAGAACTCTAAATTTCCATTTTCTGCACTCGCCGCACTCACGTCTTAAGGCGGAAAGGTTGGAAGACATCCCGCGTCATGACATCGGTATTCCGATGTACACAACGCGTGATTTGCAGCTGTATGTCAATTCATCTATGGGTTTTTAAATTGCAAATGTTTGTATGGTTCACTATCTTGATTAAGGTCCAAGAGAGATTGATACAATAATAAAATCATTTGCTTGGTTTTCTATGAGGACCGCAGGAGTGCCTTTTTCCTTTTGGATTTTGATTCAGAGTCTCCAAGCCTGATCCACAGTGTATGAAGAATGCACTAATAAGTTAGTCCAATTTGGATTCCAATATCTATACTTGTATTACTGTATGAGAGCAACATGAGCACTAAATCATTTATGATTTGACAAAGCATACAATATCAGTAAGGGTTTTATCAGCTTGTTAGACAATCCCAATTTCTTTTATATATCTTTAAAACTCAGGTCAAGCTAATAAATGTTTTTGAGTTTTTTGTATAAAATATTAATATTATTTAATACCATTTATTTGTATGTACAAATCAAATTTACAGTGCAGTACAATGTAATGTAACATTGCATGAAAAAAGAGCACATATAGTACAGTATATGTTAAAACAAACGAAACAATAGCAAAGAGGTCTCTGCCCCAAGGAGCTTACAATCTAGAAGAAGGGAGTGATGATAAAAGGAATAGGGTGTATGAGTTCCTTGGCAAGGGTTTTGGTTATCAACATCACATATGTAGCCAAACTTACTGTTCCCGCTGCCAAGGAAAGATATGGAAATTCAACCACGGCATCCCTTAGCAGCAGGAACTAACACATTGGAGGCCTGAAAAAAGTTTGGACCCCACTTAAATGTCACTGCAGCTTTTACCTGTGCCGAAACTATGGTATTTCACTTTTTGTGCCATGTCTCCGGGGACAGAAAGTCAGGCTACTTTTGTCCATACCCTAAGCATGCTACAACAAGGATGGAAATGAAAGATAGAAGTCAGGAGATTGTTGGATAGACCGCCTTGAAAATGTTTGTTTCCTAATGTACTTTTAAATGTATGTATGGGTGAACAAGGGGATGACCCCTAAATTGGGTGCTCTAAAGAAAACCTTGCTGGCAAGTCTGAATTGTTTCTAAGTGTTAAACACGCGGAGTACTCTGTCACCTAAGGTAAACGGTAATAAATGATAAGCAGTATGCAGTCAGTCTATAGCAGTGAGTTAAGTGACCCACACACGGACATGAAGCCTTCTAACCTGACCGGTGAGCGTGTATCCAACCGGCGGTCCCTTCTCTGGTGGGCCTCTCTGTGTTCCGTGGTCTGCGGTATCCTGCAGCACTCCATACAACTGCTTCCTGTCCGGGGATCCTGTCCTCCACTGGCGGTCCTTTCTGGCAGCCCTTGAGGTACACAGCGACCTGTGACCCCCCGGATGTACCTGCTGCTGCTGCTTCCGTATCCTGTACTGCAGAGAATAGCTCCGCTCCACTGCGTGCGTCCGTCCCGATGAAGGTATAGTAGAAAAAATTACATGTACACCGTCCTCTGACGCGTTTCGTTCCCAACGGAACTTTATCAAAGAGTATGATACTCTTTGATAAAGTTCCGTTGGGAACGAAACGCGTCAGAGGACGGTGTACATGTAATTTTAATGGCGCTTTAGCCACAATAAAGCCTTTTTCTATGTTTTTGCACATGCCCTAGCCAGAGTGTCTTTTTTGCAGTGCTCGTATCCCCCCCCTCTTTTTTTTAAATGTATGTATGGAGGGGAGAGTCTGACTGTGCAGGATACAGAATTCCATAGATGGGAAAATTCTTGAAGGCTGGAGTAAGAGGAAGTAATAAGGGAGGTAGAGAGACATAGATCACGAGCACAGAGTAGACTGCATATGTGAGAGTACTTGGAAATTAGGGCATCGATGTATAGAGGAGTAAATCTATAACTTTGTAGATGGTGGTATGTTACAGTTATACGACTGAAAAACCCAAGACAATATTAGTGGACCTGATACAGTATATTAATATAACATCTAAATATAATGTATGATTAATAATCAATTGCTAATAAATAGAAGGATGCACAAAACAAATTAATCAAAAGTTCATCTGCATGCTCAAGAACTGTCCCTAAAACCCATAGACGCAGGAACATACAAAATAGAAGCTGTTGGTATAACTCTTTTTAATTAGTAGAAAGCAATCTTAAATTAGTTCTGTATGGGTCTTAAATTGCTTACAATCAAAGCTACTAAATATCAAATTGTAGTGGATTAGAAGCATAGCAAATAGAGGCCAAAGAATGTGTAGGGTAATGATGGAGAAATATGAAAGAAATAGAGGAAACTGGAGGACCGATGAGTCTTTGCATGACACACAGATGTAGAATGAATCCACAATTATCCTGAATGTGATACTCAGGATCAAGAAATATTAATAATAATAATTTCACTCTACAACTAGTAATATGAAGAAATGGAACAGAAGCGAAAGGCCAATAATTCTCTTATTCTGGTGCCACCTCCATGTTACACAACGTTTGAAGTGTATGGCTATGATACTGTGGATACACAACATTTATGAAAAGTATGGCAAACATTTATAATTAATGCCAGTCATAGAAAGCAGTCAAATATATTTTCTCTGAACGGATATAAAAACAGAAAGCAGAGCTCTTGCTGGTCCAACCCACATTTTACATAATATACCATCATGTACGTTTTTAAATATAATAACGTTAAGGTCACTCGCCTCTGTTGTGAATAAAGAAGCTGTATCCTTTAATCATGCATGCACTTATATTTTTGTTGCCCTAATGTGTAGTTATTGAATGACAAGATATATATATATATATATATATATATATATATATATATATATATATATATATATATATATATATAGAGTTGTGTCGGTCTAAAAGTAAAAAGCGTTGTTTTTCTTTGTGCTTGTCCTTTCCCTCTAGCATATAATCAAACTCATTTTTATAGAACATTAAGTTAAAACAATGTAATATCACATAACTCAGCATTATATTTTCATGACTTTACATGTTTTTCTCGATTTAATGGTCCTTAACAGTTACTTGCAAAAGACTGAAATTTAAAGTTTTCTATAGTTTGTATTATCATCTATATTTAACTAAAGTCATTTAAATAAACTAATGAATGTAAACTGTGTTTCATATAAAATAGATTTAAAAATTGAAAAGCTGCAAGCATTTGCATTTTAGAACCTAAATGTAACAATGTTAACACTAAATATTCTTAAAGTTTTATATTCAAGGCCCATTTAATTCCTATTGACCAATAATTGCTACATTTAAAATTGAATTTATTTTAATTGATGTCAAAAAGTCTTCTTCACCTTCCAACAGTTTTGCCAACTGAATGGTTTGTATAGAAGCCAAATTCTGAAAAATAAGACATGATTCTGTATTATGGGGAGACAGTATTTCCCTCGACTAAATTGTATCATCATGCAGCTAAAACTGTGACCAAAGTTATGTTTTATGTCACAACTGACCATGAAGGAGTGTACACTGAATTGTGGCATGAACCAAGCTACACTTATGCCAAACTCATTTAAAAAAAAAAAATCATTTGCATATTTTTTTTTAACTTATAGGGGCCTATGCATTAAGCACCGGGAAAAAAAATCGCCTGGCTGTTTAAATCGGCAGTTTTGACGGTATGCATAACTCCCAGAATACCTGTGATAGCAACATTTGCAAAACTGTAGCTGGCGACGAGATGATCGCTTCTCTGAAAAGGGCTCACCCGGCGATTTCTTTCTGCTGCAGAGAGAGACACCTCTCCCTGCGCAAATCTCAACAGAAATAAAAAATGTTTTATATAAAATGTAATACTAGTGTGTTGTAGCAAGGGTCTCTGGAGCAGAACCTCATTGATTTGAGGTCCAGGGATCCCCTGCTACCTGAGATAGACCCTATTAGGGGGTGCCGGTATCTCCGATGCATTTTATTCCGATGGTCACGTGACACAGGACATTTAAATGTATAGTAGATACTGGCACCCCATAACGGGGCCTGAATCTCAGAAAGCAGAGGGTCCCAGGACCTCGAATTAATGAGATTGCGCTAATTTGTTACCGTAGCGGCTATCTGCAATGGTAATGAAGCTGCTTTAATGTAATTTGTATTAATAGTGTGTGGGAGCAGGGGGTCTCCTTAGATTAACCGCATTGATTTCAGCCTCGGGGACCCCTGCTTCCCGAGTTACAGGCCCTGGTATGGTGTGTCGGTATCTCCTCCAGTATTTAAATCCCACAGTCACGTGACGCAGATGATTTTAAAATGGCGACGATACGAGCACCTGATGCCCCATAACGAGGTCTGTAACTTGGGAAGCAGGGGGTCCCTAAGGCAGAAATCCTGCACACTATTAATAAAAATTCCATTAAATCAGCTTCACTAGCCGCTAAGGCAACAAAGGCACAATAGCAGGTTTATTGAGGGCAGAGGGGGTGAGTGAAGTGGTAATTGGCCCTTCACTCACCCCCTCTGCCCCCAATAAACATTACAATATGTGCAAACCACCAATATACAACCCATCCACCCTCTGTGCCCCACATTATACTTTTGTTTCAGATTTTCCTGCACAGAATTGATACTGGAGGCCAGCTGGGGTCCCTGGGTGGTCCCCGTGAGTGTCTATGGGCCTCCAGGTGGACTCCACAGGTGTCTGGGGGCCTTCAGGTGGACTCCACAGGTGTCCACGGGTCCTCGGGTGGTCCCCGTGGGTATCTTGGGGTCCTCCGTTGGTCCCCGCAGGTGTCTGGGGGTCCTCAGGTGGACCCTGTGGGTGTACGGGAGTCCCTGCTGGCCTGCAGTACCAATCCTGTGCCTAAAAAAAATATCTATATATGAATATAATCCAATAAAGATATCCCCCCCAAAATATATAGTACAGTAATGGGCAAAATTACTATTATCCAGGTATGGATAATAGCTAATTTTCCCATTTTAAAATAAAACATTAGTCAGCCAGCATAAATAAAGTAAATAAACCTTTCTACTTACCTCTGCCATTATGAAGGCAATCCTCATCAGCATACTCCAGGTCCATGTCCTCCAACACTAGCAAGAATACATGAGAAAATACAATCTAATGGCCCCTAACCCCTTAATCATTTTAGCGGTTAATAACCACTATAGTAATTAAGGGGTAACCCACCCTCTCCTGCTACCCACCCTGGAGGTCTAATTACCCACCCTGGGACCACTATACCCACCCTGTTTCTATTGATTGGCGTAGTGGTACATCATACCAATATATCCTAACATGTGAATATACACAATGGTAGATGTGGGAGTAATGATAAAGGGGAGGTGATAATTACTCCAGATGTGAAAAGAGGTGGCACAAGGGGCTGACACAGAGGGTGCGTTGCAAGCACCCTCACCACCGACCTTCCCAAGGAGAGGGTTGCAGACCAGGTCCCACTTGTCTTGGTGGTAAATATTTCAGATTAAATCCTTTCAGATGGACAATTACAGGTATTCAATAAGTACCTGTGATGGTGCTCATCTAGAATCAGGAGGCGGACCCGCAGGGCTGAGGTAGGAATGCAGAATTACCAACCAGAGCCCAAGGAAAGAGTCATGCAAGAGTTTTCGTAGTCGGTAAGCAGGCAGGGGTCAGGGCTGGTGGCAGTGATGCAGAGTCCAGGCAACAGGCAAAGGTCAGGGAAGGCAGAAGGCAGCGAGGTTGGGGTCATGGTCCAGGGTCAGCAACAGAGATGCTAAATAGGCAAAAGCGTAATGTGTGACAGTGAAGATGAAACAGAGCTGCAGCAAACAGAACTTTGCTCGGCGACTCCCACCATATAAAGCAGACTGCCTTATAAAGCAGACTGCCAGTACCCAAAATGGCCACAGTGAGCAGAAAGGGCAGGAGAGACTGAAAACCTGGACCATAGTGAAAACCCAGCACAGATCCAGCAGAATCCTTACAGGCCTCTCCTTCGTACCGACCCCTGTTATTGATCCATTTGAGATAGATATTGACTTAGCAATTTTTTTAGAAACATCAGACTAAAAGCCTTTTTCTCAAAGGGGCAAACCCTTATCTCTTCTCCTAGTTCAGAAGTAGATGACATTATGCCTTTTGCCATATTAACAAGAGAGTGTAAAAACAAAGCGACATTTAACCCCCACATATTAATCATGTTGTAGAGACCTTTATTACCTTGGTACAGTACGTTATGATATTGACCTTTTGAAAGGGTCATCACCTGTCACTCGGCACATCAATTTCTCTAAACAAGACAGAGTTGTCATTAAAGAATTGGGATCAGGTGCCTTAGTTGTCATGACTCGAGATTACTATAGGGAGGAAGTGCTTAGACAACAATCAGACACATCTAACTATAAGTTAATCACATACAACCCGACAGCTGAGATAGCTACCAGGATCATAGAAACTGTAACAATGGCTCTTGAATGTGGTGTAATCTCCAGTAAGCAAAAAATTTTCTTATCAAAAAAGACCAGATTATTCCAGTTCTATACATATTATCCAAAATACATAAAAATCTAATGAGGCCACAGGTCACGTTAAAGCAGGGACTGACTCTATCTTCCAACCACTAGCAGTCTTCACAGATAAATGATTACGTCCCGTGGTATTGGAGCACAATCATACATACAGGATATATCTGATTTTTTTAGAAAATAGATAGTCTCTCTTTCACCAATGATGAAGTGTTTTTGCAAACCTGGATGTGAACAGCTTGTATACTTAAATTCCCCACACTGAAGGCGTTCAGGTGGTGCAGTCCGCCCTTGATCACAGCAGGCTGCTCACACCCAGGGAATGCACGTTCATAGTGGATCTGCTCAATATCATTCTTCGTGAGAATTATTTCCTCTTTGAGGACAATGTCTACATCCAGAGTCAAGGTATGGCTATGTGGTCAACCATGGCACCCACATACGCCAACATTTATATGAATAGTTTTGAGGATCAGTTTGTGTCTAACCATCCATCTTTTTCTGCATGTGGGCATATGTGTGTGAGATACATTGATGACATTTTCCTGGTCTCGGCTGGTACTGAGGATCACCTCTTAGCATTCATAAGAGGTCTCAATTCATCTCTACCAACAATTGGCTTTACAAATGTTATCAGTAAAACATCCATTCATTTCCTAGATACCACGATACAGATGGTCGATGGGAAAGAGATCTCTGATATTTACACCAAGCCCACTGACAAGAATAATTTACTACACTTCACCAGTTTTCACCCACCAGGTTCCATTAAGGGCTACCATTTAGTCAGTTCCTCAGGGCGAGGAGGATCTTTAGCACCCCATAGTCAGTACCTGCCCAACTGGATTATATGCAAAGGAAGTTTGAGAATAGGGGTTATCCAGCTCCACACTTGAGGGAACAACGTATTGAAGCTGAAATCCCTGGTAGGAATGCCCTTTTACAGTATTAACCCAACACCACTGGAGCAAGAAAATACTTTTCCATCCCTTTTGAATCCACATACAGTACCTGGAGGGGCGTATTAGAAACAGCATTCTCCGCCATTGGCACTTATTAAGTACTGATGTTACATTAGCACCAGTATTATCTGCTAAACCACTTTTTTCTTATAAGAGAGGAAAAAGCAAAAGTGGTCACTTGATTAAGGATGACCTGTGGGGAACTATCAGTAAGCAAACATTTTTAGGTATACCAAAGTAGGGTGTTACAGATGTTGTAGCTGTGCACAGTGCAGTAGTATACAAGAAGGAGACACCTTCACCCATCCCATGACAGTAAAGAGGTTTAAAATCAAGAACTTTTACACTTGTTTGTCACGTAATGTCATTTATCTTATTAAGTGTCCCTGTGGCATGAGATATGTGGGGGAGACCACCCAATGTACAGATCCAGCCATGAGTATCCGAACATGTGCCTTGGAAAATCTGGGGCAATCACCCAGTAAAGCTGCAACATTTCTGTGACATTTCTGCAGACAGGCTAATGGTCCATCGGATTAAAACAGCGGGGTCCCTGGCAGTCCCATTCACAGAAATGTTGCAGCATTACTGGTAGATTGCCCCAGAATTTCCAAGGCAAGTGTTCGGATTCTCATGGCTGCATCTGTATTAAGGATCGGATTAGACAACACAAGGTTGCCATTATGAGAGGTGATGAAGAAGCTCCGGTGGCACACCACTTCACATGACCTAGGCACACAGTAGCCAACTGCGGTTTCAAATTATTTATGGAGTGGAAAAGAGATGCAGGGACGGGAACATGACCACGTTCCTATTACAAAAGGAGGCTAGATGGATTAAGAAACTGGGCACCATGATCCCAGATGGAATCAATAAAGAATTAGATCTGAGTTGTTTTTGAGTTGGTACCCTATTCTATGGTTTCCTGTGTTTTGACAATAGAGATGCTGTTGTTGTATTGTATTGTATGTCTTTATTTATATAGCGCCATAAATATACATACAGTAGCGCTTCACAGTAGTAATACATGTTATTATCATATAAATAACAAATAATATAAATAACAGGTCATTGGAATAAGTGCTTCAGACATAAGAGTAACATTAAGGAAGAGGAGACCCTTCTCCGAGGAGCTTACAATCTAATTGGTAGGTAGGAGAACGTACAGTACCGACACACTTTATCCGAGTGTGGTCGGTACCGCAAGCCGGGAAATCTCCCGGCTTGCTAGTGGCCGCCCCTCGGCGTGCCGCGCGTCATAGACGCGCGGTCACGCGTCATCGGGAGCGTGCGCCCCCTGCACGCGCGTCCAGGGACTCCCCGAGGGAGCCCTGGTGTCCCGCGATCGCGGGACAGCGGCAGGGGGTTCCCGGGGACCCGGCGGACCCGGCAGCGGTAGGGAGAGCGCCCCGATCGGAGGGCGCTCTTCCGCTGCTTCGGCGCGCGCCCGTCACTCTCGGGCGCGCGCCAGGCTACTGCTGCGGCAGAGAACGGGCAAATGCTCGAATAAACTCTGCCGCAGCAGTATAGAGACAGTAGGAGGGAATTCTAGTAAGTGCGTCTGCAGGGGCCCAAGCTTTATGTATCATGTGTCCAGGATTATCCACAGTGCTAGTCATATGCTTCTTTAAGCAAATGTGTCTTAAGGTGGGTCTTAAAGGTGGATAGAGAGGGTACAAAGTTGGATATTGAGGGGAAGGGCATTCCAGAGGTGTGGGGCAGTAAGTGAGAAAGGTTTAAGGCAGGAAAGGGCTTTAGATACAAAGGGGGTAGAAAGAAGACATCCTTGAGAAGACCGCAAGAGTCGGGATGGTGCATAGCGAGAAATTAAGGCTGAGATGTAAGGAGGGGCAGAGGAGTGTAAAGCTTTAAAAGTGAGGAGGAGAATTGAGTGTGAGATGATTTGATCGGAAGCCAGGAGAGGGATTTCAGGAGGGGAGATGCGGAGACAGATTTAGGAAAGTGTACAGTGATTCTTGCAGCAGCGTTTAGTATAGATTGTAGGGGAGACAGGTGAGAGGCAGGGAGGCCGGACAGCAAGAGGTTGCAGTAATCGAGATGGGAGAGAATGAGGGCCGGAGTCAGAGTTTTAGCTGTCGAGCAACAGAGGCAAGGGCGTATCTTTGTTATATTGCGGAGGAAAAAGCGACAAGTTTTAGAAACATTTTGAATGTGAGAGGAGAATGTGAGAGAGGAGTCGAGTGTGACACCTAGGCATCGTGCTTGGGCTACTGGGTGAATGATCGTATTTCCAACAGTAATGTGGAAGGAGGTAGTAGGGACAGGTTTGGGAGGAAGTACAGTATAAGCAGCTCTGTTTTTGCCATGTTAAGTTTCAGTCGCCTGATGGCCATCCAGGATGATATTCCAGAGAGACATTCAGAAATTTGGTCTGTATAGCAGGTGTAAGGTCAGGGGTTGAAAGGTAAATTTGTGTGTCGTCACCATAGAGGTGATATTTAAACTCAAAAGATGTGATTAGGTCACCTAGAGAGAGTGTGTAAAGAGAGAAGAGAAGGGGTCCCAGGATAGAGCCCTGGGGTACCCCCACAGAGAGATCGATAGAGGAGGAGGAGGTGTTAGCAAAAGAGACACTGAAAGTACGATGGGAGAGGTAAGAGGAGATCCAGGATAGAGCTTTGTTCCGAATACCAAGAGTATGGAGAATGTGGAGGAGAAAAGGGTGGTCCACGGTGTCAAATGCTGCAGAGAGGTCGAATAATATGAGCAGTGTGTAATGACCTCTCTCTTTGGCAGCATGGAGGTCGTCGGTTATTTTAGTGAGTGTTGGTACTATCTACTCTTTCATACCTCCAATATAGTAATACTATGCACTTACTCTTTCCGCAGACTTGCCGCATCATCTTGTTGGTCTGTTGTCCGTGGTCTCTGAAGGGTGTGTCGTTGTCATCCTCTCGGCTTGTCTCATCATATTCTTGTCTTACTGTACCATTAGTGATCTGTCCTCTAATACTATGGTCTCTCCCCAACTCTACCCTTTTGGCACTCAGACATTTGTTGGGTTCTTAATGTGCCCCATCTGTAACTATACAGCATTACCGCACTGAACACCATTACTGCATGAGTGACACATTGCCTACAGTTTCTGTGTGTGAGATACATTGATGACATTTTCCTGGTCTCGGCTGGTACTGAGGATCACCTCTTAGCATTCATAAGAGGTCTCAATTCATCTCTACCAACAATTGGCTTTACAAATGTTATCAGTAAAACATCCATTAATTTCCTAGATACCACGATACAGATGGTCGATGGGAAAGAGATCTCTGATATTTACACCAAGCCCACTGACAAGAATAATTTACTACACTTCACCAGTTTTCACCCACCAGGTTCCATTAAGGGCTACCATTTAGTCAGTTCCTCAGGGCGAGGAGGATCTTTAGCACCCCATAGTCAGTACCTGCCCAACTGGATTATATGCAAAGGAAGTTTGAGAATAGGGGTTATCCAGCTCCACACTTGAGGGAACAACGTATTGAAGCTGAAATCCCTGGTAGGAATGCCCTTTTACAGTATTAACCCAACACCACTGGAGCAAGAAAATACTTTTCCATCCCTTTTGAATCCACATACAGTACCTGGAGGGGCGTATTAGAAACAGCATTCTCCGCCATTGGCACTTATTAAGTACTGATGTTACATTAGCACCAGTATTATCTGCTAAACCACTTTTTTCTTATAAGAGAGGAAAAAGCAAAAGTGGTCACTTGATTAAGGATGACCTGTGGGGAACTATCAGTAAGCAAACATTTTTAGGTATACCAAAGTAGGGTGTTACAGATGTTGTAGCTGTGCACAGTGCAGTAGTATACAAGAAGGAGACACCTTCACCCATCCCATGACAGTAAAGAGGTTTAAAATCAAGAACTTTTACACTTGTTTGTCACGTAATGTCATTTATCTTATTAAGTGTCCCTGTGGCATGAGATATGTGGGGGAGACCACCCAATGTACAGATCCAGCCATGAGTATCCGAACATGTGCCTTGGAAAATCTGGGGCAATCACCCAGTAAAGCTGCAACATTTCTGTGACATTTCTGCAGACAGGCTAATGGTCCATCGGATTAAAACAGCGGGGGTCCCTGGCAGTCCCATTCACAGAAATGTTGCAGCATTACTGGTAGATTGCCCCAGAATTTCCAAGGCAAGTGTTCGGATTCTCATGGCTGCATCTGTATTAAGGATCGGATTAGACAACACAAGGTTGCCATTATGAGAGGTGATGAAGAAGCTCCGGTGGCACACCACTTCACATGACCTAGGCACACAGTAGCCAACTGCGGTTTCAAATTATTTATGGAGTGGAAAAGAGATGCAGGGACGGGAACATGACCACGTTCCTATTACAAAAGGAGGCTAGATGGATTAAGAAACTGGGCACCATGATCCCAGATGGAATCAATAAAGAATTAGATCTGAGTTGTTTTTGAGTTGGTACCCTATTCTATGGTTTCCTGTGTTTTGACAATAGAGATGCTGTTGTTGTATTGTATTGTATGTCTTTATTTATATAGCGCCATAAATATACATACAGTAGCGCTTCACAGTAGTAATACATGTTATTATCATATAAATAACAAATAATATAAATAACAGGTCATTGGAATAAGTGCTTCAGACATAAGAGTAACATTAAGGAAGAGGAGACCCTTCTCCGAGGAGCTTACAATCTAATTGGTAGGTAGGAGAACGTACAGTACCGACACACTTTATCCGAGTGTGGTCGGTACCGCAAGCCGGGAAATCTCCCGGCTTGCTAGTGGCCGCCCCTCGGCGTGCCGCGCGTCATAGACGCGCGGTCACGCGTCATCGGGAGCGTGCGCCCCCTGCACGCGCGTCCAGGGGCTCCCCGAGGGAGCCCTGGTGTCCCGCGATCGCGGGACAGCGGCAGGGGGTTCCCGGGGACCCGGCGGACCCGGCAGCGGTAGGGAGAGCGCCCCGATCGGAGGGCGCTCTTCCGCTGCTTCGGCGCGCGCCCGTCACTCTCGGGCGCGCGCCAGGCTACTGCTGCGGCAGAGAACGGGCAAATGCTCGAATAAACTCTGCCGCAGCAGTATAGAGACAGTAGGAGGGAATTCTAGTAAGTGCGTCTGCAGGGGCCCAAGCTTTATGTATCATGTGTCCAGGATTATCCACAGTGCTAGTCATATGCTTCTTTAAGCAAATGTGTCTTAAGGTGGGTCTTAAAGGTGGATAGAGAGGGTACAAAGTTGGATATTGAGGGAAGGGCATTCCAGAGGTGTGGGGCAGTAAGTGAGAAAGGTTTAAGGCAGGAAAGGGCTTTAGATACAAAGGGGGTAGAAAGAAGACATCCTTGAGAAGACCGCAAGAGTCGGGATGGTGCATAGCGAGAAATTAAGGCTGAGATGTAAGGAGGGGCAGAGGAGTGTAAAGCTTTAAAAGTGAGGAGGAGAATTGAGTGTGAGATGATTTGATCGGAAGCCAGGAGAGGGATTTCAGGAGGGGAGATGCGGAGACAGATTTAGGAAAGTGTACAGTGATTCTTGCAGCAGCGTTTAGTATAGATTGTAGGGGAGACAGGTGAGAGGCAGGGAGGCCGGACAGCAAGAGGTTGCAGTAATCGAGATGGGAGAGAATGAGGGCCGGAGTCAGAGTTTTAGCTGTCGAGCAACAGAGGCAAGGGCGTATCTTTGTTATATTGCGGAGGAAAAAGCGACAAGTTTTAGAAACATTTTGAATGTGAGAGGAGAATGTGAGAGAGGAGTCGAGTGTGACACCTAGGCATCGTGCTTGGGCTACTGGGTGAATGATCGTATTTCCAACAGTAATGTGGAAGGAGGTAGTAGGGACAGGTTTGGGAGGAAGTACAGTATAAGCAGCTCTGTTTTTGCCATGTTAAGTTTCAGTCGCCTGATGGCCATCCAGGATGATATTCCAGAGAGACATTCAGAAATTTGGTCTGTATAGCAGGTGTAAGGTCAGGGGTTGAAAGGTAAATTTGTGTGTCGTCACCATAGAGGTGATATTTAAACTCAAAAGATGTGATTAGGTCACCTAGAGAGAGTGTGTAAAGAGAGAAGAGAAGGGGTCCCAGGATAGAGCCCTGGGGTACCCCCACAGAGAGATCGATAGAGGAGGAGGAGGTGTTAGCAAAAGAGACACTGAAAGTACGATGGGAGAGGTAAGAGGAGATCCAGGATAGAGCTTTGTTCCGAATACCAAGAGTATGGAGAATGTGGAGGAGAAAAGGGTGGTCCACGGTGTCAAATGCTGCAGAGAGGTCGAATAATATGAGCAGTGTGTAATGACCTCTCTCTTTGGCAGCATGGAGGTCGTCGGTTATTTTAGTGAGTGTTGGTACTATCTACTCTTTCATACCTCCAATATAGTAATACTATGCACTTACTCTTTCCGCAGACTTGCCGCATCATCTTGTTGGTCTGTTGTCCGTGGTCTCTGAAGGGTGTGTCGTTGTCATCCTCTCGGCTTGTCTCATCATATTCTTGTCTTACTGTACCATTAGTGATCTGTCCTCTAATACTATGGTCTCTCCCCAACTCTACCCTTTTGGCACTCAGACATTTGTTGGGTTCTTAATGTGCCCCATCTGTAACTATACAGCATTACCGCACTGAACACCATTACTGCATGAGTGACACATTGCCTACAGTTTCTGTGTGTGAGATACATTGATGACATTTTCCTGGTCTCGGCTGGTACTGAGGATCACCTCTTAGCATTCATAAGAGGTCTCAATTCATCTCTACCAACAATTGGCTTTACAAATGTTATCAGTAAAACATCCATTCATTTCCTAGATACCACGATACAGATGGTCGATGGGAAAGAGATCTCTGATATTTACACCAAGCCCACTGACAAGAATAATTTACTACACTTCACCAGTTTTCACCCACCAGGTTCCATTAAGGGCTACCATTTAGTCAGTTCCTCAGGGCGAGGAGGATCTTTAGCACCCCATAGTCAGTACCTGCCCAACTGGATTATATGCAAAGGAAGTTTGAGAATAGGGGTTATCCAGCTCCACACTTGAGGGAACAACGTATTGAAGCTGAAATCCCTGGTAGGAATGCCCTTTTACAGTATTAACCCAACACCACTGGAGCAAGAAAATACTTTTCCATCCCTTTTGAATCCACATACAGTACCTGGAGGGGCGTATTAGAAACAGCATTCTCCGCCATTGGCACTTATTAAGTACTGATGTTACATTAGCACCAGTATTATCTGCTAAACCACTTTTTTCTTATAAGAGAGGAAAAAGCAAAAGTGGTCACTTGATTAAGGATGACCTGTGGGGAACTATCAGTAAGCAAACATTTTTAGGTATACCAAAGTAGGGTGTTACAGATGTTGTAGCTGTGCACAGTGCAGTAGTATACAAGAAGGAGACACCTTCACCCATCCCATGACAGTAAAGAGGTTTAAAATCAAGAACTTTTACACTTGTTTGTCACGTAATGTCATTTATCTTATTAAGTGTCCCTGTGGCATGAGATATGTGGGGGAGACCACCCAATGTACAGATCCAGCCATGAGTATCCGAACATGTGCCTTGGAAAATCTGGGGCAATCACCCAGTAAAGCTGCAACATTTCTGTGACATTTCTGCAGACAGGCTAATGGTCCATCGGATTAAAACAGCGGGGGTCCCTGGCAGTCCCATTCACAGAAATGTTGCAGCATTACTGGTAGATTGCCCCAGAATTTCCAAGGCAAGTGTTCGGATTCTCATGGCTGCATCTGTATTAAGGATCGGATTAGACAACACAAGGTTGCCATTATGAGAGGTGATGAAGAAGCTCCGGTGGCACACCACTTCACATGACCTAGGCACACAGTAGCCAACTGCGGTTTCAAATTATTTATGGAGTGGAAAAGAGATGCAGGGACGGGAACATGACCACGTTCCTATTACAAAAGGAGGCTAGATGGATTAAGAAACTGGGCACCATGATCCCAGATGGAATCAATAAAGAATTAGATCTGAGTTGTTTTTGAGTTGGTACCCTATTCTATGGTTTCCTGTGTTTTGACAATAGAGATGCTGTTGTTGTATTGTATTGTATGTCTTTATTTATATAGCGCCATAAATATACATACAGTAGCGCTTCACAGTAGTAATACATGTTATTATCATATAAATAACAAATAATATAAATAACAGGTCATTGGAATAAGTGCTTCAGACATAAGAGTAACATTAAGGAAGAGGAGACCCTTCTCCGAGGAGCTTACAATCTAATTGGTAGGTAGGAGAACGTATAGAGACAGTAGGAGGGAATTCTAGTAAGTGCGTCTGCAGGGGCCCAAGCTTTATGTATCATGTGTCCAGGATTATCCACAGTGCTAGTCATATGCTTCTTTAAGCAAATGTGTCTTAAGGTGGGTCTTAAAGGTGGATAGAGAGGGTACAAAGTTGGATATTGAGGGGAAGGGCATTCCAGAGGTGTGGGGCAGTAAGTGAGAAAGGTTTAAGGCAGGAAAGGGCTTTAGATACAAAGGGGGTAGAAAGAAGACATCCTTGAGAAGACCGCAAGAGTCGGGATGGTGCATAGCGAGAAATTAAGGCTGAGATGTAAGGAGGGGCAGAGGAGTGTAAAGCTTTAAAAGTGAGGAGGAGAATTGAGTGTGAGATGATTTGATCGGAAGCCAGGAGAGGGATTTCAGGAGGGGAGATGCGGAGACAGATTTAGGAAAGTGTACAGTGATTCTTGCAGCAGCGTTTAGTATAGATTGTAGGGGAGACAGGTGAGAGGCAGGGAGGCCGGACAGCAAGAGGTTGCAGTAATCGAGACGGGAGAGAATGAGGGCCTGAGTCAGAGTTTTAGCTGTCGAGCAACAGAGGCAAGGGCGTATCTTTATTATATTGCGGAGGAAAAAGCGACAAGTTTTAGAAACATTTTGAATGTGAGAGGAGAATGTGAGAGAGGAGTCGAGTGTGACACCTAGGCATCGTGCTTGGGCTACTGGGTGAATGATCGTATTTCCAACAGTAATGTGGAAGGAGATAGTAGGGACAGGTTTGGGAGGAAGTACAGTATAAGCAGCTCTGTTTTTGCCATGTTAAGTTTCAGTCGCCTGATGGCCATCCAGGATGATATTCCAGAGAGACATTCAGAAATTTGGTCTGTATAGCAGGTGTAAGGTCAGGGGTTGAAAGGTAAATTTGTGTGTCGTCACCATAGAGGTGATATTTAAACTCAAAAGATGTGATTAGGTCACCTAGAGAGAGTGTGTAAAGAGAGAAGAGAAGGGGTCCCAGGATAGAGCCCTGGGGTACCCCCACAGAGAGATCGATAGAGGAGGAGGAGGTGTTAGCAAAAGAGACACTGAAAGTACGATGGGAGAGGTAAGAGGAGATCCAGGATAGAGCTTTGTTCCGAATACCAAGAGTATGGAGAATGTGGAGGAGAAAAGGGTGGTCCACGGTGTCAAATGCTGCAGAGAGGTCGAATAATATGAGCAGTGTGTAATGACCTCTCTCTTTGGCAGCATGGAGGTCGTCGGTTATTTTAGTGAGTGTTGGTACTATCTACTCTTTCATACCTCCAATATAGTAATACTATGCACTTACTCTTTCCGCAGACTTGCCGCATCATCTTGTTGGTCTGTTGTCCGTGGTCTCTGAAGGGTGTGTCGTTGTCATCCTCTCGGTTTGTCTCATCATATTCTTGTCTTACTGTACCATTAGTGATCTGTCCTCTAATACTATGGTCTCTCCCCAACTCTACCCTTTTGGCACTCAGACATTTGTTGGGTTCTTAATGTGCCCCATCTGTAACTATACAGCATTACCGCACTGAACACCATTACTGCATGAGTGACACATTGCCTACAGTTTCTGTAGCATTAGGTTGTTCTTTACTCTGATAGTGTTCCCCGCAGGTTGCTTTCTGGCATTTGTAGCGACGCAGCATTGCTAAACTGTTCACCACCACTACATGAGTGGTACAGTACACAGCCTTTATTTCCTATAGCATTAGAATGCTTCATACAGTGATAATATTTCCCTTGTGTTTGTCCCTGCAGTTTGGGCTAAGTCACTAGAGTCATTATTATATTGCATTTTTGCCTGTCTATTATGTGATGACACAAAGGAGTTAGGGACTGATCACAGGACCATACTAATTTAATGAAGTAATTGAATACGTGAATGAGGTACTGTAATCAAATTGAGGGTGCAATTTGAAGAAGCTCCTTTGCTGGAGGGAAACGCGCGTTGTATGCGCAATGTTGTCAGTCTCCTACTTGGAGCTGTTTTAATGTAGTGTTTGCAGTCTCCTGGTTCTATTTGTGTAGACCTCAGAATTTGGTTATCTATCTCCACAGTCAGTGAGCCTTTCTTTCCTGCTCTCCATGACATGTGTTTTCACAGAGCTTATACTGTGAACTCACTTATAAAATTGCTGTGAGTGTCAGCTTCATCATGTTGTGAACTCACTATTATTACTACTGCATGTGTCAGCTCTACCACTTAAGCACTTGTACTTCAACCTACTGACAATTCATCATTGAAGTGCCTAGTAGTATTAACTATAGCAGGATAACTGGACATTCATTCATTTAATTGGTCGCTGACTTGTACATATATATATACTTACCATCTGGTCTCACAGTTGCTCCAGAGGGATTAATACCATGACTCACAGCATCCTGTGTCCTCTACATCCCACCAACATCAAGTTGTCAATTGGATTAGTATAATCATACATTTGATGACATGGATGCTTGGTGGTGTTGATTAAATTTATTTTTAAACTCACAGCACTCTTTGGTAATATATGTTTTAAGTAAATCTATTAAAAGTTAACTTTTACACTTTGTTGGTGTGCAATTTAGTGAATTCTTTTAGGGGGCACATTCATTTTGTGTTTCCCCTTCCCCTTTTCTGTTATGTGATGCACTGATGATCTCTTTGTTTTTATTTTTCATATACTATGCACCTTGTTTGAGCTGGATCATACTTATGGAGCATCCTTATTAACTACTCCAGTGTATACAGAGAGTTAGCCAATGAAGGCAACCTCATCCTGACATCTGATAACATCCTGAATTAGAACATCATCCATCTGAACTGTAGGAGTGTTTTTCAAGCCACACATCAAGCCTATAGGGAGAAAGCATGGTGGACCTTGACCACGCCCCTTGACAGTGCGGAAGGGACAGTGAATGGAAGGCAGTTTCATCCTGGTAGCTGATTTATTTATTTATTTATAAAATATTTTACCAGGAAGTAATACATTGAGAGTTACCTCTCGTTTTCAAGTATGTCCTGGGCACAGAGTAAAACAAATAATACATGGTTACAAATACAGTTACATAAATGAACAAGGTATACATTTATATACAAGACATTGCATGCACAGTTAAAGAAAATATATATTATGAGCTTATGAAACAGTTACAGACCAGATTAAAGTGTGAGACAGCCTTAGATTTGAAAGAACTTAAGCTGGTGGTGGATATGAGAGTCTCTGGTAGGTTGTTCCAGTTTTGGGGTGCACGGAAGGAGAAGGAGGAACGTCCGGATACTTTGTTGAGTCTTGGGACCATGAATAGTCTTTTGGAGTCTGATCTCAGGTGATAGGTACTGCATGTGGTAGGGGTGAGGAGCTTGTTCAGGTAGCTGGGTAGCTTGCCCAGAAAGTATTTGAGGGTGAGACAGGAAAGGTGAACTTTGCGCCTAGACTCTAGTGATGACCAATCTAGTTCTTTGAGCATTTCGCAGTGATGTGTGTTGTAGTTGCATTGGAGAACAAAACGACAAATTGAATTGTAGAGGGTGTCAAGTTTGCTAAGGTGGGTTTGAGGAGCCGAGCCATATACTATGTCTCCATAGTCAATAATTGGCATTAGCATCTGCTGTGCAATACGCTTTCTGACCAGGAGACTTAGGGAGGATTTGTTCCTGTAAAGTACCCCTAGTTTGGCATAGGTCTTGGTTGTCAGGGTATCAATGTGCATCCCGAATGTTAAGTGGGAGTCAAACCATAAGCCCAGGTATTTAAAACTAATGACAGGTGTTAGGGTGGTTTTAGCGTTGGTTCTAATCAGGAGCTCAGTCACTGGAAGCTTTACAAATTTAGTCTTGGTCCCAAATACCATTGTTACAGTCTTGTCAGTGTTTAAAAACAGTTTGTTTTGGGAAATCCAGTTTTCGAGTCTCAAAAAGTCAGACTGAAGTATGTGTTGAAGGTCAGAGAGGCTATGGCTGTGTGCATACAGGATTGTGTCATCTGCATACATGTGTATTGAGGCTTCCTTACAAGCTGTGGGAAGATCATTAATGAACACTGAGAAGAGTAGGGGCCCCAGAACAGAGCCTTGCGGGACACCACAGGTGATATCCAGGGGGTTGGAGTTAGAGCCTGAGATGGACACATGTTGGGATCTTCCTGATAGGTAGGACTGAAACCAGTTTAAAGCATGTTTCCCTATTCCAGAGCTCTGGAGTTTGTTAAGCAGGATAGCATGATCAACTGTGTCAAAAGCCTTTGCAAAATCTAGGAATACTGCACCAGTGAGTTGTCCCCGTTCCATTCCACACTGGATTTCATTGCAAACTTTTAGCAGGGTAGTTACGGTGGAGTGTTTGGGACGAAACCCAGACTGGAATTGGCTAGGGAAATTTGTCTTGGTGTAGAACTCGCTTAATTGGGAGTGGACACTTTTTTCCATAACTTTGGATAGAATTGGGAGAAGTGAGATTGGCCTGTAGTTTGAGACAGTGTTTTTGTCCCCACTTTTGAAGATTGGGACAACTCTGGCAGTTTTCCAGGTCTTAGGGATATGGCCTGCAGACAGGATAGAGTTGACTATCGACGCAATTGGTTTGGCAATGGCTGGGGCACCAAGTCGTAGGAACCTAGATTGTAGTAAGTCGGGTCCACATTGGCTGCTTAGTTTTAGTTTGAGGAGCGCTTGTGTAATCTCCTCTTCAGATACTGGGCTAAATTGAAAATTGTGGGCAGTGTTGGGAGGGGGTGGGACTATAGGGGTACTCCCAGGATGAGATTCAGGTTTGGGGTTTGTGCTGCGTTTCGCTAATAGGTTAGTGGCACACCCCACAAAGTAATCATTGAATGCATTTGCAATGTCAGTGGGGTTTGTCAGAGTAATATCCCCCTTAGTGATATTACTTGGTTGTTGATGGTTAGGAGGCTGGAATATATTGTTGATAACCTTCCAGAAGTTAGCTGGGTTTGATGTATTCTGGAGGAGATTGTCAGAGTAATATTGTGCTTTTGCATGCCTTGTTTGCCTTGTGCACACGTTCCGCAGGCATCTGTAGTGATTGAGATCCTTGGTAGTGCCAGTTACTTTGTAGCTTTTCCACAAGGCATCCCTGAACTGGTAGAGTGCTATAAGGTCAGGTGTAACCCATGGAAGGTGGGCCCCCCGTACCCTTATTTTGCGTAGTGGAGCATGGGTATCGCAGAGTTTTAAGAACTCGGATTGGAAATAGTCGAGCGCAGAATCAGGGTCGGGAATTAAATCGATTCTGTGCCATGGGCAGTTGGTAAGGTCATCCAGAAACTGTTGTGGGTTAAAGTTTTTAAATGTTCTAGTTAGGAGAACTTTGGGGCTTGAATGGGGCGGTTTAATTTTCCTTACACAGTACACTATTGCATGGTCACTGAAAATGTCAGGAAGGATGCCAGAGGATTGGATTCTGCTGGGGTTTGAGGAGAGAATCCAGTCTAGCAAGGAATGGTTATGCGACTTCAGGTTTATTCGTGTGGGTTGGGAAATGAGTTGCGATAGGTTAAGTGACTTGAGTTGTATCTGGATTTTGTGGTTTTTAGGGTCGAGCCAATTGAAGTTGAAATCCCCAAGAACTAGCAGCTCACTCTTCTCATTCAGAGAGGAAATGGAGGCAAGAAATTGGGTGATATCAGTCAAGGATTGTGGAAGGGCTTTAGGGGGGCGGTAGATGCCAGCAAGCAAGATGGGCTTAGAAAAGGGGAGGCAGATTTTGCCAACTAGAGTTTCAAAAGAGGGTGGACTTGGTGGGCAATGTAGCAGTGTAAATTGTAAGGTGTCTGCAATATAAAATAACACCCCTCCTCCTCTCTTTGACCTATCTCTCCTAAAAATGGAGTATCCCTGAATGGCAATATTTGCATCAGGGGTTTTAGAGGATAGCCATGTTTCTGTAAGAACGATGGCTTTGGGTTTATGCATAAGGCACCATGCCCTTAGTTCGTCTAGTTTGGGCAGCAGGCTCCGGATGTTTATATGGGCGACAGATAGCCCTTTTTGGAATTTAAAGGTGGAATTCTCAGGGGCATGGGACAGAGCTGAAATGGGAGGACCTGGGTTAGTTTCAATATCACCTGCTAGAGAGAGTAATAGTATGAGAAGAAATTTGGGTAGTTGTTTGCAAGTTGTAAATTTGTGGTGTTTTCCATTAGAGTGAGCAGTGGTTGGTGTGCTGGTTTTTAGAGTTCTCCACCAACATTCAGTAGATAGTGCAAGGCTTTTGAGTAGTCCAGGGTGTATGGTGATGTTGGGTGTGGGCCAGGATGGAGGAGTTTGTAGTGGATAGAGGGAGTAACATCTCCATGAGGCCAGGAGAAAGAAAAAAGTTAGAAGACATAGCAGGTTCATGATGCCAGAGGTAGGCAGTGTTGCATGGAGCTGTTATGAGCAGAGTGAGTGTGTGCAGACTAAACAGCAGGGGTGGGCCTGTTCTTTGTCAAGTGTTTTGCTGCATTGCAATGCTAGGGTCAATTCAGGGTTTCAGTGTTTTGTGCATTCAGTTTTGGGAGAGGCTGCAGTGAAAGAAGTTGTAAAGGGGTGGGGGGTTAAACTATGCAGGCTAACAAGCATGGGATCATAGTGTGATCTGAATAGCTTACCATTTGTTGTCTTGAGTTAAAGAGTTTGCAGAAAGAAGCAGTCCCCAGTCACCTCTAGTCAAACTGTAGTCTAACTGTATCACTTAAAAACCTCACCTTAAATGCCTCACTGCCTAATGCAGTTCCTGCCCAATGCAGCTGAGCTGTTAGTATTATACACAAAAAAAAGGTCACATGACCCTCCCCCTCCCCAATCAGTCACCTTGTTCCATTTGGTCAATTAACAGCACAGAGTTAAGAGGAAAAGAAAAAAAAAAAAAATACTTTTTACATTCAAACATACTAACTTATATATCAATTCAACAAGGCCAGATTCAGTCTTATACAGAGGGTTTCAACATCAGGAACATACTTATATATCAATTCAACAAGGCCAGATTCAGTCTTATACAGAGGGTTTCAACATCAGGAACATACCTGTGAAGAGAATGCAATTAGATCCATGTCATATCAGCTGAGGTTATTGGTTATTGGTCTTGCATGAAGAAGGTGAGTATATTAACTATATATATATATATATATATTAACTGTAGTCTAACTGTATCACTTAAAAACCTCACTTTAAATGCCTCACTGCCTAATGCAGTTCCAGCTGATGTCGCTATGACATAGAACGTCATCCATCTGTATTATAGGACATTTTTCAAAGCCACCCATTGGATCTCCAAATTCAGTCTACAGGGAGTGAGCATGATGGACTTTGGCCACGCCCCATGGCTGTGCAGACGTGGCAATAAATTGGTTTAAAAAATCAGCCGGTGGATGTGAAC
Organism: Ascaphus truei; assembly: GCF_040206685.1. NCBI lineage: Eukaryota > Metazoa > Chordata > Amphibia > Anura > Ascaphidae > Ascaphus > Ascaphus truei. Next base: position 50,995,480 of record NC_134487.1, on the reverse strand, counting down.
ATTTAGCAGACCCACTGCCGCTGACAGCCTCATTCCCATGGTTGCATTTAGTGAGTACGTGAAGGTGATATAAAAGGCACAAACAACTATAAGTGAATAAAAACAGTGAATGTGTTAAACTAAATAATACAACACATAGTAAAAAATTCCAATTGTGACAAGTAGGTGAAATACTGTATAAAGGTCTAATATCCCAGCTCAACCCCTCTGGTGGGACCTGTCTTCACGGGTTCCAAGATGCATGGATATTTCTCAAACAATCCAGGGGGAGCATATAAGGGAAAAGAAGACAGACAATACAAACAATTTAAGTGCAGATGTTTAAAGTGTCTGGGATAAGGCACTATATGTATTCTTGGCTCTTATGTACAGCCTACTCACAGGATACAGAAGAAATACAGACACTTGCAAGGAGGACTGCTACCCATGGTTTTCAGTGGATGTGTGCTGATCAGGACTACCATCCAATGGCACAAAGGGTGGTAGGTGAAATGTGTGGAGAGTTAGAAGAACTACATAGCACAGATCAATAAAGTATATAATGTCTTTATGTATAAAATATAAAATGCGTACTCACAATTGTGCAATAAAATAAGGGAATGTATCTCTCAATAGTGAATGTATGGGTCACCGCACCGCAATATCTCTCACCGCCTCCCTTCAGTTTGTTGTCTTCCACTACTCGTGGGATCTTTGCGGGGACCGCCTCTCTGCTCTGTCGCGTCCGTCGGAGCATCTGACGCCTTACTGTGGAGATGGTAAGGTTCAGATTGCCTCTAGATCCAAAAAGCACTCTACTCTGCTCCGGCTTCATCAGGAGTGTCGTCAGCCGCTCCAACGGACGCGACAGAGCAGAGAAGAACACCAAATGGACCAATCAGAGAAGAGGAGGCTGCAGCTACAAGCCTGGCCGTTTGTCGAATCTGATGTCATGTCGAATGGGAGATACAGATTGGCCAATCACAGAAAGGCCTACAACGGGCATTCGCTATATGAAAGAATCCGATTCAGAGCTCCTCCAGAACGGATTGAAAAGTGTCAATTTGGTGGCCCCCAAAAAGGCTGCGCTTTCAGTTCATGAGAAAAATCACCAAAAAATTGGGTCAGAATCTTCCCACAGAGTCTGCCCCTTCCACCTGATCCTCCCAAGTCCTGGTGGGGCATCAATTGTCCAGCAGAGGGAATGGTTCTCAGGGAGAAAGTGGTCTCTAATTTGCCCCCTATGTCTAAGTTTGTATTACAGCCCCATATGTGTAAAAGCATAACATACACAGAACCACTACTTTCAAACAATAAAGTTATACAATTTCAAATGGTTTTTGAAAAAAAATACGGACAATTCTGGTGCCCCACAATATTTCTTCGGTCACAAGCAGTGATCTTGAAGAAAGGGACAGCATGACTTGTCTTAACTTCTATTTTGACCGTCCTGCTGTCCTTTTTACCACACTAATAATACACCATATTCTGTTATAATTCAGAATATCTCAACATTTCCACATAATTAAATGGCATTGGTAACGCACAATATCACAGAATATTAAACCATAATGCGTCATCTGTATGAATGATACATTCATTGCAGACTGCGATAACTTTTAGGGGACCAACAGAGTTTTCAACAGATTATATATTAATAATATTTCATTTCTGAAGAACTCTTATGTCGATTCCTTAAAGGCATCACCACCGACAATTAACTTATATTTTTCTAGGACCAACCAAATTATTATAACTTCTTAGCATACAGTAAGAGATACAGTTATGAAATTGTGTGTGTTAGATATTAGAGTTTCATGTGCTCTGGACACATGTCCTTTGAATCTGATGAGACAAATAACACAAATTATTTACCAAGAAAGCATATTGGCCAGTGGACACAGGAATCAATCATTTATGCATGCCACAACCATTTTGCCTGAACCATACTAAAATTGAGCAGCATAAAACAAAATGAATCCCTGATTTCTGGTAGCATCCTGTGGAAAACTAAATCTAATTACACAATCTGTCATGGAGGTCTTAAAATATTTTTGTTTATACATTCGAAGCAGAATGAACAATAATCTCTGAATTATCAAATCCAATAACTACTAAACAGTTCTTTAACATGGACACTATACTCTTCAGTAAAATCCAGAGGACATCTGAGGAACCTTAGGTATTGCTGAATGATGCTTACTGTATGAAGGTTTCAAAAATCACAAGTAAAAATATTGTCACATATTGTGTTTCTTCGATTTTTTTTTCTTTTTACAGTTTGTGCAATTTAAAAATATTGCATCTGTTATTTGTTGTGGTTGCCGGGGATTATTGTGTGAAAAGTCAACCTAAATATGCTAGAAAATGTGTATTGGGTGAACTTTCCATAAAATATGAAAGTGGATTAGTATTTTTGGAATGGTTTTTAACTCCCCACCCACCTACAGTACTCCAAGGTGATTTGGAGAGAGAGAGAGAGAGAGAGAGAGAGAGAGAGAGAGAGAGAGAGAGAGAGAGAGAGAGAGAGAGAGAGAGAGAGAGAGAGAGAGAGAGAGAGAGAACGAGAGAGAGAACTACTTGGTACTACTACTATTTCTAATTGCTTGGCCTTTTCAATATACTTTAAGTCCTACAGTAAATAGCATCTTAATTAAAAAGGTGGGGGAAAAGGCCCAAATAAATACTAATTTTATTTTTAATTTCATCATTTTGAGAAACTCTTACAATGAATGTACTGTACACTATGAACTGTGTTTCGTATGTGACTGCTGCAGGAGCCTTTTGAGAAGAAGTCAGTGAGAAGTAAGAATCTGATTCACACTAGTTAAGATAGAAAATTACCAATGGGGCCTATGTGTCCACTTAAGCTCACCGGCAGCAGTACCAATAGGTTTATAAAAGAGTGGGCTAGGTTCTTCACAGTTCACACAGTTAGAGGGTGCACTTCACAACAGACAAGTAGAATAGTAGAGGAGACTACATAACTGTTACTGCCCATTGGGTGTGCCAGCTTGTCAATGTAGATGGTGTTTTGAAGGTGGTGGGTGTGGTACTGGTGCTTATTGCTGAGAGTCAGGGATTCTGAAGCAGCTGAAATTATAGACCAGGCTGATACTATATATATATGCAGGTTTATGAACAGAATATCCATAAAATGCTTTATATTCTTTTGAAATTACTGTGGGTATTGAGCCTTGGCTTTCTACAAGGCAGCTGAAGTTCTGGTTAGTGGCAGCAGAAAATGAAACCAATCTGCTTGCAGAATTGCATGAGGCAACTTATTTATTTATTTATAAAATATTTTACCAGGAAGTAATACATTGAGAGTTACCTCTCATTTTCAAGTATGTCCTGGGCACAGAGTTAAGACAAATAATACATGTTTACAAATACAGTTACATAATGAACTTGATTCCCATCCCCTGCTCTGTCCATATACTCAACTTAATTGTTAACAATTTGTTAGGCCAGTGTGAAGAACTGCAGAAAAAAATCATCATCTATACATTTGTGCCTACTTTAATTTCTTACCTACTGTAGCCACTCCTACACAGTTAATAATGCCCTCTATCGTCTGTAGATCTCTAAAAACATGACATGCTGCAAGCTTAAATCAAAGGTACCTACATGTAGAATCTCAACCCTTTTCCCCAGTGTGATGAGAAACTTTTATTATAGAAGAGGGTTTAATGTGTGACCACTGTCACATCTGCAGTATCGAGTGAAAGTTAAATTAATTGAGAGGTGAAAGTATGAATGAGACAGACCAAGCTAAGTTGCTGCTGGTGCTGAGTCAACTAAGCTGCCACCCAGACAATCCTGCTCATTTGAGACATTACCCACCACCATTCTTCAGTAGTATCTTCTACTTTAGTAGTGTACACACCAATACCACAGTAATCATCATCAATCACCAACACAGTATCAATAGCTATCTTGTCAGTGGCCTAATATCATATATCAGTGCTACCGCAAATCGCAGAGAATAACAAAGCTGTGAATTAATTCGTAATTGAGAAAGAAGATCAAGCTCATTGAGGTTGCATACTGTACACATTGTTATCCAACTCAACATCTGATAAAAGAGCTGTGTTGTTTACTGATATCATTTGAGAAGACCATAGCCCTTGTCAGCTGCCCCTTTGATGATGTATCAGGGGGTTGTGGTCTCAAGTTGGTTCTCTTCATTTCACCTGAGAATTGAAGAACTGAAATAGTTCAGTGGACATTTCATGAACAGTAAGCAGTTCACTGTGGTAGTAGACAAAAATATTGCCATATCTAGGATGATGAACCCTCTGCTTATGGAGGGTAGAAAAGGTTTCCCTCTGGACACTGGGTCCTCCTCCTGTCTCCATCCGCTTCGTTCTCTCTATGTCATCATCATCACTCCCAGAGCCATGAGCAACAGCAACACTACTCCTATAAGCAGTGGATTTACCTTTTCCACCCTCCACAATCTCGCCCCCCCCTGTCTGTGCCTTCCTTCACTGACACAGTATTGGAAAAAGAAGTAGGAATAAACCTCAGCCCCTGATCCTGACTCTGGTGGTAGTTGCCACTTAGATACTGGTTAAATAATTACAGAAAGATTGTCCTCCTCTGCGCTGTCCTTCCTTTATTCAGTGCTCAGTGCAAAAATAGAAAATAGAAGAAAAACAGTGTAAACAGTTACTGTAGCTATGGAAATAATTGGACACTGACACAATTTTCATAATTTTGGCTCTGTACGCCACCACAATGGATTTGAAATTAAACAACTGAGATGCAATAGAAGTGCAGACTTTCAGCTTTATTTCAAGGCTTTGAACAATAATATTGTATGAAACGTTTAGGAATTGCAACCATTGTCATACACAGTTTCCTTATTTCAGGGCTCAAATGTTATTGGACAAATTAACACAATCATAAATGAAATTTTCATTTTGAATACTTTGTCGAGAATCCTTTGCAAGCAATGACTGCTTGGAGTCTGGAACGCATGGACATCACCAAACGCTGGGTTTCCTCCTTTGTTATGCTTTGCAGGCCTTTACTGCAGCTGTCTTCAGTTGTTGTTAGTTCGTGGGTCTTTCTGCCTTAAGTTTTGTCTTCAGTAAGTGAAATGCAGGCTCGATCGGGTTGAGATCAGGTGATTGGCTCGGCCATAGTAGAATATTCCACTTCTTTGTCTTTAAAAAATCCTGGGTTGCTTTCGCAGTATGTTTTGGGTCATTGTCCATCTGTAAAATGAAGCGCCATCCAATCAACTTTGCTGAATTTGGCTGAATCTGAGCAGACAATATATCTGTATACACTTCAGAATTCACCCGGCTGCTTTTTTCTTCTGTCACATCATCAATAAACACTAGTGACCCAATGCTATTGGAAGCTATGCATGCCCATGCCATCATACTGCCTCCACCGTGTTTTACAAATTATGTGGTATGCTTCGGATCATGAGCCGTTCCAAGCCTTCTCCACACTATTTTCTTCCCATCATTCTGGTGCAGGTTGATCTTAGTTTCATCTGTCCAAAGAATGCTGTTCCAGAACTGGGCAGGCTTTTTTAGATATTGTTTGGCAAAGTCTAATCTGGCTCTTCTTTTCCTGAGGCTTATGAATGGTTTGCACCTTGTGGTGAACCCACTATATTTGCTCTCATGAAGTCTTCTCTTTACGGCAGACTTGGATAATGATATGCCTGCTTCTTGGAGAGTGTTCTTCACTTGGCTTGATGTTGTGAAGGGGTTTTTCTTTACCATGGAAAGGATCCTTTGATCATCCACCACTGTTGTCTTCCGTGGACGTCCAGGCCTTTTTGTGTTACAGAGCTCACCAGTGCGTTCTTTTTTTCTCAGAATGTACCAAACTGTTGATTTGGCCACTCCTAATCTTTCTGCTATCTCTCTGATGGATTTTCTTTTTTTTCAGCCTCCTGGAGGAGGCTGAAAGGAGGAGCTCTCCTGTTTCACTTGCTTTGAGAGCTCCTTGGACTGCATTTTGTGGGTTCAAAGCAACAGCTTCCAAATGTAAATGCCACACCTGGAATCAACTCCAGACTTTTTACCTGCTTAATTGATGATGAAATAACGAAGGAATAGTCCACACCTGTCCATGAAACAGCTTTTGAGTCAATTGAGTCAATTGTCCAATTACTTTTGGTCCCTTGAAAAAGAGGTGGCTACATATTAAAGAGATGTGATTCCTAAACCCTTTCTCTAATTTGGATGTGAATACCCTCAAATTAAAGCTGATAGACTGCACTATAAGCCCATATTCATTATTTAACTGTAACTTGAATTTATTTTGGTACACAGCCGAAATAACAAAACTTCTATCAGTGTCCAATCATTTCCAGACCTAACTGTAGTATCATATAGTATAATTATTCAATAACATTTCCGCGGATAGATTTCCCAATGAATTAACAAGGGGATTCACAGTGGATGATGGATGTGAGTCAAACAACCACTGTAAATGACACCATATATTGTGGCATAAACCATGGGTATAAGGTTTAACTGATAGCCCTTAGTGTACAGTATGGGGTTTGGATTGCCACATTAACCCTTTATGCAGTGCACGGTAATACACAATTATGATGTAATAATTGAACTCACCTATTGATTTTTCTGAGAAGGAAGAAGTTCCTCTTATGAAGATGGGGTGTACTCAAATGTTGAAGGAGTCACCTCATGAAAGGGGGATACAGAGAAAAATGACAATAGTGCAAAATGTTTTTAAAATGTAGTAAAACATACAACCCAAACTTGTGAAATAAAATTCACGGATTCCTCCATTCTTTAAGCCCCTTTAATGAACAAAGCATCCTGTCTGCTAGCTAATGCTGTATGGCAGCCTGTCTGCAGCTCCTTGTGTGGCTGGTACTTCTGGGATTCTGCCCCAGCAGCTAACCTATGCCTTCTCAGCAGTAGTGCAAGCACCGCTGTGGATCTCCCGGCTATTGTTAGTTCCCGCTCTGATGCAGTGTACTCTGCCACTCCGAATCGCTCTGTGGACTACCTCCAAGTAGCTCTAGTGCTCAAATCACCACCTCACATTCAGCGCTTCTTAAAAACAGTCACTCTACACGTTTTGTAAGCAATGATTTACTTCATCAGGAAAAGTGATCACACGAGGGGATATACTTCCTTATAAAGGCTCTTCAATTAAAAATTAGGGAGTAAACAGTCAAGGGTAATGAATTAACCCTTACAGTGCTAGAAATAGCACCCATGTCTGATTTTTATTTTCAAAGTGTCAGCAGTGCTCCAATGATTATGTAGATGAAAGGAAACATTGACAATATAATCAGGATTAATAATTACCCATCTGGATAGCAAATATATTGCTTTATTGCAACATGAGCCCCTATATCACTTCACCACCCTGCATGGGTATTGTTTCAATTTCAACAATTAATAAACATTATAATACATAGATCCAAATTTGAATATACATCACTCAGAAATGCTCATTAAGCATCATTAAGTTGTCCAATTAAAAATGATTATCAGGGATTTACACCATATAAAAATATATATGGTAATTTGAATGAATAAATATGTGCCAGTAATAATCAATAGCTAATGGGGCATTAATGCCCAACAGGTCAAATAGTTTAAGGATTAAATGTAGTAACATGCTTGGAAATCTGGAATTGTCAAATAAGATGTACTGATGCAGCGGCCGTTATTCGAACACATCTCGGCGCCGATTTTGAGTTCTCTGCTGTTCCCCACCCAGCATGAACGCGGCCAATCGCCCCAGGCACCCGCGCTTATCGCGGATGTTTTGTTTGAATTTCATGGATTCTGTTTCTTCATTTGTAATAAAATGGAGGAATTGTAATGTGTACAGTACTGTGCTACTGTGTCAATTTCTTGTTTTTAATAGCCAGAACACTCAAATTAGTTTTTCTGCACTCACCACGCTCGCATCTTAGTGTATTAGCTGGGAGGATAGCTTTTAATTTCTCATATCGTAGGAGTATGCTTAAAACAAAGAACAAAAAAGCCCAGTGCCACTTCCAATATGACAAAAATACACAGTAAAATACTTATATATTCTCTTGAAAAGGAGTCATTTAGTTTAACCCTTCGGCCAAAGCGTCGTAAGCCTGTGAGCCACATCAAGGCAGACCCTGCTCACAGGTCCTAACAATTCCAGATAAAATACTAATACACCTATACTAGGATTACAGTTCTCATTTACCTCTATTAGGAGTACATAGTACAGCTCAACCCCCTTATAACGCTGTGCTTGGTGTCCAAATAATCCCATCGTGTTATATGAGGATCGCGTTAGAAATAATGTACAATTGTATGTACAATTGTATGCATTGAACAATAAAGTATTTAAGATACCAATAATCGTGTTGTAAAGTATTCATAAATATGAAAATTGGGAGCCACGCTTGCATCGTGTTATAAGCGGATTCGCGTTGTAACGGATCACGTTATAACGGGGTTGAGCTGTCTTTTGTGTCTTGTATCTCTAACCCTATTGATATGAATGCTTGAGTGATGGGTGGACCTTCCTTTGGCAGAGACGTTTGGCTTCCTTCCCTATCAGCCTTTAATCTTTTCCTCCATTGCCCTGGCTCTGAGAGCTCCCCGGCACTCGCGTGTGTTCTTCCCCTGCCCCTGCCTCAGTGGTGACGTCACTGACATCGCGAGACCTCTGGTCCGCGTGGTTTGCCTCAGTGAGTCCACCGGCAGCACTGTGCTCAGGCTCTAGCCTGTTTTGCTTCCTGCTCTTGTGCTGGTTCGTGGGTGTGTGGACAGTTGTGGGATTCGGCGGTGTGGAGCCTCTAGAGCGGTGCTTCCCAGCGGTGTGGAGCTTCGTGAGGTAGAGCTGTGCCATCTCCCTCCCAGGCTTTGGAGTGCTAAGTGACTTTGTGCTACAGGCTTACATATATCAGCCTTGCTGTAAGTAGGGTTTTAATTTTAGCCCCACTGTATGCCATTGCTTTATAAGTGTTTCTTGCCCAACAATCAAGTGTTTGTTGTTTTTTTATATTTTTATTCATTGTATTAAACTGTTGTCTTATTTTGCATACTTTATCAGTGATTATTTGTTTTTAGTTGCACTATGATCTTTTTCTCTTTTTTTCTTCCATGTTGTCGTCCTCTATGTTTGTTTGTTTGAGACTACATTGAAGATACTTCCTTGGAACTCATCCCAGCTCTTTGACTTGGACTATATTCGGTCAGACATTTATTTCTTTGAGGCGCAGGTTTATGTGTTTTTTACTGTGCTTATTGGTTTGTGTGACCTGTTTTATTCATACCTGCCTCCACTCCAACATTTGAGAGTGTATTTATATATGTTAGTTGCTTAATTGTCACTATTTTTATTTTTGCATTAGCGCTGTTCCCACTGCCCTTCCCCTTTATCTTGAGTGACAACTGCTATTATGTTATATCACATGTACAGCAGAGACTGCAACTATTCTAACACAAACCAGTGGCAATCCCCAAAAAGACCCAGGTACACCCAGGTACATTCTGAATACATGCCTTAAACTTGCCTTAAACTAGCCCCAGCATTTCTGCATTGATTTATGGCCCATCAGATTAACAGCGGGGGTCCCTGGCAGTCCCATTCAAACTGAAGGGACTGCCAGGGACCCCTGCTGTGTTAATCTTATGGGTCATTAGTCAATGCAGAAATGCCTTAAACTTGCCATAAACTAGCCCAGCACATACCCAGCACATATCCAGAATATAACCGTGCTAGTTTAAGGCAAGCTTTAGAATAGTTGTGGTCTTGTCTATAGCTTGTGAACTATAATTATTTGGGAGTTATTGTGTACCACAGATTTAACATTCATTTCCGTGTTTATCTTTAGGTCTGTATTACCACATTATTAATACAATTCAGTGTTTATTACTTAGTCCTCCTTTTGTCCCTCAATAATAATAAAAATAATATTAGCCATAATAATTAGGGATGGGGTACAGAAAGGAGAAAAATGGGAGGGGTAAGGGAGAGGGTACAATGTTACATGTAATACATAACAGTCAGTTCATCTGGTTAAACACTTTCCTAGAAAAGACTTAATTCAATACAAGAAATAGGATCCACCTAGTTAACTTTATACATTTTGCAGTCAAGGGGAAAAGTACATGATTGTTTAAATTCATAGATAATTAGGAGAATATGGAGTTAATCCAATGGCACGTCTCCTCAAAGAGGCAGATACAAAGTAGAGTTCATAATAAGTTCTCCATTTAATGTTAATGCCAGGAACAGTAGAATAACAATGTTTCAGGACCATATATCAATATACTTTAAATACTATAATGTCCAATTTGTAATTATAAAATTAATGAGAAAATTCTTCATTGGACAAGTTTAATTTTGTATGGAAATCATAGAGGGTTTTTAGCTTCAACTTGTAGAACATATAGTATGGAAAAACGTGGTGGCACCCACATCCTTCCATGTCTGAAAGTTACCTGGAATACTGCCATTGGGAAACTCAGACGAGTTGTCCAGTAGCAGAGTTAATATTGCGTTGTAGTTTGTCAGTTTAGCTTTTGTTTTTCACATATCCTATACATGTTGGGAGTTATATAAGGTGGGTATGTCTTGTATTTTTTTGCATCTAATGCTTTTCTTGATACATAACAGGTTTTGAATGGATAAAGGTGAGATCAGTGATTCTACCCATCTCCTAGATGCCCTGAAATTGTGTGAGGTTATCAGTTGTGAGAGTTGGGCTGCCACATAATAGTAAATAGGATTGGAAAAAACGAGTCCTCCCCGAGAAGTGGGTCTTTGAAGAATAGTAGCTGAGGTTCTTGGTTTCTTTCCCATTCACACAAATTTGTTGATACAGTAGCACTCTGACATTTTTTTCAGTTATTTTCAGGGGTTGGAATTGGGAGAGTTTGGAAAAAATGTAATATTTGAGGAAGGATGTTCATTTTAATCATTGCGATGCTTTTTAGCCAAGAGATTTCAAATTTTTCCCTGAAGGATAGATCTTTCTGACGCAAGTTAAATAGGGAGATAATTTTCTTTAAATAGAATGGCTGGATTTTTTCGTTATTTTAATGTCCAAGCATTTAATATATATTTCTTTCCATTCATGGGAAAATATTAGAATGAAGAAGTTCCTGGGTTTTTTTCTGGGATATGAATGGACATGGCCTCTGATTTCACAGTATTCATTTTGAAGTCAGACAAAGAGCTAAAAATGTTTAAGATATTTCCAAGTTCGGTAGGGAGATTAGAGGGCTGGTGAAAATGAGAAGGATATACTGTAGTCTGCCGAAAGGCTAGTTTTTACTTTAAAGATTCAATTCAATCATAATTCCAGATACTGTAAGTCAGGACTGTTTCTAATGTTTATTGGAAGGAATTCCATTGCTAGAGAAAAGAGCATTGGGGAGAATTGGCATCCCTGTCTTGTCCAATTGATTAGGGAGAAAGAGTCAGAAAGATGGCCCGCAGCATTTACTCTGGTTGTGGGGTTGACATATACCCCATAGACTGCTTTAATAAAACTGTCTCTCAAACCAAATACTCACAGCATCTTGAACATGTACAGTATGTCCAATTAAGATGGTCAAAAGCTTTCTCCGCATCAAGTGAAAGAACTGTTGGAATATTATATGAATGGTAAACTGTATAAGATCAATTCTTCTTCTGGTATTATCTAGAGCTTGTCTTGATGTAACAAATCCCACCAGGTCTTGGTGAATTACTGTAGTGAAGGGAAGTTTGCAGCTACTGTAAACAGTTAGGCAAAATGTTGGTATATAATTTTGCATCTATGTTGATCAGGGAAATTGGCCTAAAATTACAGTAGAACCTAGAGAATGGTCTTTATCTTCTTTTGGAATTGTGACAATGGTGGCCCAAAGGGATTCTGCTGGTAATTAAGCATGTTTGACACATTCAATGTGTCTCACTTTCTCCACATTCATTAACTTGATTGGTCAGCTGAGGGCCTAACAGGTCACTTAAAGTTTTATAGCACTTATTGCTGAACCTGTAAGGCCCCGGTGCTTTAGATAATTCAAGTTCCCTCCAAAATCTGTTTCGGCTTTTGCATCTGTTTTATTTTTTTATTTGGGAATTTTATATCTGTGTTTTATTCAATAAAGTGTCCCTTTCTTGCAGAGCACCAGCTTTAAGTAGTCATCTATGATCTCCATCATGCCACATCCTATATATATTATGATTTAATATTTAAAATATATATATATATATATATATATATATATATATTTAGTTTAGTATATTGGAAATTCATTTTTTCTAGAATTATGAGTACATGTCAACCCCGTAACAAAGTGATCCGTTACAATGCGAATCCGCTTATAATGCGATGCAAGGGTGGCCCCCAATTTTCGTAAGCTGAAATATGTTTTGTGGATTTCACCTCGGAGTGAACAAGTCTACAGTTCGTGGATGGAAAAAGGAGGAGGACAAACTTTGTGATACAACTAAGTCCATAGGGACCCTCGATGGACTGAAACGGAAACGTTTGAGCAATCTCAATTCAAATTGATAGCATGTATAAGTTAATGGCTAGAATTTTCAAACACGATCCGCTTATATTGCAATGTGATTCTTTGGACCCCACGCACCGAATTATAATGGGGTTGAGCAGTATATATTAGCCAAAGATATTTATGAAGGTAAAATGGGAAAAAAACTGTACCTTTAAAGAATTAAATTCATGGAACATACAGTAACAACATATTTCACATTTTAGAGTGAAAGACATTATCAATCACCAATCACTAAGGTTGAATGGTACTGTAGATGGGGAGCGATAGCTTCAATATACCATACTATAAAATATATACTATATTACTATATACTATAAAATGAGTAATGAATTGTATAAAATAATGTGTTGCATTGCTTTTATTGTACAGTACAAGTATTTTCAACCTCTGTAAATATATATTTTTCTGCAAAATACAACAAAATGTGCCTTAAACACGTACTAAACAATTCTGTTTTTGAAAATTGTAGAAAGATACACCGTGTTTCACATGGTTGAAAATACATTGCTACAGTTGTGCCATGGTTTTTACTTTATTTATTTTGAAAGCTTGTAACTGCTTTTACATCAGCTAAATCACACAGAATTGAGAACGAGCCATTTACCCAAAAGATTTATTTAAAATCGCCAACTTAATTTTCCATTAACATTTCCTATTTTGGCATCTTAAAAAGTGGAAGTTAATTTCAGGAAAACATCCTTTGGGAAAATTAGTTCATTTTGCTAAAGTATCTTAATAATTACAGTGACATCAAGGTTAATTGCTTAATCTGTATTGCCATAGTGCAGTCCTGTAGAAATCCCTGCACAATCTGTTCTATAATAAATGCCAGAATACCCTTACCCTTATATCGAACATGTCTGACCTAAATAAAATAAAAGGACAAATATGAAATCTACATTTACATATACGCACAAGATTGACATACACACACACAAACACACACACAGAAGTGTGTATGTGTGTCAATTTTGTGCGTTTATGTAAATATAGATTTCATATTTGTTTATTTTATTTCATACACACACAACACATGGAGGAATCACACCTAAGGAACATAAAGCAACAAGGCCAATATCAGCAGGTGCAAGAGTCATATAGAGCGTGAAAAAAAATAAAATATATATATAACTTTATATATATATATATATATATATATATATATATATATGTAACACCTTTTGCCCCCCCCTATCGCAGATGGGGACCATGTGGGGAAATACAATTGTGTTACCGGGTATGGTGCGTTGCCTGATAGGCTCACAGAAGGCCTGAACCTCCGCCACTGGGAGCCTGGGGTTACCTGATCATTCGTTGAACACAGCGCCTCCACCTGTAAGGGCTCCCACCTTAGTGGGATGGTCCTCTTACAGGAACCACAATAATAAAACACGCACACAGTGTATGCTAATAACTGTTTACTATTGCTAATACTAATAACTTCGGTACCTGTACCGCACAGAATAATGCATATAGCCATACACATAGAAGTGCACTGGGTGCACACATCACCATAAATATTCCCTTCTCCAAAGTACTTGGGTACTGGGCACCAATCCCCTGATGTCCCTTTATGTCCATACCCACTCAATGTGTTGGAGATAGCGCTATCCTTGAAGTGTTGGTGCACTACTAAAAGTACCTGCCCAGGGCTCCAGCCCGCGGGTGCCGCTATTCAACAGGGTTTGGATCCGCCTGATCAGACGTGATGTCCTACTACGCGTGGGGTGAATTCCGGCGTGGATAATATCACCGCAGCTCCGCACCGTCTGTACTTTGGGGATCCGTCTGCAGCCGGCAGGCCGCAGTCGCTGCGTGGCGTGGCCTCCTGGAAGATAGTCTATATTTATATGATTCTCTGAGAAAGCCCTGGCATTTGTGATTCGACTTCATAGACTCCGTCACGCCAGCGATCAGCCAGTTTGTGTTTGCCGGGGACTACTAGGTTTCGGAGTAGAACAGCATCGCCAGGACGAATCTCCCGATGGCGGACCTTATGATCATAATGTCTTTTGTTATCAGCGTTCAAACGAGCAGAAGCTTTCTCGGCTAACTGGTAGGCGTTTTGCAGACTGTCTTGTAGCCTTTGTACGTATCGGAAGTGCGTCATGTTGGGTACCCCATCGGTAGATACCCGCAGACGTATATCCACCGGAAGTCTCGCTTCTCGCCCGAACATCAAGAAATAAGGAGTGAACCCCGTGGACTCATGGCAGGTGCAATTGTAGGCATGCACCAAAGATTCCACATGTTTGCTCCATTCTCTCTTCTGAGATCCTTTTAACGTGCCGAGCATGTCCAGGAGAGTCCGGTTGAATCTCTCCGGTAAGGCGTCCCCCTCTGGGTGGTATGGTGTGGTTCGAGACTTAGAAATGGTTAGTAGCTTAAGCAGTTCTTTAATGATGTTGCTTTCGAAGTCCCGACCTTGATCCGAGTGCAGACGGTTTGGCAACCCGTAATGAATAAAGTACCGTTCCCATAGGACTTTAGCTACCGTGATGGCCTTCTGGTCTTTGGTGGGGAAGGCCTGAGCGTAGCGAGTATAGTGATCGGTGATGACCAATATATTACTGATGCCTCGGGTGTCAGGTTCAATACACAGAAAGTCCATGCACACCAAGTCCATGGGACCCAAACTTTTCAGATGAGCCATGGGGGCGGCTCTGGTAGGGAGGGTCTTGCGCTGGATACATCGGTAGCACCGACGACAGTGTCGCTCCACTGATTCACGCATCCGTAGCCAGAAGAACCGATCACGCACCAACCCAAAAGTCTTTTCTACACCCAGATGGCCATGTTCATCGTGTAAGGCTTTCAGGACCATATATTGTAGATTTCGGGGTAGGACCAATTGCTTCATTTCGGGATGGTCATGGTACTGTACCACCCGATAGAGTAGGCCATTGTCCAGCTGGAATTTGTCAGCTTCCTGCATGAGAATCGCCACCATGTCGATGGGAGCACGCATCAGCATATCCAGTTTGTTTTTCTGCACGGCTTGGTGGATAAGGCCCACTATTTGATATTGTATCATATCTTTCCACGAGATAATTTTATCAGGGGTGACGTTCAGCCCATCAGGATCACAGTAGGCAGCAGGTAGAGCCTTGGATTGGCATCCCAATTAATCCACAACATGTAATTCAGAGAAGGCCACATTATTCCCCACTATAGCTGCAGTGTTGCACAGGGCTCGCATTCCTGGCCCAGGAATTTCCTCCCAAATGTCCGCATCCGGGGTGGCCCCTAGTCCGGGCCTTCTAGATAGGGCATCAGCTCCAATGTTTAGAGGCCCAGGCTTGTACTTCAAGGTAAATCTGTTGTTTGTGAGAGATGATAACCATCGATGGCTGGCTGCGTCCAGTTTGGCGGTGGTCGTTATGTATGTCAACGGATTATTGTCTGTACGCACTTCAAAGTTGACCCCATACAAGTAATCGTGGAGTTTATCCACAATCTCCCATTTGAGGGCAAGGAATTCCAGCTTATGGACGGGATAGTTCTGTTTGCTGGGGGTTAAACTGCAGCTGACATAGGCCACTGGTCGGAGACCGACAGGATATTTCTGATGGAGTACTGCAGCTGACATAGGCCACTGGTCTGAGACCGGAAGGATTTTTCTGATGGAGTACGGCTCCCAGCCCGTTGAGGCTTGCATCCACATGAAGGATGTAGGGTAGTTCAGGATCGGCGTACGCGAGAACGGGTGTCTCTGTTAAACATGTCTTCAGATCAAGGAATGCTTGTTCACAGGTATCTGTCCATTTGTCATCGAACGGCGCTCGCGCCCATGTAGCAGGTCAGCCCGTATCTTCTGGGTATATTTTGAGAAGATTGTTAAGAACCTTGGTTCTACTGGAATACCCTTCTACAAAACGGCGGTAGTATCCGCAGAATCCTAGGAAGGAGCGTCTCCATGACGTTTCCGGGTCTTGGCCATTCCATCACTGATTCAATTTTGCCGGGATCCGTGGCTATCCCTTCAGCGGATACTATATGTCCCACGTAGGTCACTGAGGTACGGCAAAATCGACATTTATCCAAGGATAACTTTAGGCCTTCTTGCCCCAGTCGATCCAACACCTTCATGAGCCGCGTTTCATGCTCCTCCAACGACTTGCCGAAAACAATGATGTCATCCAGATAAACGAGGCATTCTCGGGGGTTCATGTCCCCGATCGTCTTTTCTATCAACCGTTGGAACGTTGCTGGGGCTCCGCAAATACCTTGAGGCATGCGATTGAATTGATAGAAGCCCAGAAGGCATACGAAAGCCATCTTCTCTTGGTCGTCTGCACTCATAGGCACCTGGTAGTACCCAGACCTCAAGTCCAAGACACTGAACCACTGACTTCCCGACAGGGCATTGAGAATTTCTTCAATTCGTGGCAGTGAGTACTGATCAGGAATTGTACGGTTGTTCAGGGTCCGGTAGTCGACACACAATCGCACTGACCCATTCTTCTTTCACACCACCACGATCGGCGAGGCGTAGGGGCTACGGGATTCAGTCACAATGCCTGCTGCTTCCATCTCTCGTAACACGTTTCGCAAATCCTCCACGTCTCGAGGGGCAATACGACGAGATCTTTCTCGGAACGGAGTGGTGTCACTTAGCCAGATAGTGTGTTGGGCATTTCGGATACAGCCCACATCCATGTCACTCGTGGAAAATATGACCTTCCGCTCTTCCAACTTGGCAGTCAGCCGTGCCCTCCATGCCGTGGACAAGGCGGATTCCCCGAAGTCAAAGGCCATTTCCGTGGGCTGCTCCATGGAGGCTGCATCATCTACTTGGGCGGACATCATATCGACAGAGGTAACCGCGTATATCCGTCCCAATCGTTGCCCATAGTCTAAGGGCATGGGATAGGGAGAGGTGTTGTGAACATATACCTTGACGTTCAGAGGCATTTCGCCCTTCCACTCTCGGATCTCAGGCACAAGTCGGTAACCCCGATAGGCATCCTCTTCGGGCGCACTCTCTAAGGAGAAGAGCTGATCGGCTTCGTCTCGTTCTGGATAGCAGCATTCCGCCCACATAACTTCTACTCCCCCTGGGGGAATCACGGTCACTCCATTGTGAGTATTGAATAAGTCGCCGTATTCTACTTCATCCGGACTCGGCGGCTCATCTTCCTTCATACTGGGTTGTATGGGTAGAGCCGAGAGGGGTAATTCACAAGCCTCTTCCAAGTATGCTCGGAACAGTGCCCGTACCAATCGGTATTTGTTCCCAAGATAATTGGGGCACTGGGAGGCTCCTGAGGTTCTGGGCATATTAGCACCTCCACTTCCATTGGATGGGACTTCCCAGTGTTCACCACAGCCGAAGTTTCACCACGCCGTCAATGGGGTAGGCCTCCTGACTAAGTACCCAGAGTTTCATTGCGTCCGCAGTTTGCAATGGCAGGTGACTCAGATGTTGATCATAGAACGAGCGATACACAATGGTCACCTGAGATCCGGTGTCCAACAATGCAGTTGCGTAAATGCCTTCCACGAGGATGCGTACAAGAGCAGCTGGTCCCACCCGAATGTAGGCATCCGTGGTTACGGCTTCTCCTCTGCTTGGCGGGGTGGAGCCCTCGGACGAAGAAGGGGTTTCTTCAGTCTGCGCCATGCAGGTCATGGCTTTGGGTGGGTCGGTCCTGACCTTTCTCGTCCCTGTGCAAGTTTTAGCGAAGTGCCCTTCTTGGCCTCACCTGAAGCAAGCTTGACCCCCCGGAGAGGTCCCAGTCCTGGATGCCACCGACTCCCTCTTGGGAACGTGTAGTGCAGCAATAGGAGTTTTATGAGCAGGGGAATCCTCCTCACCTTCAATCTTTTTGGCCTTTGAGGTCGCTGCTCTTTTCAGTTCATCTTGAGGAGGTCCTTTGGCCGAAGTAGCGGACTTTTCTCGTTTTGTGTAGTAACTCGATAGTTTTGGCCAGTGCAACCGCAGATTGCCTTCGTGAGCGAGTACTTTATCCATCAACTCTTCGAAATCTAGAGGCTGATCTGGAGGAACCCCATATGTCCAGGTTTGGGCCTGGATAAGGGCTGCCGGGTCAGCGTTAGGGTGTTTACTGTCGTAAAATTGCACCATATGCGTAGCAGGGGGTCGTAAGCACTCGACAATCCGTTGCCGTTTTACTGTATCAGAGCAAGTCCACTCCGGGAGCACGTGTTCCGTGTGGTCTTTCCATTCCTCAAATTCTGCCTCACCCGCCGGCGTGGGTCTATTCCCGGAGAATATCTTGAGCTTGCGGTATTGATGGGAATGAGAGGCCTGGCTCAGAGCTTCTATTAGCTGAGGTAGGATTCCTCCCGTCGCTGGGTCCACCTGTAAGGACTTAGGGGCCTGGGAGGGTATACTGGTTGGACGTCTGGAACTTGTCTGTCTTTCAGGGGACACAGAGGGCGGGGGCCCAATCTGGAGAGGGGTCTCCATGGGGAGTCCGGGACTGAAGATTACCCTAGGTATCAATGGCTCTGAATATAGCAAGGACTGTCCTGAGAGTAACGCGTCATATTTCCCTTGGCCGCGGGAGGGTCCCGGTGTGGCTTCGGGATAGGGTATGGGGGCCGGCAGTGCCCTAGGTAATTCTGAGAAAATGACAGGACACCCCGGAGGCAAGGCTCCCAGAAAGTGTAGGGCGGCAGGGGTGATATTGTCCCTTACTTCAGAACGGGTTGCTATAAGGAGTATGTACCAGCGGTATGTAGGGTTTCATCTCCGCCCTATTTGGCGGGCTTGCACAAACCCGGGAAAGGATCTGACCTGATTAAGGACTTCTTGAGAGGGGATTCCTGCTGGCACATCCCCCACTGCGAGCACATGGTGGGGGGGACTCGTCTAGTTCCAGCGCCCAGTCGCGCACTTGCTGCTTAGATCGTGAGAACATGGTAGTGACTGCAGCAGCTCAATTTAGACTTTAATAGAGCACCCCAGGTCTGAGATCTCAGCAGCACCTCCAAATGTAACACCTTTTGCCCCCCTTATCGCAGATGGGGACCATGTGGGAAAATACAATTGTGTTACCGGGTGTGGTGCGTTACTTGATAGGCTCACAGAAGGCCTGAACCTCCGCCACTGGGAGCCTGGGGTTGCCTGATTATTCGTTGAACACAGCGCCTCCACCTGTAAGGGCTCCCACCTTAGTGGGATGGTCCTCTTACAGGAACCACAATAATAAAACACGCACACAGTGTATGCTAATAACTGTTTACTATTGCTAATACTAATAACTTCAGTACCTGTACCACACAGAATAATGCATATAGCCATACACATAGATGTGCACTGGGTGCACACATCACCATAAATATTCCCTCCTCCAAAGTACTTGGGTGCTGGGCACCAATCCCCTGATGTCCCTTTATGTCCATACCCACTCAATGTGTTGGAGATAGCGCTATCCCTTGAAGTGTTGGTGCACTACTAAAGGTAACTGCCCGGGGCTCCAGCCCGCGGGTGCCGCTATGCAACAGAGGTTGGATCCGCCTGATCTGACGTGATGTCCTCCTACACGTGGGGTGAATTCCGGCGTGGATAATATCACCGCAGCTCCGCACCGTCTGTATCTTGGGGATCCGTCTGCAGCCGGCAGGCCGCAGTCACTGCTTGGCATGGCCTCCGGGAAGATAGTCTATATTTATATGAGTCTCTGAGAAGATAGTCTTTATATATAGAGGGGTCTGAGCCCAGACCCAGAAATCAGGCTGCGCGCCACAGAGTGTATCTTTACTTAACCAAATAGCTAAAGGGGCAGATCTCCTTCTCTAAGGCCTGTCCCTGAAGCAACCAACAAACTGGGGCAAGGGTAACAGTTGTCTGGGGCCTTTGGGGGGTTATATAAAAATAACTAGTAGTATACCGCTCACCAGATAGCAAATATTATAGCCGGTGCAAAGGGATGGTACTGGCATAGCTAGTAAAAAGGAAGACAGCAGAGTGATCTCCCACAGATCCCTTTTACCACTGCACAGACAGGCTAGTGGGAAAAATGGCAAGGAAATTGTGCTTCTTGAAAGAATAGGGAGTGAACTATAGGGGAGACCCTGGTAATCGCACCCAATACTAGGAATGATCAATTACCTAAAACTGCTTTATGGGCAAAACAAAACTTTTATTAAACATCTATATGCACACACAATATAATGACGCAAAAATGAATGGGTAATAAAAACAACTAAAACACAGGTACGGGTATATTCAGGAGGTAAATATGCAGTGGATATCTATTATTCTAATTCATTAATAGAACCCTCCTGATTGGTAGCTCCGGTGGGGAAAATACACAATGCAGATGGTAGTGCCTGATAATATGGCTGTATCAGATGGTACTTACTAATGCAATGGCAAAGTCTACCACCTAAATGCAGGGAAGGGTGTAATGGGAGTATATCTAATGCTAAAAGTATAGCAGTACCAGGCAGAGGTGCATCAGTCTATAACAGTCATTGATAGTACAAAGCGTGCTGTGGTCAGTGTAGCTGCTGCTGTGGCAGTGTTCCAATGATAACACTCCCACCATGTATGTCATGTGCAGCTTTAGCTCTTGTACCCACAGCTAAAGGCAGTGGCCTGTGTAGTGCACTGTTAGGGCTTAATCACCACAAATACCTGAGCCTCCGGTACACCAACTCACACCCTCCCTCCCCAATAACAGAGCGATCTCACCCGTGACCTCCGACGTCAACGCGATGACGTCATCCCGACGTACGTTTCGCGCTCGGGGGCTGGCGCTTTCTCACAGTTATCTGGGGCCTTTGGGGGGTTATCTGGCCTAGTGCAAGGGGCTACTGCTCCCCTGCACCCTCACTCACCAGCTCCCTGCTCCAACTTCCCACTCTTTTAAAAACTGTCTCAACTATATCTCTCACAGCTTCACTGGTTGCCTAGCAACATGTAACTGCAGCCTCTCTTACTTGTCCCTATTCAAAACTTCCAGCGCAGGCTCCCTTGCACTGAAAAGGCCTTAATTGCAAATGCAGCCGCCCTAATGACTAAGCCGCAGCATGTGACAATCCCTAAGGGATACCGGGGCTATATATATATAACAAATAGTCAATATTGTTTTGTTCTGTGACTAACTAAATGCTTTTATTTGTGCAAGCTTTCGAGCTGCAATGATCTCTTCTTCCGGCACTGTTGCAATGGATTAAGCCAAAGAAAAACTTACTTTGAAACAGGGCAGCTTGGAATGTTATGTGGGTGAAGCCTACCCCTTCCCCCTATGCAGCATGCGACTTACGACTTGAGGTGTTAGATGGTCCCTGAATACTTGTGATGTTATATGCATGTATGTGTGTGTATGTGTGTGAGTGTGTGTGTGTATGTGTGTAAATCTTAATTTATAAAGCGTCCACAGTGTACACAGAGCTTTACAAAAGGTTGTGTGGAGTGTATAATAATTATGTGGGTGGGTGTTGAAATGTAAGAGTGTGTTGCATATCTGTTCATGTGTCTGGCTACTACTGTATGTTGTCCCTATTTGTATATAGGGATGGAAATACATTGCGTATTTGTATATGTAAGAGACAGGTGTATGGCATTCAAATAGCGCAGATTGTTATAGACATGCCCCTAAGCACTCATGGGAAGAGAGTTCGCTTGTGTCAGGGTAGATGCTCATGAAGCTGCGGTCTTGGTTTAGGCCACTGGTGAGTGTCCTGAACAGTTTAATAATTTTGTATTCATACAACCGTCTCCCTTTCGGTGTTCTGAGATTGCCTTTGAGTTTGGCCACCTTCAGATCATTCAACTCTTGTTCCACATGTGATGCTGTGGCGATGCAAATTAATTCTCTTGTTTAGCCCTTATCCCGTCTCACCTATGTAGTAGCAGCCCTTTGTGCATTTAATGCATATGATAAGATAGATGACATTGCTGGAGGAACAGCTGAACCTTCCTTTGACTTTTGTACTCCAGATTCCCTTGTGGTATTTGTATTGTGTTGAGCATTGTGCAAAGTTTGCATCTTGCATCCTGGTATGGTCTTGTCCCGCATTCAGTTGCATTATTGAATACTTCACTTCTCACCATAATTTCCTTGATATTATGGAGTTGTCGGTATAATAATAAAGGTGTTTAAGGGCAGACCTATGTCAGTCTTATATCCAAAGGTACCCTGTCGCTTGTCTCTTCCTTTCTGTATTCAAGGAGATCACTTATTGGTATTATGTAGGCTTTGTGAATTTTTTGGTCTACAATTCTGTGGTTGTATCCACGGTTTATGAAATCCGATCTCAAGGCTTTAATCTGCTGGCCTCTGTCTGTTGTGTCAGAGCATATCTGGTTGTATTGCATGGCTTGACTCTAGATGGTTGCATGCTTAGTGTGTATGGGGTGGAAGCTGTTATCCCTCGATTACCCGTCTCTGTCTGTAGGTGCTTTATAAAGATCTGTAGTTGGTTGTTCTTTATAGTATTATTATTATTATCATTATTATTATTATTAATGGTGGTGTCTAGGAAATATACTTAGTCTGGGGATTGAGCGAGTTCGAGGTTGATGGTCGGTGGAGCGTATTGAAGTTCTCATGGAACTGTATGAGGTCCTGTTCACCAGAGGTCAAAATCAGGAGGATGTCATCGATGTACCGAAGGTATGTAAGGGGTTTCAACCGACAGGTGGAAAGAAAATCACTTTCCAGGTATGTGACATCCCGATTAGCTTTATCCCAATGAACACCATCACTAAATACGTGAACAACTGCGGAGGACAGCCGATAAAATTATCCCTGCTACTTTCAAACACCATGTTAGTTTAGAGCCATATAATCAGTGGTGCCAAAATTTTATTCCTCTAATTTAAGGAAAAGTATGGTGGATGAATTGAAGTTGCATTTCAATATAACCCCTTTCCTTTTCAAAGCCATCAAAGACGCCATCAACGCACTTTTGTGGCATCATGGTCTCATGGCTGGAGCTTTCAGGGCATTAATGATGACTAACAGCATGATTAAGGAAAAATAAAGATGCGCCTGAAATGTTTTAATCTACTAAAAATGTTTTGAAAAAAAAAAATGTTTTTAGGTTACCGTTTCACTATTGTATTAGTTTTTGAATGCTTACGTTCATTTATGTTTTGCAGGTTTGGGGCCGAGCAAAGCCAACACCATGTTCGTGCAGGAAGCCCATCCATCAATACTGCCAGGTTATGTACTGTACTTTAATTCATGCAGGCCATGTATTTTCTTCTCTAAAAAAAAGAATCTCTTAATTGTATCATTTGAACATGTAACCAATAGAGCAATAAGATGTTAGTTGGCCGTTGAACTGTACTGTGTTTAAAAAAAAAGAAAAAAATTAAAAAAAATAATGTAGTCATTGTTTAATCCTTACAGTATGTTCATTTATGTTTCGCAGGTTTATCATTGGGAAGAAGCCAACACCATGTTTGTGCAGGATAGACATCCAGCATCACTGTCAGGTAATACAGGGGTGTGCAAACTGGGGGGACACAACATTTTCTGGGGGGGGGGGGCGGGGCGCGACACTTACAGAGGCCCTGAACTTTTCCCCAAAGCATTTAAATGAAATGCTGTAGCCCCTACAAGGGCATCTACGTCATCCAGGTGAAAACGGAATACCAGTATTCACTCCCCTCAAGCAAAGGACTAATTCTGCAGGGTTCCCATTCAAAAGCATGGCCCCCCATAGCATTAATCCTTCTGGGCTGCAACCCTTGCTGTCCTTGTGGTCATGGAGGAGCAGTGTTCGGATCATTGTTTTCCGCATATTTTGCCACTGCTACAAGGACAGGATGTCTCTTGCTACATCTTTATACTATTGCACAATACCGTTACTTACTCTGGAGGTGTTCAAAACCCAGTTCATTCAACTATCCTTAATGAATGTCACAGATACACTGTGTTATGGGTCAATGTCTTGGATGATTCAGTGACCTGATGTAAAGTATTCTGAAATGTATCCTCCTCTGGTGCTGAGGTGGGGGCTTGAAATTTCTTATATCAGACTGTGACCTCAGGAAAAAGAAAAAGACAAAACATTCAGGAAGCCTGCAATAGTGTATTACCCAAGGGATAACAATATAATTATATTAGGAGCAATTTATTAAATAAAATAATCATAAATGCAATGTTATACACATAATATTAAAAATGTATTAAATGAACAAGTGCCTTGCACTAAATGGTGGTGTGGACAGGTGCCTAAGCACTGCCACAACCTGAAACTTGGGGCTTGGTCCCAGATCTCTTTCTTTGCTCCGCCTGGTTAAAATTGAAAACCTACTCACCAGACGTGAATAGGTTAAAAGCACTGGTTATATTGGTCTTTGTGGTCGGGATACGCCGTTCGCCTGGTGGTGTATTCGTCTCCTGCTGCCGGGGATCAGATTCTGTGCTCCGTCGTGAATCACTTCCTGGAATGCACACGATCCGCTCACGCGCTGACGTCACCAATTTTCGTCCACTGCTACAGTGTCCCAACGGTACCAAAAAACCATCCAACGCGTTTCGAAAGCTCTAATGGTGTCTTTCTTCGTCAGGGATCAAACGCGTTGGATGGTTTTTTGGTACCGTTGGGACACCGTAGCAGTGGACGAAAATTGGTGACGTCAGCGCGCGAGCGGATCGTGTGCATTCCAGGAAGTGATTCACGACGGAGCACAGAATCTGATCCCCGGCAGCAGCAGACGAATACACCACCAGGCGAACGGCGTATCCCGACCACAAAGACCAATATAACCAGTGCTTTTAACCTATTCACGTCTGGTGAGTAGGTTTTCAATTTTAACCAGGCGGAGCAAAGAAAGAGATCTGGGACCAAGCCCCAAGTTTCAGGTTGTCGCAGTGCTTAGGCACCCGTCCACACCACCATTCAGTGCAAGGCACTTGTTCATTTAATCCATTTTTAATATTATGTGTATAACATTGCATTTATGATTATTTTATTTAATAAATTGCTCCTTATATAATTATATTGTTATCCCTTGGGTAATACACTATTGTAGGCTTCCTGCATGTTTTGTCTTTTTCTTTTTCCTGAGGTCACAGTCTGATATAAGAAATTTCAAGCCCCCGCCTCAGCGCCAGAGGAGGTTGCCTTTTTCCACAAATCCAAGTCTGGGTGGAAGATACCAGAACAATCTCTACAGGCAGCTCGAGGACTACCATTTGGACATTGTATCTAAGGTCAATCACTTGTTGTTTGCACAAGCGCTGTTTGTACACCTTTTTTTTCACCTATTCTGAAATGTATGGTGGTGCTGCTGCCTGAGCAATCAGGACCTCCTGTAAGTAGGCTTTATCCATGATACCTGGAGATTCAATAAACACATCACACTTTTTTAGTTGATGAGGAAAAAGGAAACTGAAAAGGAATGTTAATATAACGGTAATATATCACATTAATATACAGCTACTGTTCACAACACTAAAACCGAATTGTGCTTACTCTCTTACAACTATACATCCTATTCTAATTCTCAATATTTCACCCCATACATAAACATTGAGTGGAGGCTTAGGTCGAAGTTTCAGGGATAAGCATTTTGTTCCCTGAATGCTTAAGTGAAAAGTCATATCAGGGTGACTGATGTTTTATCCAAAAATATGACACCTTCAAACTTTTCTCCACACTCAACGCTTGCTTAACTCTTTTAATCGTGTTAACATCCCTTATCATGGGAGATGCTCTGCAAATATAATAATAATAATATTAAAAGTAATTAGAACAGGAATATTGTACAATGTTCATGCAGCCCTTAAGCTCACATGCCCCTATGTCCATCATAAACTGCATCTCATTAGTCTGATGCTGTACTCAGATATTGGAATGTCCTGCTTGTGATGCAGAATAGTTCTGGCTCTGCAGCATATCGTTCATCATTTTCTGTGCTGATCTCATCCACCAGGGAATCACGTCTCTGTGAAAAGATAAATTTAGGAAGATGAAAACGAGAACAGTACACTACATACTAAATGAAAAGCACAAGAGCAACAACTGTGTACAGTAGTGTACTTACAGTACTTAGTTCTGACTCTGCAGGTCTATGAAACGTTGTCTTCCCACAGGCATGGTACCTAACACAAAAAAAGAGAAAAAAGCGCAAAACCCATAGAGTAGTAAAGTCTGTTTATAGATAAATAAAGAACGGTTATAAACACTCACAGAAGAGTAGATAATACAGGCACTTCGGTACTTTGAATGACTGCGGGAACAGGAGTACTTCATTCGTCTGCTGATTGGGGTGGTAGATGTCTCAGCCCTTTTCTCGATCGGCGGCGTGTTCTCACTTACGCGTCCGGTGACTCGTGACATCAGTGCGTGTGTCGTCGATCGGGGGTTGGACTACGGGTAGCCACTAGCTCCCCCTTCAAACTCGGCGTGTAAAAGTCCTATCAGTCCCACGTATCCTCCGTACACTGGCGACACACTTTATTCGAGCTCGGCTAGTCCCACGAATTCGGGTATACCCGGGTGTATTGAGGTTTGTGACTGTTTTCTGCCCGAGTGCATTGGGTTATTTTCCAGGCAGGGATTGAAGCATTTTATTCCCGCTGGCTGCAATACTGCACAGTATACATATATATACTGCATTCCAATTCATGAATTTATGCCATCTGGTAGACATGCGAAGCATTGCAGCCTATTAAATCCTAATCATTATCATTTAACAGATCAGCCGCCCGTCATCCAGGCATGAACCCAGGCTGGGAAGGCAAACGCAACGGGGCTTGTCAGAGGTGAGGAGCGGCGCATTCCAGGTATCTGCCAGGTACATACTGGGTATTTGCTCGAATAAAGTGTGTCGGTGCAGTAGCTTAGTGTACACAGCACACATTAGCAACCATAGCAATGTCAGCCCTACACGTTTCAAGGACTATGTCCTCTTCGTCAGGGGCACTTTCATTGCTGGTTGCTTATAGATCAGGTATATATAGGTTACCAATTAGTTATATAATAAAATTAATTAATTCGGTGCCATTTTAGTGGTTGTTTACAGTATACACATAGGATTTATAAAAAAATGAAAATTGCTATTAAAATTTAAAGACCAAATAGGAATATTAGTAAAAAAAGGGGGAGAAAGCATTAATAAATTACAATATTAAAAAAACTTTGTTTATTATGATCATATTAAAATTACCCTTGATTAAAATCTTTGTGAATACTAAAAACATCCACCATTACATCAGAACTAAAACACATGACTGTACATAATAATGAACTCATGTATGTTTTGAAAAAAGGGTTATCTTTTGCACCCACAAGCAAACCAAAACTATTCGATCTCTTTATTGATTTGAAAAAATGTATTAGAAAGATGACATTAAAACGTCACTATTCTAAAATACGGAATCTCAATCCTAACAATGAAGAAATTATTAATAATGATACCTCAAATCTCATGAATGATGGTTTAGACCAGTTACTATCAGATTCAGTAGAATTACCATTCATGATCCATCATTGGACACATCCCTTATGGCCGTTATCAACAATACAGAGGTAAGATTTAAACATACTAGTTTCAAACCTAAATCTATTTTTAACCCCGTCCAATCCAAGGGGACATTTCTAGACACATATTTTGCTTTAGATTAAAAAAGACTTCAAATTAATGTGTGAGCAAGATTTTCACAGCAGACAAGTGAAGTACTCCTGTTCCCGCGGTCATTCAAAGTACCGAAGTGCCTGTATTATCTACTCTTCTGTGAGTGTTTATAACCATTCTTTATTTATCTATAAACAGACTTTACTACTCTATGGGCTTTGCGCTTTTTTCTCTTTTTTGTTTCCATTCTATAGCTCCTACTCGTCCAGAGGTTGGCTCCAGTTGTAAAGAAGCTGCATACCCATTATTCATCTGACATTGGACTCTATATCTGGGAACACGTGTTGTGAAATATACCAAAATATCAAGTATTTATTTTAATAATTGTTCTGTTCTTTTTTTCACTGTGTAACCCTTTTTTCTGTATGCATTTATTATATTTTTTCTTTAAGTAGGAGCGCTGGTTGACACAGTTATTACCAGAGGGTGAAATACCCATCTGCTTTTTTCTGTGTCTACTTACCCCTAAAACTGTTACATGATACCTAACACAACATAATGTCACCTGGATGCCCCCTCGTCTCAGCCACCATTGGATTCTCATGGCTATACAAGAACATGTTATTATTATTATTATTATTATTATTATTTTTATTATTATTATTAATATTATTATTATTATTATTATTATTATTATTATTATTATTATTATTATTATTACTATTATTATTATTATTATGCATCCCTGCTTGTACATATACATTTGTTTAAAACATATTTTTATTAAGATTTTCAAACATAAATGGGAAGTGGGTACAGAAAAATAAGAGGGGAGGGAGGGGGGAACACCCATTTTGTATCAGCATTCTTTTGATCCACAACAGTCACATTACATATCATACCGCATTTTATAAAATGTTATCAATTACATTTTATAAACAACATATCCTGCACTCATCACTCCCAGGTCCTCTATCCTATTGGGGTCTTGCCCCTATCTCGACATTCCAGGGATCCCAGACTCTATCAAACTTTCTTGTGGTGTGATTCAAAAATGAGGTGAGTTTCCATTAATTGTACATAGAAACTCTTCTAATGACCTCTCTTCTGGGGGGCGGCAGTGTTTTTTTCCACTCTGCTGCTACCATGCACCTAGCTTCTGTTAGTATATGTAAAATTAATTTAGCTGTGTAATGATTTACATCTTCCATAGGCTTAGCCACGATGATTAAAATTGGGTCTAGCGGAACCTTGTTTACCATCACATATTCTATTAATGTCAAAACTGTCCTCCAGTAAAACTGCATTACTGGGCAAAACCACCTGCTAAAATCTGCTAGATCCCCGATCTGTCGCATCCCCTCCAACATCTATCGGTTGCCTCCGGAAACATTTGCTTTAACCTTTTGGGAGTGTAATACCAGCATAACAACATTTTGTAAATACACTGTTCTCTTTTCTAACTGTGCATGTAGAGGTTTTACCCGCATTTCCCATATATCTACCCTGTCCTCTCTTTATTTCAGTCTGGAAAACCAGAGCCCACTGATTCATATATTTATGAGCCAGGTCATCCTTTTGGGGGATTAAACCTTGGTACAGGGATGAAATCAGACCTTTTTGATTTTTTTTTTGTTGCATTAGTCTTCGAATCGTGTGTATTTAGGGAATTCCTCCTCATAGAAACCCTGGTGCACAAAATGTCGTACCTGCATATATTTAAACCCCTCCATCCAAGGTAAACCGTATTTTGTTATCAATTCCTCAAACTACATCAACTTATCTTTTTCTAATAAAGCTCCCATCGCTAGAATTCCTCTATGTCTCCAGGTTTCAAAGTCCCGACCTTGAAAACCCAGCAAAAAACCCTGGATTACAAAATTGTGGAATAAGTCTATATGGAGTTGACATTACCATATATTTCTTTTTTGCCAACTGCCAGATTTTCAGAGTAAACCCGATTACCGCTAGCTCAGGCTGTCTCCCAAGCCCAGTCATGGAGCTCGACCACAGCAAAGTAGGCAGGCCAACCGTGTATTTAAGTGAGCTTTCCAGATCCACCCAAGTATAGATCCCTCCAGGGGAGTGCCAATAAACCATTTGTTTCAAATGAGAGTCAATATAATATTTTAGAATATATGGAACTGCTAGACCCCCTCCTTCTTTAGACTCCCGCATAATTGACCTGGCTATTCTCAGTTGTTTATGTTTCCAAATAAATTGCATAATTTTTGTTTGGATTTCTTTTATATTTGTATGAGGGACAGATATTGGTAATGTTTGGAAATAATATAGAAGTCTGTGGAGGATATTCATCTTAACCACGGTTATACGCCTATCCAGAAGATATAGTAAGAATTCCAAGCTTGCAGATCCTTTTTAATCTTAGAAAAAAGCTTGGGATAGTTATATTTATATAATTAGTTATAGTCCTAGTAAGGTATATCCCCAAATACATCAGATAGGTCTTTTTCCACCTATAGTTAAAATGATGTTAAGAACTTTGACCTCCTTTTCCATTAACGTTACATTTAGCGCTTCCAATTTGTCCACATTAACTTTATACCCAGACAAATCCCCAAACCTCCGAAGAGCAGATTGTAAATTCGGGAGAGATGTCAATGGGTTAGCTATAGTAAGGTTAATATCATCCGCAAAAAGTGATAGTTTGTAACACTCATCTTTTATATTAATACATTGTATATTTGGGGGAAGCTCTGTTTGTCGCCGCAAGGGGTTCGATTGTCAAGACAAAGTGGAGAGGAGGAGGGGGCACCCCTGTCTAGTCCTGTTCTTAATTGTTATCAGATTCCTCTCCCCCCATGGATCTTCAGAGTGGCCATTGGCATCTAGTAGAGGGCCTAGACCCCTTGTAAAAAAAATCCCAAAAATCCAAATGACTCCAGCGTCTTATCTAGAAAATCCCATCTTATCCTATCAAACGTCTTCTCTGCATCCAGACTCAACAACACTGCATTCATCTTAGATTTATGTATCTGATCCATCACATTAATAATGTTCTTTGCGTTATCCGATACCTGACGTTCACTTACAAAACCTACCTGGTCATAGTGGATTAATCTAGGAAGTATTGGATTCAACCTGTTAGCCAGGATTTTACAATACATTTTCAGATCCGAATTGAGCAATGAGATTGGTCTATAATGCTGCGGCTCATTTAATTCTAAAACATCGTCGCTTTTTTCCTGGCTTTTTTCTCGAATGTGACGCACTTCACCGGGAGCATGCCGCATTCATGTTGCGTTCTCAGCCGCGGGTCATGCGTGGGTCATGCACGGTTGACGCGCGGTTGATGCGTTTATTGAGAATGGTTTGGATTTAATAGGTTGCAATTCTTCGCGTGTCCACCAGATGGCAGATATTCATGAATTGTAATGCGCATGCACTTCAGTAATGTGTCGACTTGCAGGTGTTTCGTTTAAAAAAGATACCACAGTGTGCTATTGTAAATTGGCCTTGAGACTGAAGGAAGAGGTTACAATAATGTATCAATTTAGGCTTTTCATATTAAAGAAAGACAAAGACCAGTTTCTGTTATTCTCCAGAGACCCGCCACCATGAGTGTTCAAGTGCAGCCCATTTTCCAAAAACCCGACAGAACTTACGCGTATTTGATATGGGCTGCGATTAATGCAACATATGATAAGATGGCAACAGTTGTTCAAATTTATCAGTATTTTATCGTAAACTATGACTTTTACAAATTTTCGCCAGCTCCTCATGTGTGGAAGTGTGCAATAAAGAAAAGGTTATGTAGCGATCCATGTTTTTATCGTATTGATCCACAATTTATTGGAGGGTATTGGTGTATATCACCGGCTTTTTCCTGTATCTATGATCATGCAGATGGCAAAAGGCGAAAGGTCTTATTACAACCAACTAAGAAATGACAGTCGCTGCCAAGCAATGCGCCAGCACCGGCTTCCAATAACGGTCCCACTATCAGTGACAACCCTTGCTGTCTGTCCAGCAAGCCTGAGCCGGATTTCGCGTGCAGTTTTGATCAAGCTTGCATGTACCTAAGCAATTTCCTGCCTCATCAGCTGACTTCAGGTGTAGTAGTCCCGCTGCCAACTATCAAAGTGTATGATCAAGAATACTGGACTGGCAGTGGCCCGGCGCTGACGCCAGCTGAATGGGAAATTCTATGGTGAGTATAGTTGCCGTATTATTTTCTGTGTTTTTTTTATTTTGACAATATCAATATCGGTGCGATTCAAAAGCGATTTTTTTCGTAGTTCACTTTGAAGGCCCAGTCGCAGTACAACAAGTAGGACACATGGTGCTTAAAATGAACAAAGCATACTTGTGGGGTGCACCAGCACTCATCACCCTATACTTCTCCCTGAGTGCCGGTGGCAGATCGCGTAGGGTGATGTCGGGCACTGTATCGATGCTAGCGAATGTAGGTCTTCTGTGAGCGGGTATGCTCGTGGCGGCGGGCGAGGGTAGGTTGTCTGGGAGGAAGCTTTCCTCCTGTCTTGGTCGTCATGTTGTTTCCTGGCGTGGTCTTGACGGGGTTGTCATGTCCTCCTCAACGGCATACATGTGCACTAAATCTTCTGGTTGAGGGGGTGCGCTTGGTGATGGAAGGGTGTCGATACTCCCATTCATCACATCCATGCCACCCTCCTGCTCCGCGTCGGGGAAACAGGGGGATGAACACCGAGCAAATGATGTATCCCCGCTATGTCAGCCTCTATCTTCTCCATCCGTCGATCCATCCGTTGATCCATATGTAGCATCCATTGCTCCATATTTAGCATGGTCTCCAGAAGCAGATCTATCTTTGTCAGCATAATGGAGTCCACGGGGATATCCACACTTATACCATTCAGCATCCGGTCTAACGAGCTGCTTCTTGTGCATGGCGTGTGGACATCTGGGTGGATGGGTGCTACGGAGGATGAGATGGGGGTTCCATGGAAAGAAGCAGCAGCGTCGTCGAAGACGGGTGGAGGAGGTGACCTGTGGATATCCGGTAGAGGAGAAGCGGCAGCGTTGTCGAAGAGGGATGGAGAAAGTGACCTCTGGATTTCCGGGCGAGAAGCGGCAGATTCGTTTAAGCACAAAGGAGAAAATGACCGTGGATTTCAGAGACACCAGCGGCAGCGTCGTCGAATAGAACTGGAGAAGATGGCCTGTGGGCTTCCGGGAGGGCGGCGGCAGCATCGATACGAGGAGTGGAGAAGAGGGGCTGAAGATTTCCGGGACAGCGGCGGCAGAGTCGTCGAAGCAAATGGGAGGAAGTGGTCTGCGGGTTCGATGGGTTGGCTGCCATTTGTTTTGCGTTGAGAGTACATCACCGTATTTCTTCTTGACATAATAAGGCTGTCGTCTATTAAAACCCTTAGCTTTTGGGGTCAGCAGAAGGTTTTCTTTATTGGCCTTAGCCTGTCGCTTCGGCCTTGGCGTGGAAACGGCAACCGCCTTTCGCTTTTTCTGCATGACAGGCACGGCAGAGGTGAGTGGGTTCCTGCGTCCGTAGAATCGGGGTTGATCCATGGAAGCAGATGGCATAATGCAGTATCTGGACAAGGGTAAGTTCAAATAAAGATCATCGCATGGTGGGCTATGCAAAGCGTGTAACCTTTTATACATGGCAGCAAGGTACAGGTGTTGAAAGTGGGCATACTCTACTGTGAGTCATTACCTTATAAATACACCATCCATTTTGTGGATTCACTGCACATTGAATACACATCGACTAAACATCGAATATACATTCTTGTGTTTGTATTTCTTTCTACTCGCAGCAATGCCCGTTAAAAAGATTTCCAAGGAGCTCAGCATGCGAATTAAGAGATGTACACTAGCGGACACCGAATTGCTACTATCCAACGCTGGTTAGCTACTTCTGGCATCGTTGTGCCAGCAACCACCGTGAGCTATCATGCACATGGAAAAACCAGAGAACGCAAAAGGGCACCAAGGGTAACTAAAGCGTAAGTATATTTATACAACTTAATTTTTTTTTAAATATAAAATACTGTACTGTAGATCTACAGTACTGTATGTAATATTTTTGTTATTTCGGTAGATTTATTTTAAAACAGTATATATATTTTTTATATTTATATTTATATTACAACAGTATATATATTTTTTTATATTTATATTTATATTACAACAGTATATATATATTTTTTATATTTATATTACAACAGTATATATTTTTGTATATTGCTGCATATTAATAGTACAATATATTGTGTACTGTTGATCTACTGTCTCTAATATTTTGGTTATTTCAATTTATATTTATATTATAACAGTATATATATTTTTTATATTTATATTTATATTACAACAGTATATATATTTTTTATATTTATATTTATATTACAGCAGTATATATATCTTTTATATTTTTATTACAACAGTATATATATTTTTTATATTTATATTTATATTACAACAGTATATATTTTTTTATATTTATATTTATATTACAACAGTATATATATTTTTTATATTTATATTACAACAGTATATATTTTTTTATATTGCTGCATATTAATAGAACAATATATTGTGTACTGTTGATCTACTGTCTCTAATATTTTGGTTATTTCAATATATATTTATATTACAACAGTATATATATTTTTTATATTTATATTTATATTACAACAGTATATATATTTTATATATTTATATTTATATTACAGCAGCATATATATCTTTTATATTTATATTACAACAGTATATATATTTTTTATATTTATATTTATATTACAACAGTATATATATATTTTATATTGCTGCATATTAATAGAACAATATATTGTGTACTGCTGATCTACTGTCTCTAATATTTTGGTTATTTCAATTTACATTTATATTACAACAGTATATATATTTTTTATATTTATATTTATATTAAAACAGTATATATATTTTTTATATTTATATTACAACAGAATATATATTTTTTATATTTATATTTATATTACAACAGTATATATATTTTTTATATTTATATTTATATTACAGCAGTATATATATCTTTTATATTTTTATTACAACAGTATATATATTTTTTATATTTATATTTATATTACAACAGTATATATTTTTTTATATTTATATTTATATTACAACAGTATATATATTTTTTATATTTATATTACAACAGTATATATATATTTTATATTGCTGCATATTAATAGAACAATATATTGTGTACTGCTGATCTACTGTCTCTAATATTTTGGTTATTTCAATTTACATTTATATTACAACAGTATATATATTTTTTATATTTATATTTATATTAAAACAGTATATATATTTTTTATATTTATATTTATATTACAACAGAATATATATTTTTTATATTTATATTTATATTACAAAAGTACTGTATATATATTTTTTATATAGCTGCATATTAATAGAACAATATATTGTGTACTGTTGATCTACTGTCTCTAATATTTTGGTTATTTCAATTTATATTTATATTACAACAGTATATATATATTTTATATTGCTGCATATTGATACTATAGAACTGAGCTATAATACTGTAATGCTGTGCTTGTGGCCTACTGCACTGTAACTTAACGGATTGTTTTTCTTTACATTGTAGGAAGACAAGTCTTCTGGTGGACAAAATAAGGGAGGAGAATGATGAGAAGAGTGCATTAAGGGTCAAATACACTCTGCAGGAAAATCACAATCTCACTGTATCCGAGACCAGCATAAAGAAGATGAGACGCAGCATTGGATGGAAATATGGACGTGTGAGGTTAGTACTGGACAGTACAGGAGGTAAAAGTGTTGTTTAGGAAACTGTACAGTACCGCTAAAATGATTTATTCCTTGCCATTACAGAGCGTACCCCATGATTAAGGACGCAAACAAAATCAAAAGAGTTGTCCAGGCCCAAGCATGGATCGACAGTGGGGAAACTTTCCAGGATTGCATCTTCACTGACGAGTCTACTGTGTCGCTGGAGAGATTTGAAACCTTTGCATTCCACAAAAAAGGTTGCATATATATGAAGCCGCGGCCAAAACACCCCGTGAAGCTGCATGTGTGGGGTGCCATCTCTAGGCGTGGACCAGGATGCATTGTCATCTTTGAAGGTAAAATATATAAAATATAATGTAGCCTTATGCACTGTACTGTACCAGTGTAGCCTTATGCACTGTACTATTGTGCAGTTTTTTGAGCACTTTTCTTTTCTTGTTATAGGAATCATGAATAAAGCTTTCTTCCAAGACAAAATTGTGCCTGAGATAGTGGAATACATCACACGCGAGTTCCCGGATGGTCACCGTTTCTACCAGGACAACGATCCGAAGCACACCGCATCAACAGCGTATATCCTTGAGCGCGGTATCAACTGGGTGAAGATGCCAGCGGAGTAAGTGCGGTAACCGTGTCTCATTTTTCCCCACTGTTTTTACTGTGTACTGTATCTCTTAAACTAATTGTCCTTTTTTTCCAATGACAGATCGCCAGACTTCAATCCGATCGAAATGGTCTGGCATCAGCTGAAGGACCATATCCGGAAAGAGGTGAAACCCTCCAAAAAGGATGAGTTGGCGAAAGGCATACTGAGTTTTTGGAACGATGTAGTTACCGTGGAACGCTGCAATAAATATATAGACCATATTGCGACTGTGTTGCCCATTGTGATCGCGCGTAATGGGCAAGCATCAGGAAAGTAGTACTGTACTATAGTATTGTAAGTACAGTATGATACAGGTATGTATGGCACAGATTTTTTCTTTCCTAATAGTCAGAGTATACAGTAGTTACAGTATAGACTAGTTTGACAGTACTAACTGCATACACAATGCCATAATGCCATAATACAGTATGCACCTACAGTACAGTAACTGCTCAATTTTTTTCTTTCCAGAGAGAGCAGCACCAGCCATCTGGTTACATAGTATTTAACAGTAGTCAGAGTATACAGTAGTTCCAGTATAGACTAGTTTGACAGTAGTACAGTAACTGCCTACTAACTGCTCAATTTTTTTCTTTCCAGAGAAAGCAGCACCAGCCATCTACAGTAGTACTACACATCACACAATGCCATAATACAGTACGCACATAACTGCACTCATTTTTTGTTTTCTTGTCTTTTCAGAAAAAAAAGGATGGCCTGGGGGGAGGGGGGTGTTGTGTGCAGTCTAATCTGTTTGTACAGTCAAGTGTACTGTACAGTGGCGATACTGTTTATTCTAATACGGCTAGAGCCACAAGCCGCGAGGTTTCTCGTCTTTTGCATTGAATTCCCTCGGCGTGCCGCGCGTCACCGATGCGCGGTCACGCTTCATCGGGAGTGTGCACGCATGGTGCGCGTGCCCAGGGCTCCCCAAGGGAGCCCTGGGTTGGTCCTAATGTGGGGGATGGCGGTGGGGGGCTCTGGGGGACCCGGCGGACCCGGAGAGGGGAGGGGGAAGCCCTGATCGGAGGACCGATCCTCCGAGGCTCCGGCGCGCGCACGGGACACCTCGGCGCGTGCCCGTTATCTGTCGCGGCCGAGACCGGGTAAAGGTTAGAATAAACTCGGCCGCGACAGTATATAAACAGCAGTAATGATGTACACAAAACCTCTCCTCTCTCAATGAACTACTGTACTGTACACAGAATGAGGAAGAAGATAAAGACGGAAAAAATTATATTACTATATATATATATATATATTATACATTATATATTATTAAATAATATTATTATAAATGTGCATTATTCATGTTTATCCAATTTTAATCTGCCAGAAGAACTTAATAAAGACAATTATTTTTATATTTGTATTTTTTGGTTCCTGATAAAATAAAATACATTTTTATTTACATTCCTGCTAATCATAATCATTGACAACACCCCACCCCCCCCACACACACCTACAATACACCAAAGAAAAAGAATGAATGAAAAAACAACATGAATCAGTTAATGGTTTTTTAACTCTCAATTCTCACAATGCTGTGCAAATCAGATTTACATTTCAAATTCGAGAAGGGATTTTCCAAAGCGTTACCGTAAACAAAGCTTCAAAGGGTTGGGGGGGGGGGTTGGGTGAGTCAGGCGCTGTAATCAGCTAGCTCCCATCTCAAAGAGGATTACATGCAGGCGTAGTGAGGTGATTGATGCTCGGCTAGGGACGGATTAAAAACACCATAACTAGCTTCAGAAAATTAATGACTCTGTGGAGGGAGGGAGGGGGGGGGGGGGTTGGGTGAGCCATGCGCAGTAAGAAGCTAGCTCCCATCTCAGAGAATTACACACAGGCGCAGTGAGGTGATTGATGCTCGGCTAGGGACGGATTAAAAACACAATGACTAACTTCAGAAAATTAATGACTCTGTGGAGGTGTCTGTCGATAAGAGTTTCAAAACCTTGAGCGATCCTTGTGTGTGTGCGTGGGGGAGGGGCTGCATGAAGGATTAGCTGTGCAGCAGTTCAAAGAAATTACATAGAGTAGAGTACAGTAATTTCAAAAGGCAGTTCATCATAATAATTTGATCCCTACACCCCCAAATACAGTACATAAAAA
Source organism: Ascaphus truei (assembly GCF_040206685.1). NCBI lineage: Eukaryota > Metazoa > Chordata > Amphibia > Anura > Ascaphidae > Ascaphus > Ascaphus truei. The sequence goes on along the minus strand of NC_134487.1, from coordinate 50,956,935 downwards.
ACACACAAATCAACCATGTGCTGTCAAATGCACAGGGTCGCAGTCAAAAGCTACAGCACAGATTGAATATCGTAATATCAAGATTGTTTTTGAAGGCTTGTGGAAAAAAATAACAGTTAGAAAATTATAATATTTATTTTTTTTGGGGGCACTCTCTCAAGCAAGCAGTGGTGGGTGAAGTTACAGGCGCATGCGCAGTAATCAACTACTGTAGCTCCCATCCGAAAGAGGATTACACACTGGCGCATAGAGAGGTGATGCTCTGCTAGGAACTGATTAAAAACACAATGGCAAGCGTTTTATATTTTTTTTTTTTGTTCCTGGTAAAATAAATATTTATTTACATTCCTGCTAATCATAATCATTGAACCCCCTACCCCCCACCACACCTACAGTACACCAAAGAAAAAGAATGAATGACAAAACAACATGAATTAGTTAATGGTTTTTCTAACTCTCAATTCTCACAATGCTGTGCAAATCAGATTTACATTTCAAATTCGAGAAGGGATTTCCCAAAGCGTTACTGTAAATAAAGCCTCATAGGGTTGGGGGGGTTGGGTGAGTCATGCGCAGTAATCAGCTATGTACTGTAGCTCCCATCTCATAGTGGATTCCACTCAGGTGCAGTGAGGTGACGCTCGGCTATGGACGGATTAAGAACACAATGTTAAGCTTCAGAAAATTAAAGACTCTGTGGAGGGAGGGGGGTTGGGTGAGTCATGCGCAGTAATCAGCTAGCTCCCATCTCAAAGAGGATTACACGCAGGCGCAGTGAGGCTTTTTAGCTTGGATATGGATGAATTAAGAACACAATGTCAAGCTTCAGAAAATTAATGACTCTGTGGAGTTTCAAATCCTTGAGCGAGCCTTGGGTGTGTTCGTGGGGGAGGGGGCTACAGGGTACAGCTGCATGAAGTTCAAAGATAATGACATACTGTACTTTAATTTCAAAAGGCAGTTCATCATTATAATATGATCCACACACCCCCAAATACAGTACGTAAAAAGCACACAAATCAACCATGTGCAGTCAAACGCACAGGGTCGCAGTCAAAAGCTACAGCACAGATTGAATATCGTAATACAGTATTAAGATGGTTTTTGCAGGCTTGTGGAGAAAAAAAATTAGAATAAAAAAAATGTTTTGTTTTTTTTTGGTCACTCACTCAAGCAAGCAGTGGTGGGCGAAGTTACAGGCGCATGCGCAGTAATCACCTGCTGAAATGTACTGCATTGTAGAGAAGATAAGAAGTTGTAATACCCTGCAGTGCAGTTAATTGTCCTGAGCAAGGGGAGAGCGCTGTATATGCCGAAATGTGACACTGTTACAGTACTGTACACGCTTATGCGTTTCAACAATTTTCAAATGAGACATACTGTACTGCAGAACAGCACTGCAAATGCATGTATACTTTAAATATGCAAATTTACAATTACTGCGCGCGCACACACAGACTCTGTACTGACGTAGGTTGAACCGCAAAGGTATTAGACATCCAAGACAACAGCTCGCAAACGCCCCCCTGAGTTTTTACACGGCATTGCAGTATTGCAGACAGCGAGAATTAAATGCTAATATCACGAGCACTAAAATAACGCAGTTCACTCCAGGCAAAAAAAAAAACGCACCTGACCGGGATTATCTGAGAGCCGCAGAGCTAGCCGATTTAGACTCAGATCGGCCACCACTGTAGCTACCACAACATAAGGGGTCATTACCATCTTTAGGAATGACTACTGTATTGGCTTTCGTCATGTGTGGGGGGGATTTGTTTTCCACTGAGAAAATCATTGAATGGATCTAGTAAACATGGCCCTAGGATTTCTATAAAAGTTGTATAGTACAAATTTGAAAAACCATCTGGGCCCAGTGCCTTTGATGGCTTCAATAAGCTACATGCCGTTTCTAACTCTAACCGGGTTATTTTTGCATCTACAGTTAAACGTTGTGGTTTTCCTCAGACAGATTTGGGAGGTTACAATCTCTAAAATAGGCCTCAATCTGGGTCACGTCCGGAAGTTTAGCATTCGTAGTTGAATTGTCGGGATCATAGAGATCTGTATAAAATGTAGCAAATTCCTCTTCTATCTTTGAAGGGTTGTAAGTCTTTTCTCCACCTTTTAACCAAATAGCAGGGACCAATGCTCTCGACCTGTACTGATGAAGCGGCCATTATTCGAACACGCCTCGAATCAGTTTTCGTGTTTACCGCTGTATTCGATTCGGTATTTTCTCATTTTATCACTATTCATGCCACGCTTGCGCAATACTGCACCGGGCAACCGGACGCGGTAGATCTGTTAATCTCAAAACTGACGTGGTGTTTAAATATTGCCAGTGCAAATTTCTGGGCTACACCAGCATATCCAGTCCTGTATTTCTCCCGGTCGTGCTGGGTAAGGTCGGTCAAGATGATGTCTGGCATCGTTGGAAGCCTGGGTGCTGGTGTACTTCTGGCAGCGGGCGAGGGTAGGTGGTGTGGGAGGATGCTTTCCTCCTGTTGTGGCCTTACCGGGGTTGTCACCTCACCCTCAAAGGCATACAGGCACACGTATTCTGATGGATGGGGTGAGCGTGGGGTGCTTCGTGAGGGAAGTGTGAAGGTCACGTCATGCTGACCACCCTCCTACTCCTGCGTCGGACATGCAGGGACAGGAACTCGCATGAAAGAATACATCCCCACAATCTTCCTTTCCATCTTCTCCATTTTACTTGCCATCTTCTCCATGTTTCATCCCATTTTCTCCATGCACATATCCATACTCAACATGGTCTCCAAAAGAAGATCAACCTTTTGCTCCGTGCTGTAGACATCTGCGTAGGTGGTTAACAGGAGAGCATCCTCAAAGATGGGTTGTGGAGCAGGTGAGCCGGGGGTTGCCAGGAGAGCAGCAGCATCGAGGATGGGTTGTGGAGCAGGTGAGCTGGGTGTTGTCAGGAGAGCAGCAGCGTCGAGGATGGGCTGTGGAGCAGGTGAGTGGGGGGTGCAAGGAGAGAATCGGGATTCCACTTCACTTGCACATTGCTAAGTTCGCCGATCTTCTTCTTTACAAAATAAGGCCCATGGAGCAATCGGAACATTTTCTTTATTCTGCTTTGGTTTTCGCTTAGGTTTTTTGCTGGGAAACTGCTTTTACCTTTCGCTTGGCCGGCACGGCAGAAGCAAGCTGGGTATTGCGTACGTAGAATTGGGGGCGATACATGGAAACAGAAGGACGATTGTACAATGCAGTATCTGGACAAGAGCAAGTACCTTTCGACTGTACAGTATAACATTTTTGCCATTCTTACAATCAGTCACTAGCTTTTTAAGTCAAATCTACAGTAATATACTGTACTGTCTTCTGTACTTTAGGAGGTGGTGTGATAGTGTAATCATTTCAAAAGATTCTGTTTTCTTTAAACTCATAATTCTGCAGTTTGAGGGGCTATTTATTTAATATATTCATACTGTATACTGTAGCGCCCAAGGTGTACTCACAGTACAATAAGTGCAGCAGCAACATCAGACAATAAGAAATATGTACGCTATTGGGATGCTTAATTTGCCTACTGTAATAAATTGTTCTGTTTTTCTTTACACATTAGGGCGAACACTCTTCTGGTGGACCAAATAAGTGACGCGCATGATGAGACGTGTGCCACAAGGGTAAAGAATGCACTAGAGGCTAGTCACTAAATAAAAGCATCAGAGACCAGTGTCAGGTTCATGAGACAGAAATTGGGATGGAAATATGGGCGTTTTAAGTAAGTACAGTACTGTATACAGTACGTCACCCATGCCCTCTTTTTTATGTTAGGCTCCCTCCTAATACAGTATCATACTGTACTGTATGTCCAGCATTTAGTGGCTCTATCATTTTTCCTTGTCATTACAGAGCGTATCCTATGATAAGGGAAGCCAACAAAATAAAGAGTGCAGGCACGGGCATGGATTTAAAGTGGCAAGACTCTCAATGATGTCATCTTTACAGACGAGACAAATGTAGCGCATGAGAGGTTTGCCCATTTTGGATTCTACAAAAAAGGACGCCTATCTCTGAAGCCACGTCCCAAGCACCCAGTGAAGATGCATGTGTGGGGTGCCATCTCTAGACAAGGACCAAGATGCATCATTATCTTTGAGGGTAAAATAATGCACAAATCCACATGCTGTGGCCATACGCACTGGACAGCTGTACTGTATTCAGTATTTTGTACCCTAATGTTACATTTTTTTTCTTGTTTCCAGGAATCATGAATAAAGCGTTCTTCCAAGATCACATAATTACGCATGTTGTTGAATACATAAAGAATGATTTCCCATCTGGTCACCGGTTCTTCCAGGACAATGATCCGAAACACACAGCGTCGACGGCTGACATTCTTGCCAGCGGTATCAACTGGGTTAAGACGCCAGCGGAGTAAGTTGGGTAACCTTTTCTCATTGTTTTACATAATTTACTGTATATCTCCTTACGTAATTCACCTTTTTTCTCCCCTCCTACTGTATTACAGATCACCAGATTTTAATCCCATCGAAATGGTATGGCATGAGTTGAAGGATTATAGCAGAAAAGTGTGGAAAACGTCCAAAAAGGAAGAATTGGAAAAGGGGATACTGAATTTCTGGAACAACATACTCACCATAGCCAGATGTATTAAATATATCGATCATATTGTGACTGTGTTGCCTATTGTTATACAACGTAATGGCCAGGCCTCAGGAAAGTAATAAGGCACAGGTAAGTATGATACAGGTAAGTATGGCCCAAAAAATAACCATGTCTGCATTTATTGTTTCTTTTCATTTTCAGAGCTGCCATAAGCAAGGAAGGGGGGTGTGTGTAAGATAATAGTACGGTGTTCATGTACAAACCAGCCTGTATCTTACACAAATCCCCCTCTCCCACCCTCTCTCAGTAGTTACTGTAAAGAAATTCGTGTTTGCCCCCAAAAAAAAATTTTGTTTAAAAAAAATCTTTTGAAATACTGTATTTTCAGAGCTGCAGCCCCTCTCTCCCCATCTCGCAATGTCATAACGAAGAGAAAGACAAGAGCTACTGTATTGTATTTTTGTACTGTATTATGCATTAAAAAATAAATCTTTTTTTAAACCCCTCTTGCAAACCTGAAATTCTTATGAACAGTTCAACAAACAAAGCATTGCACTTCACATTAGTTTGGGAAAAAATATATATAAAAGCAAAAATTGCTTTATAAAAATTATTATATTTTTATTGTTTAATCAATCATTTCTGTTAATAATGCAATAAAATGCTGTAGAAAAATACTATTTTCCAACATTAAGGATTATCCAACATGTATTCTGCCCAGCTCATGATAATCACGCAACAGAACATGTACGTGAATGGCTCTGTTGGAGGGCTCTGTTGTTGTGTTGTTGATAAGCTTTGAACTTCAAGTTGACTTGTTTTGTTACAGTACAATAGCAGTTTTAGAAGGCTTTAGCTCAGCCTGTATCTTACACAACATGTTAATGTTATTACTAGTGGGGGGAGGGGGAGTGTTGTGTTGAAGAAAAGGCAAGTTTAGAAGGGCTTAGCCTATAACCCTTGCGCATGCGTGGCATGGTTTGTCAGGCGTATTGATAAGAGGTTGAAATCCTTGAGCCATGTGTGTGCGGGGGGGGGGGGAGGGGTTGCGAGCTGTGCTAGCTGTATGAAGTTCCAAGCTGTACAAGATGTATTCAAAGTTGTACAAGACATAAGTTCAAAGACATATTCTCAACAGGTCATCATAATGTTTTGCTCCCCACACCCCCAAATAAAAATCACTGTACTACAGTATGCCACCCACCTCAGAAAAAACGTACATGACTAGTGTGGAATTAAAAAGCAACAGTACTGTTTGATTCTCATAATAAAACAAAAACACGTTATACAGTACAGTATATATTTTTAAAACTTGAACTAACTTCCAAATGAATGGGAAGTTATACACGCATGTGCATTAATAATCAACAAGGTCCCAGGTCCCAACCAAAGAGAATTACATGCAGGCACAGAGCTGTGAGAGCAGGCTCGGGAAGATTAATGCAACCACAAAGCAAAGAATTTGAAAATGGTGGTTTGTCAGAGGTGTTAATAAGAGGTTGAAATCCTTGAGCTGTGTGTGTATGGGGGGGGAGGGGTGGGGAGGGTGTGTGCGAGCTGTGCTAGCTGTATGAAGTTCCAAGCTGTAGTTCAAAGACATATTCTCAACAGGTCAACATAATGTTTTGATCCCCAAACCCCCAAATAAAAATCACAGTACTACAGTATGCCACCAACCTCAGAAAGAACGTACATGACTAGTGTAAAATTAAAAAGAAACAGTTCTGTTTGATTCTCATAATATCCATAATTGCTACAGTATGCACATCAGACACCCCCCAAAAAAATATTATTTGTTTTGTTTAATCAATTTTTTCTGGTTTTTATTTTCAGTACTATACAGTATAGCAATACAGAATCAAATGCAACCATAACGAAAGAAAAGACAAGCCTGTACACAAATTATTGTATTTTTGTATTTTTGCATTTTTGTATGATTCATACCCAATAAAATTCTAAAGAATAATTAATAATGATTTGATTCAACTACTAAAGTGTGTGCGTGTGGGGAGGGGGCAGCTTTGAAGGCCGTATGGTAATCTAATTAACAGCTCTGTGGGGGGGAGGAGTGTTGTGTTGTTGATAAGCGGTGAACTCCAAGATGACTTGGCACAGCACAGTAGAAGAAGCTTTGAAGGGCTTATGGCGCACATGCGTGGCAGGCATCACAGCCGATTTCAGCCAACATGGTAATCGTATTAGCAGTTGAAGCAAAGCACGCCACATTTTCTTGAATGGCTCTGTGGGGGGGGGGGGGTTTATGTTGTTGATACTGCTAACAAACCCATATGAACTTCACCGCCTAAGACCTTGTGCCTGACAAGAACAGAAAGCTTGCTTCTGAACGATCACAGGATGACTAGATTTGCAAACATGCTACTGTAATATACTGCACCGACACACTTTATTCGAGCAAATACCCAGTATGTACCTGGCAGATACCTGGAATGCGCCGCTCCTCACCTCTGACAAGCCCCGTTGTGTTTGCCTTCCCAGCCTGGGTTCATGCCTGGCTGACGGGCGGCTGATCTGTTAAATGATAATGATTAGGATTTAATAGGCTGCAATGCTTCGTGTGTCTACCAGATGGCATAAATTCATGAATTGTAATGCAGTATATATATATATACTGTGCAGTATTGCAGCCAGTGGGAATAAAATGCTTCAATCCCTGCCTGAAAAATACCTCAATGCACTCGGGCAGAAAACAGTCACAAACCTCAATACACCCGGGTATACCCGAATTCGTGGGACTAGCCGAGCTCGAATAAAGTGTGTCGCCAGTGTAGCACATGTTTTTTTCTTTAATCATACAGTATCTGCTGGCCAGCTCATTCAAAATGTGCTGACCTGTGGCACACATCCCTCAAATAAAAATCACTTTGTACAGTAAAGTATCAAAACATACAGTATAATGGTTGGTCGGAAAGGCATTTAGAATTTTTTTTAATAAACAGTTCACCTTAACCAAAGAAAGTCATGTAGAAAACAATAAGCGTGAAGTCTATTATTAATGTTTGATTCTACTGGACTACAGTTTCGCAGACATGAATGAAATATGTTAGCTTAGAAGGGCTTATGGAGTTTGCGCATGTGTGGCAGGCAGCTCAGCAGCTTTCAGCCAACATGTTAATCGTGACATTGAATTTCTATTGGATTTTGATGAAAACAACTCGCGATTGCCCACTTGAGTTTCTCGACGGTATTGCAGAACACGCTAAAATGCCATTTTCTAATCCGGACAAAACGATAATCAAACCGCGTGTTTAAGTCGGCACGATTAAATCAAATTGCGTATTCCGATCTACATACCGCGTTAATCGTTCGAATAGCGGCCGCTGCATCAGTATCTCTAAGTTTATTTGCCAATAAGCGTTCCGCCTTATCTCCCTTATCATAATACGTTTGCTTAGTCTACTTAAGGGCTTTCTCTACATCCTCTAATTGCACCCTCTTAAGTTCCCCCCTTGCCTGAGTCAGGATTTTATAAATTTTCTTTGATGTGTATTTTTATGTGATTGCTCTAGTTGCTGCGGCCAAGCTTAATCTAAAGCTCGACCGCATTTTTTCCAGCTTTTTGTATTTGCCACGAGATTGGCCGCGTGCCAGCCGCATCTCACGGCCGCGCGCAGCTGTTTCTCCAATCAGCGCCTAATGGCGCTGAACAATAGAAGCGCCTGCGGCGCCGAAAGAAAAAAAAAAGCCCGCATCTGAACTGGGTTTTAAATTACCCACGGTGGCGGCCGCTGTAGACTCAGGGCGGCCGCCACTGTACATGGTTACAAATACAGTTACATAAATTAACAGGGTACAGTATACATTATATACAATACATTAAATGCAGAGTTAGAGAAGATATATATTATAGACTTATGTAACAGTATTGATATTGTATTAGTATTGTAATAGTATTGATGTTGATTCTACAGAGCCATTGTTGATATAAAAATAATTTTTGAGTGAGTCTCCAATTTGTGAGCTAATCTCTGAGTAATTCAGTAATGAGTCATCCATCCTCTGATGATTTAGTCCTAGCAAATGGAAGATCGAACAGATTCACCACCTGGGCGTGGTCTGACCACGTGATATTCCCTATATCTGAGTGGACCAATACTTCCAAAATACCCAGGGATACAAATATATTGTCAATTCTGGAGTACGAATCATGTTGGGGTGAATAAAAAGAGTAATCCCTCTGTCCTTTATGTGAGCTATGCCAAGCATCCCACAAACCATATTCTTTAAGTAGAAGTCAAGATTTCTTAGCTACACTATATGTCATAGCAGAGTGTGATTGCTCTGGGTGGGTGGACTTATCCACATCCGGATCTGGTACCATATTAAAATCACCTCCCAATATCAGCAGTTGCTCTCGGCTATCTGCCCCATGGTCTCTCTTATCCTCCAAAGCTTGGAACGGGATGTCCTGTTTAATCAGTATCGCAGCCCCTCTTTTTTTTTGCAAGTAAAAGCAGAGTAAAATCCTATAGGGTATTTCCAGCTAAAAGGGTTTGGGGGTTCCTGAGTATCAAAATGTGTCTCTTGCAAATAAACAATATCTGCTTTCAAGTTCCTAATTTGTTTTAGGGCCAAGCTACGTTTACCATTACTGTGGAGACCTTTAACATTCAGGGATACTAACTTTAATGGCGCTTAACTAGTCATATCCAGTGATTAGAATATAAAAGAGCCTAAAAAACATGTCAATTCCTAACACTTGTGGAACAAATAAATGTATAAAAATTTCCGTGATAACATATACTTATAGGGATAGGCTTCCCGGCTAGAAATATAAAAACCTGGATTCACATTTTATCTTTAAGTGTTCAATGTCTTTTAACATTAAAATTTCTGAGCAGTAATTTGCTCTTGGCTTCTTGATGAGGTTTAGTGTCCTTTGTATCTATAAACAAGAAGAAAACAGCCATTCTGTCTTTGAGCCAAGGCCCCCTCACCCATCGCTGGGCACACAATATGTGTGTTCACTGGTTTCGTCCACCGATCAGCTGTAGCAAACCAGCACCCAAGAAGCGGACTCCAAACCGTATATTAAACATTTGTAATAGGGAAAAGTATAGAGGGAGACAGGGAGGAAAGTGGAAAGATGAGAGAAAACAAATATAGCTACACATCTAGGATATCTTTCCCTGGGTTGCTGAATCGGCTGTCAAGGAGATGGCTGTTGACTCGCTGAGAGTCCCTCAAAGCCACCGTCGGTCTTCAATCTTTTATCTCCGGCCAACCACACCCTCGGGCCGATCGATCATCATCCATGTTATCTTTTCGAGGTCTTCGGTGCTGGCCTGAATCCTCCCTGGGGGTACATCAACAGAAAAGATGCTGATTCCACGGGGTAGTGGAGCAAGATCTGTCTGCCTTCATGGTTTACCACCAGGTGGAACGACCTACAGGTAGCGAATACCCTTTTCCTGGAGCATGCCATCACTGGAAGCAGCCCTCTCCTCCTCTCATTTGTCACTCTGGACAGATCCTGGAAAATATGGATGGAATTGTTTTCAAATTCAATTGAGCCACTGTTTCTGTAGCATTTTATAATCCTTTCTTTGGTTGCATATTGGTGGAGACATAGGACCACATCTCTGCTTCTTTTGGAGTCCTCAAATCTCGGTTCCAGGGCTCTGTGAGCTTTACCCATCAGAAGATCGCCATCTTATAGCTGGGGGTTCAATTGACTTAAAAGTCTCTTAAGATACTGCACCGACACACTTTATTCGAGCAAATACCCGGTATGTACCTGGCAGATACCTGGAATGCGCCACTCCTCACCTCTGACAAGCCCCGTTGCATTTGCCTTCCCAGCCTGGGTTCATGCCTGGCTGATGGGCGGCTGATCTGTTAAATGATAATGATTAGGATTTAATAGGCTGCAATACTTCGCGTGTCTACCAGATGGCATAAATTCATGAATTGTAATGCAGTATATATATATATACTGTGCAGTATTGCAGCCAGCGGGAATAAAATGCTTCAATCCCTGCTTGGAAAATACCTCAATGCACTCGGGCAGAAAACAGTCACAAACCTCAATACAACCGGGTATACCCGAATTCGTGGGACTAGCCAAGCTCGAATAAAGTGTGTCGCCAGTGTATGGCTGGAGGGCTTCTGCAGAGTTCACTGTAAGAGATGTGTTCAGAGGTACATTTAATGGAGACCGATTAGGGTGAAATTAAATCCCAGATTTATTGCGCCTGATCCTTGAACAAGACAAAACATTAAAAAAACTAAATAAAGGCCTACTCCACTTTAGAGAATAACTAAACCCAGTCTGAATGGTGGGTAGCTAAGATGGTTACCAACCTCAATATATATATATATATACACTACCGACACACTTTATCCTAGTGCGGCTCATTCCGCAAGCCGGGAAATGTCCCGGCTTGCGAGCCGCACTCCCTCAGCGTGCCGCGCATCACCGATGCGCGGTCACGCGTCATCGGGTGCCAGCGCCCCCTGCACGCGCGTCCAGGGCTCCCCGAGGGAGCCCTGGTGTCCCGCGATGTGGGGGACGGCGGCAGGGGGTTCCGGGGGACCCGGCGGACCCAGCAGCAGGAGGGAGAGCGCCCCGATTGGAGGGCGCTCTTCCGCTGCTTCGGCGCGCGCCCAGCACCCTCCGGCACGCGCCAGGTTACTGCTGCGGCCGAGAACGGGCAAATGCTCGAATAAACTCGGCCGCAGCAGTATATATATATATATATATATATATATATATATATATATATATATATATATATATATATATATATATATATATATATATATATATATATATATATATATACAGTGGTCGACAAATCACCAAAAAATCTACTCGCTAAACAAAAAAATCTACTTGCCACCTAGTACCACACGTGTGCTGCTTGGGCCAATAGGAGCTCGCCACGATGTTAAATCCACTCGCCCGGGGCATGCAAATGTATAGGTTTGTCGAACACTGTATATATATATATATATATATATATATATATATGCAAATATAACTGTATGCTCATCTGCATGTCATTTCCCAGAATCCCTTGCTGCAGTGGAAGCGCTGTATGCTGGGTGACAATGGGGAAAGACAGGGTTGCAGACCTGTCTAAGACATGCAAATGAACATACAGTAATATTTACAGTTGCTTTATGCTTTACTGTGGAGGGTTTTTGTCACTTTTTTTACCCACCATAACCTTAATGACAGTGGTGATTACCTAGTCTAGTCTCAAACCTGCAAGCCATTAAGACCAACCTCACACTGATGATACCCATCAAGGTTGAAACATGTATGTGAGTAGGTCTAATGGCTTTGCATCTCATCCCAGCCTCTGTTTAAAAGCTGTGTTTAAAACAGCATGCAGTGGCTTGAGGATTGGCTTGTGTAATACGAGCTTGAGACAAAAGGTGGCACTGAGTGCTCATTTGCATGTCATTTCTCAGAATCCCTTGCTGCAGTGGAAGCGCTGTATGCTGGGTGACAATGGGGAAAGACAGGGTTGCAGACCTGTCTAAGACATGCAAATGAACATACAGTAATATTTACAGTAGATATATATAGATATATATAGATATATATAGTGAATAGATGAGAACAAGGCACTCCGTCAGGTAGATAAAGTTGGGTGCAAATCCTATATAAATCAAATAAGCAATATGATACCGTTTGATCGAATATCAGAGGCAGCACTCCACAAAGTTGTCAAAAAAAGTTTTGTATTTAGTGAGACATAGTAACCAAAGTTTCGGTCCTCCACACGGGACCTTTCTCAAAGTGATGAACAAACAGAGTGCAGTATAACACATATATATATACCCTATGCAACCAAGACAAACAGGTGCAACACATGATTTAATACATCAATCACTTACATGCTGTATACAGGAACCTCCCATTGAAACCAGGCTGTCAGATGTTAACAAGAACACTGCAGCACTCCTGCCACGTAGGGTGCGCTCACTGCACATGTGTATGTCAAAAGTTAATGTCTCTGAGTACCTAGACTTCCGTCGCGTGTTGCCGAGCCAGTGGAGGGCGCATGTAACCAAAAAAGGCTCGCGCATGCGCAGTTACACTTTTTTGGTTACATGCGCCCTCCACTGGCTCGGCAACACACGACTGAAGTCTAGGTACTCAGAGACATTAACTTTTGACATACACATGCGCAGTGAGCGCACCCTACGTGGCAGGAGTGCTGCAGTGTTCTTGTTAACATCTGACAGCCTGGTTTCAATGTGAGGTTCCTGTATACAGCATGTAAGTGATTGATGTATTAAATCATGTGTTGCACCTGTTTGTCTTGGTTGCATATGGTATATATATGTATTATACTGCACTCTGTTTGTTCATCACCTTGAGAAAGGTCCCGTGTGGAGGACCGAAACGTTGGTTACTATGTCTCACTAAATACAAAACTTTTTTGGACAACTTTGTGGAGTGCTGCCTCTGATATTCGCTCAAACGGTATCGTATTGCTTATATATATATATATACACACACACACACACACACACACAACAATCAACAAAACAGTATCGTATCTTTTTCTGTTGTAGCTGTAAGCGACGGCCTTTCTGTTCTCCTGGGTCAGCATCCTTGTTTGCTATGGCACTATCTGTGTTCAGGTTTAGAGGTCTTATCCCCTTGTCTTGCTGTCAGCATACAGTCCTTTTGTGTGCATCAATACAGTTGTGGGCAAAGGAAATCTCTCCTTCTTGTTATGTCAGCCAAATGTGAGCTAAGGAATCTCTCTCCTGTTTCTCACATCAGGCTTTTTCTAAGAGTCCTAATCAGCCAAGTTGAGTCTGGTTAATTGCCTGTGTGCAATTAACCAGCACACTGCTGGATTTAGAGGCAGTTTCTCTCAAACAGTGATATTTCCCTGTTACATAGAGTACCTCCCCTGTTTGTGTGAAGCTCCGGCTTGCCATGGCCAAAGCCCATCCTTCCACTCGCACTAGATATCCCTGAGACTCGAATGAGAGTGGATGGAGAATGAGAACCCTCAGTCCTGCTGGGATTGGAGCTCTTTCTCCAGGTCAGTAATGTCTCCTCAAGAAGGTGCTTGAGTTCAGCACTCTTCAGTAGCTGGAGGAAGAATTTTCCAAGCACAGTCTTTCTTCTAACCGCTTGGTCACGTATTTTCCCCTGCGTCGGGCAATCCTTTCTTCCTGGAGTTTAGGGTGACAACCTACATCGAGTTCTGTAGCCATATTCACGGGTGGTTCAAGCTAGGTGGAGTTTTTATCCATACTGATGTTTGGTAGTTACCTAGTGTTGTAACCATAGAGGTATGACCACAGAAACAGTTCTGCCTCAATCTAGCCAGAAACTGTATTTTTCTAGTGGCAATCTTCATTGTGAATATGGCTTGGGCCATGGGGCCACAGTAGCATGACAGTATTTGTATTGCGCTTCTCAGTCGTAATTTGGTTCTTCTTCGTAGTACAGAGATGGCATTGTGGGTGCGCTTATAGCAACGCACATCTTGCTTGGTTGTGATGTAGAAACTATATCTGGATTGAATCACACCTGCAGCTTCCTTCATTTTTTTGTAGTATCATTGTGCAGACACTTCCTAACATTTTACTGGAGTAAGGTTACACACTGCTTCAAATGTTCATAATTCTTTCTTTGACGTTGCATTCTACATATGGATTGGAGAAGGCAGGCTGCTTTATTCTGGCTATTTAGCCTAGGAGTTTTCATTCCTCTGTAGGCAACCTGTATGGTGAGCACTGCAGAGCGTTTGAACAGATACTTTTCTCTTTCCAACTTTGCTTGGACATGAGCTTTGTAGAACTTCTGAATTACTCTGCTGCTTTTCTCCCTTTTTAAGAAATGTAGCTCATCAGTGAGAGAATCCTGTTTCTGGAGATTGCTCTGAGTGTGCATCAACGTATTCTTCATTATATTTTGGAGCTCTGTGGATTTCTTCACTCGGGCCACAGCTGCTTGCTTCAGTTTCTGAACCTTCTTGTGCTCTCTCTTGTACCGAGTCTAAACTTGGCCTCTAGCAATGCTCTGGTGATGCTCATGGTAGCCTTCAGTTTCTCATGCTGCTTTGCGGGGATACACTGGGAAATCAGATGTTCCTGCAGCACTTGTACTTCTTTAGCAGCCTGAAAATTTTCTTTCTGCAGATATCGCGACTTTTCTTCGGTAATCTGTAGGTACGGACGCAGAACTTGCAGTTGGTTCTGCAGTAGGTACTCTACTTGTGTGCATTGCTCTAATGCTTCTAACCTTTCATATTCAAATAGTTTCATCATTTTTTCTAGCTCATGAAGCTTTTCATTATTTTTATTGACATGTCAGTCAAATCAAAATTTTCTTCTTTCAGCCTGTAATTTCTCTTTTTACAGTCTCTGTAAGATTCAGGGCCTCTTTGTAGTCCTCCTTCCATTTACGTACTTCTGAGTTGAGACTCCCGGTCTCCTGGTGTGAGACTTCTATCTCTAGGTTGAGGGTGTGAAGCTCCTTCTGAGAGACTTTAAGATCCATATTAAGACTGTAGACAGCTTTTTGGGAGATCTCCAGCTCCTCAGCGATACTGTGATGTTATATTTTAGAGACATTCAGTTATTTGCGGCAACTGCTGATCTCTTGATGTGAGTCATCCAGTGCTACGCGGAGAGTATGAAGCTCATTCTGTGATCTGTCCACCTCTGTCCGGACACTGTTGACCTCCTTGTGTGAGGCATTCAGTTCTAACTGGAGAGTAGGAACCTCATTATGAGAGACTTACAACCCTCTATGACAATTTCAAACCTCATCTGTTTCTGTTGTAGCTGCAGGGGAAGGCCTCTCTGTTCTCTTCAGTCAGCATCCTTGTGTGCTATGATACTCTCTGTATCCAGGTATAGCGTTCTTGTCCCTTTGTCATGCTGTCAGCATACAGTCCTTTTGTGTGCATCAAAACATCATATTTTCCTCAGGTCTGCCAGTTGTGGGTTAAGGAACTCTCCTTCTCCTTATGCCAGCCCAAATGTGAGCTAAGGATTCTCTCTCTTCTTTCTCACATCAGGCTTTTTCTAAGAGTCCTAATAATCCAGGTGGAGTCTGGTTGATTGCCTGTGTGAAATTAGCTAGTAAACTGCTGGATTTAGATGCAGTTTCTCTCAAACAGTAATAAGTCCCTGTCACACCGACTCAGGGACATGACAGATTCATACATTCTGCCTTTCTTCCCTGTTCTCTCGATCGTCTATACCATCCCTAATGGCTTTTATCTCTTCATTGAGACACAAAACCTCATCGTCAGTATTTATCTGATTTTGTAAAGAAATGTCCATTTTATTTTCCAGCTCCGTAGTTATTTTAGTCAATAAAGAAACTTTTGTTTTAAATTCCTTTACAGCTCTATCCAGAGCTGACTGAAAGCCTGCTTGCATTTCTTTAAGCATGTTCTGGAGGTTCTGTTTAGTAATTACTTTGTCTCCCTCTGCCATACTCAGCTCTCTGTCAGGAACAGCTCTCCCCACTGCCTCCTCCCCTGCTGTGGCCCTCTCCGCCGAGTTTCTCAGGGTAGCCTTTCTGTCAGTATATCCCCCTTAGGTCCTGAAACTTGACTCTCTCCTTCAGTGGCTGTTGTTGCAGCTGAGCGCTCCAGTGCGTTCAGCTCAGCGATGCAATCTTTGTTTTTCCTTCTCTTTGCTGCTGCTTGCTGCCTGCGGCTGTAGCGGGAGAGATCTGGGGTCCCTGGCTCGGGCATTTTCTTTTGGGCCATCCACGCTGATTCCCCCGGCTGATGCAGTGTCCCACAGGGCTGATTGGAGCAGTGAGCAGGGGTTAAAATGAATTCAATCGGTGGAGTGCACACAGCTTCCTTAGCTCGGTGCATCTGCGATGATGTCACGTGCGTGCCACATGTACATTATTTTAATGCCAGTTTATGTTAATTTGTTTGGTCATAGTTGCTATTCAGAATGTACTACTGAACATAGAATGCAGCTTTGTTATGCAGTTGTTATAAAGCTAAGTGTGCAGTAGCAGTAAAGTTACAGGTATAGTCCAACTTTTGAGATCTTGCTACAATAGGCACCAAATCACCAACTTAGCCCTACCCAAAACCTGCTTAGTGTTTTACAAGTTACAGTAGTAAGGACCATAAGAATGCACAGGATACATGCTGATAATAGAAAATGACCCATGACTGAAAGCACTGGTACAAAGAATAGTGGGGTGGAAAAAGTAGACGGACTCATCGAATACTCGAAAGGGAAAGACTCTAGGACTGATCAGGAAGATTAAGCTATCTAGAACCCTTGCCAAGGAAATTTCTCAGGAAATCAAATTCTGCACCAGGTATCCCAATCACTGTGGCACCCAGCTCACCCCACTCCAGACCAAGATCACACCACCTTAGCCATCACACCTCACTCCAGACCCAGCTCACACAACCTTAAACAAATCACACCTCACTCCAGACCAAGCTCACCCCCTCTGACACAGGACACCCCACTTCAGACAAAGCCAATGATATCCCAGTGCACCCCACCAAGGACCAAAACTCAATTTAACTGTAACTGATGACTTTTATGGGATAGCATGGTTGTTGTTTTTACAAATTTGATGGTGCTATACCTTGTTCATCTGTTGCCAAAACTATCACTTGGTACCTGTATGCCAACAATTTGAGGAGAGCTATTTTAGATAAACTTGGGAAGCAGTTTAAACAGACAACTGCAGAATTCAAGAATTTGAAAGACATAATTAATGGACTTTTACGACATCTAAGGACTGTGAGCTAGAGTACTCAGTGACTGAAATTGACTGATGAAAACATGATTTTTTTAAAATAAATATAGTTTTTAGTTTTACTTAGTCTGGTGATGGGAAATGATTCTGCCATTGTTTTAATCCTTATTTTGCAGATTCTGAAGGTTGATGAACGTCAACAACTTTGTTCATGTAGAAACCACATCGAACAAGACAGAAAATCACTATTGAAAAATAAAGGTATGTATGCATTCCATTTAATTGGCATATACCTGTACCACACAAATGCAATTATACAGTTTTCATAGAGCACACATTTCCTCTATGTGTGCTGAGAGCCTTTTCCCTAGATCTGCTAAACTTTTAATGAAAACATTGTCTTTTATGTTCCTAAAGAGTTTGCTATATTCTCTTATTTTTTAAAAACCTCTACATCAAATTATATTTTACATTAAGGTAACACAGAGAAGCAAATGTTTCTCTAAGGCAGACCCATGAAAATATGCAACCTGTTCAATGACAAATAATCTATAAATTATGTCAAATTCCTTAAATAGCTCAATAGGTACTACAGATTTCCATTTCTGATTAGTCATACAATGACTTGCATTACATCAAATGTCTGGTTGCATGATGGATTTTCGAAGATATTTTATTTTAATGTTTTCAAATTGTCTGAATTATATTGTTTTAAATCATCATAACTAAAATATGATAGACTTCATGTGGAATCGAAGAGGGATCATGACAGTTTATAATGTGTTGCACTAAAAAGAATGATTTACGTCTTCCAAGTTCTACATTTACAGTGCCATCTTTGGGTTTATATAATCTAAATTATACAGTTAAAGATAAAAAAATATTTATTCTAGGATACAAATATGGCTTGTACTTAAGAAAAGACGTAGGGGCTTATTTTATTCACTTGAATGGGTCTTTATGTATCTTCAAGCTTTGGAATGTGTCTTATGGAATAGCATGACTTAGTATTATTTGGCATCACTTTATATACAGTTCCTCCTCACTGTTTTACTTTCTTATAAATGTAATATGCAACTTTAAACTACAAATATTTGCATCTGAAACACAATGTTTTCATTTGAGAAGTACAGTACTGTAGTTGTTCAAATCAACATTATTATTAATCAAAAACCAAAGTGGTAATGTGTTATTTTATATGGTTGCAGAGAAACAATTCAAATACAAGATGATAGAAAACCACTAAATAACTAAAAATTATGCAAAAGCAAAAGATGCATTACCTGTCAACTGCACTATGGCAAATAATGAATTAATTTGAGAGGGAAAATATTGTTTCTTCAAATACAGTACTTGCCAAAACATTTAAAATGAATTTGTTTCAATTAGAATTTATTGACTCAATTAAGATGTGGCAAAATGTTACAATGCAGTATTTTTAGATGTTTTGTGAATCGACATACAGTACAGTGTATCACTTGTGTGAAAAATTCCTCTTTTTCTGCATATTTAGCTTCTAGGTTCCTAAATATATGTTGCATAATTGCGAATAATGTTCATTGTGTCAAATTCCTTAAAAACACTCAGTTAATCTACTTACCATATGACTATTATTAGCACACTTTGTTGCTAAAGATGATGGAACTAGAGATGTGCCAAACTGTTCATACATTCGTGACGTTTTCTTCCCAAATTTGATTTCCTGCAGAACATTTCTCCAAGCTTCAAAGGACTAGTAATGTTATCAAATCGGTACACTTTTAGCAAAATATCGTTGGACAGTGAAAGGAAGAGTGTATGAGTCCTATTCACTAAGCAGTAATAAAATCAGTGCATTGGCGGCCGACTTTGGGGCCTATGCACTAAGCTCCGATAAGTCACCTATCGCCTCCTTATCGCCAAAAAAGCCTACTGTTATGCAGTATGCCCCGATAAGTCAGCAATAACAGATCTTTTCGCCAAAAAAATTTGTCTAGAAAAAAAAATGTCCAAACGCACGGCGATAAGCCACTTGTTGCCACTTATCACCAGATTTTCAAACTCGTGCTTTTCTATTAGCCCCGCTTAGCTTATCAAGGCTAATCACGACTATAGAATTGAGATTTCCTCTCAAAATCGTCTCGCCAGGAAAAGGGGCAAGAGGGTGGTGAGAAGCTGCCGAGAAGCGGGGACATAGAAAATAAATGCTGTTTTTACGCATACTGTATGGTTTGAGCATGGAGTTTTTGGAGCTGACACATATTGCTTTGTAGTTGTGATGTCATGGTCTTATAATAATTATAGCATGTTCTTGTATAGCGCTGCTAGTTTTATATAGCGTTTTACAGAGACATTTTGCAGACACAAGTCCCTGCCCCGTGGAGCTTACAATCTATGTTTTTGGCGCCTGAGGCACAGGGAGATAAAGTGACTTGCCCAAGGTGACAAGGAGTCGACCTTGGAAATTGAACCAGGTTCCCCTGTTTTAAACTCTCAGTGCCAGTAAGTGTCTTTACTCACTGAGCCACTCCATCTCTTGAAAAATATGAGTTCTAATAAATATGTGTTGAACTTTAGGAACTTATTGTGTCACCGCTTAGGTTATGAAGGGGTTAAGATACCACTTGTTGATGTTATGGTTACTGCTGCGGCCGAGTTTATTCGAGCATTTGCCCGTTCTCGGCCGCAGCAGTAACCTGGCGCGCGCCGGAGGGTGCCGGGCGCACGCCGAAGACACGGAGGAGCGCCCTCCGATCGGGGCTTTCTCCCTCCCGCTGCCGGGTCCGCCGGGTCCCCCGGAACTCCCTGCCGCCATCCCCCACATAGCGGGACACCAGGGCTCCCTCGGGGAGCCCTGGACGCGCGTGCAGGGGGCGCAGGCACCCGATGACGCGTGACCGCGCATTGATGATGCGCGGCACGCCGAGGGAGTGCGGCTAGCATGCCGGGGCATCCCCAGGCTTGCGGAGCTAGCCGCACTCAAATAAAATGTGCCGCCTCTGTATATAGGGGGTCCATGCATATTTACGTTCAGCAAGCTCACTGGATATTTCTATCACAATGTCTTAAAGTCTTAAAGGTGAGTTTAAACAATATCCTACATGTGTGTAGAAAAAAAAGAAATCATTTACACTATGTGCTATGACAAAATATTTACACATGTCAAAATAAAACATACCATACATTTTAATTAAAAATGTAGAATGTTTATAATGTAGAAAGCATTAGCAAAGTGACAGCCCCTTCCTCTTGTGATTGGCTCCACCTCTTGATCCCCAGCCTCTCTCTAGCAATGAACCAATTGTATCTAGTAACTGGCCAGTCCTACAATATTGATGGACAACATTTACCACAATGCTATGCAATAAATGGATTAAATAACATGACCAAGCGATCGATTACCGTACAACTGATTGATCTGAAATGTCGCTAATCATTTGTCAGTGTGTATATTGTATTGATGCACATATTTAATGTGATAAAATACATACAATTATGTGAAATTGTTACTTAGAACTGCGCCTTTTACATACAGATGCAGCGGCTATTATTCGAACAAATCACAGAGCCGTTTTTGTGGGCTTTGCTGTATTCCACGGGGGAATTAACGCGGCCAATTGCCCCAGGCACACGTGTTTATCGCAGTTGCTTTGTTTGAATTTCATGGATCCTGTGCTACTGTGCCAGTTTCAGGTGTTTAAAAACCAGAACACTTTAATATTATAGACCACGTGCACCTCAATAAGTCTCAGGCCTTGATTCTAAGCCTTGACGCCGAAAAGGCTTTCGACCGAATCAAATGGTCCTTTCTCGACCAAACTATGCTCCGGTTTGGTTTCTCGGGTCCGTTCCTCGAAGGGGTGCGAGCCATCGATACCACCCTACCGCTCTCTTAAAACTCCCGGGAGGGCACTCCAACCCAATAACAATTAAAAATGGAACCAGGCAAGGTTGCCCCCTATCCCCCCTACTATTTGCCCTATCAATAGAGCCACTAGCTGCAAGGATCAGAGCTGAACCCAGCATAAGGGGCATTCCAATCGCAGACAGGGAATACAAAATATCCCTGTTTGCGGATGATGTCATTCTAACCTTGTCCGAACCGCACACCTTCCTCCCCAACCTCGAGAAACTGTTGGACCACTTTAGTCGAGTGTCCGATTACAAAATAAATACAGACAAGTCCGAGGCGCTCAATATCTCCCTCCCAGACACAACATGTAAACTCTTACAAACTAATTTCAAATATAAGTGGAATAACTCCCACATCAAATATCTAGGGATAAAAATAGCAAGCTCATACAGCTCGCTATATCAAGTCAACTACCCCCCTCTCTTCCGCCAGATTAAGAGAGACCTGGAGGCCTGGCATGCCCATCAGATCTCTTGGTTTGGAAGACTTGTGTCCGCCAAAATGAATGTCCTCCCCCGATTACTTTACTACTTTCAAACCCTCCCAGTCCCTGTCCTGCTTGCAGAACTGCGAAACATGCAGGCCCATATTCTCCGCTTTAAATGGCGGCAATGCAGACCTAAGGTCCTGAGATCGGTGCTTTTGACGTCAAAGACGAGAGGGGGCCTGGGGGCCCCGGATGTAGTCAGATATTACCAGGCGGCCCAGCTGAAGCAGGCGGTGGTATTAATCTGGGCTCGATGCCTAACCTTCTTTTCCCAAGTAATGCCTCGTGGTAAGTTATATCCTGCCCTAAGCAGGCACACAGACCACGATGTTGTAGTTGCAGACTCTTGGTTCACCCTCTAAGATGCCAGAGATGTGAGATTATTATAAAGAAAGGTCACTCAGAGTTTGTATAAGATAAGGTTTGTTGTTTATTGTATCACAACAGTAATAACCAGAAATATCACAACAAGCTAACTTGTAAGCTAACAGCCAACAGTAAGCTAACAATCCATTTCTAACTATGCAGAGATTATTTAGTTAATATGCATGTCATACTCACAAACTCAAAGATATTATGATAGGTCAGCCAGTCTCAGATAAGTCTCTCTCCAGTGTGGTCTCCCACTTCGGTTCTAATCAATAATCTGTCATCCTGACTTATATGGTGTCTTTTGTTACTGCGTACGTGCCGGACGTGTCTGACGTGTGATATGTGACCATACTCTGTGACTACTGACGTATGATGTTTATCAGCATTTACAGTTTGACCACAACGCCTGACCACAGTGTGTTTACGTGAGTTACTTCCTCTTTTATGTGTATGTACCCGTGTACAAATATCCTGTTCATTTCTTAGCAAAAACAACCCTTATTTCTAAGATAAGAAAACAAGCTAAGATATTGACAATATGCTCCAAGCTGTACTAAGCTATATATGTACTCTATATGTACCTGTGACCTGTATTAATTATGCTATATATGTCCTAAGCTACCTGCAATCCATAACAGTATGGAATAACCCCCCGACCTCCAATTGCTGGTTGGAGATAGAGACGCACCACGCGGCCCCCACTCCCCTCTCGGCCCTATTATGGTTTCAGACCCACAAAAGCAGAAAGCCCCTGAGATTCGACCTCGGAGCAATGAGGTGCACGTGGTCTACATGGATTAAAACCAAAGGGAAACATGGCCTAACTTCATCCCCCTCGCAACTCACCCCCATTTTTGGGAACCCGGACTTCCCAACCGGCTGTTCCCGTACCCAATTCGGCCAATTCCAGGGCCTAAATATCAGAGTGATTGCGGATCTGCTGGAAAGCGATGAGGTCCTGCCCTTTCAAGAATTTAAAAATAAGTTCTCTTCCCCAGACCTCCCCATCTTCAAATACCTTCAGATTAGGCACTTCCTGAGAGCCCAATCCTCTAGCCTAAAATTCCCAGCGTGCACCAGATTCGAGACTCTCTGTCTCAAAGGGGAATATCAGAGAGGCTTAATCTCCGAAGTATACAGAACACTAGAGGCATCTCAATCCCCCCCATACACTCCTATTTGCAAAAGTGGAGCACTGATCTGAACGCCCCTATAGACCTGGAGGACTGGGAGGATATCTGGGAAGCTGCTACCAGAACATCAATTTGCTCAGTCACGAAGGAAAATATCTATAAAATTTTATTCCAATGGTACCTGACCCTGAGTAGACTGAGCCAGATCTACCCAGGCACCTCGGACGTGTGCTGGAGAGGATGTGGTCAAAGGGGGGACATGCCCCACATTTGGTGGACATGCCCGGAGATCCAGAGGTTCTGGATCAGGATCCAGAGTCTCCTGATTGAAACTTTGGACTTAGAGGTCCCCCTGGACCCCCTGACGTATGTGCTGGGGAAACCAATTGAAGACCTTCCTGCCCCTATAGCTAGGTAAGCAAAGGGTGAACAGACGGCGGTCACTGCTCCACTGAAAAAACTCTCCAACCAGGCGTGTAAAACAAAAAAACTTTAATAAATCAAAACGTACAACCTCATGTCAGTAACACTCTGACGCGTTTCGTTCTGGGAACAGAACTTTATCAAAGAGTGTCTTCTACTCCGTACTCCCCCCTGTATATAGACCGTGAATGATCTTTACTGGCTGAACCACGTCACGTGTAAACACTCCCACCAGTGAATTAAGTGCCACTTAGATTTAAGACACATCCGCAATCCTAGGGGGGCGCAAGGATACTAACAATATACAAATAGTGCAACAATATAAACTTATTGCTGATACAACATATAGAAAAATGGAAACATAATGATACATGACAAACGGAGTTAAAAACAAGAAGACATGTGGGTCTTAAAGGGCAGTTGACACAATGTATATCCTGCCTGGGCACCAATATCTAAATATTAGAATGTACAACTATAACTACATAAATAGAAAGCTATTAAAGCTACCAATATCATAATCATTAAATAGAGGAGTCAAAACTACTCTTGATTCTGTAAGTGCACAGGCTAACATACAAAGTAACATATACCCCAATTACATAATGAACTAATTAACCTCTAAATCACGTTTATAAAAACAGGTTGAACCATGGACAGGACGCAGAAAATATCTCTAAACAAATGTAATGTTTTGAGGGTACCGATATGAATTATCTAAACATTATCTCACATCACTATTAATTAAAGCATCATTCACTAAGTGTAAGTATAACCCTTAGGTAATGAAGAAAGAAAGCTACGTAGTCAGGAAATGTTTAAGCTCCCAATCTATATTTATACCTGTGGGATGAAGTGTGCCTAAGGTGTGGATCCAAAACATCTCCTGTCTATTTAGTCTATTGACCCTATCACCTCCTCTCGGGTGACACGGTACATGTTCAATTCCACAGAATGAAAAGTTCGCTATACCTCCCTTAGGACAAAGGCTAAAGTGTCTGGGGACTGGATGAACGCTATCACATTTCTTGATAAGCCTCACATGTTCTGCTATTCTGGTCTTTAAAGGTCTGATGGTTCGACCCACATAAGACTTTTTACACCCACATGACAGCATATAAATCACATAACTACTATTGCAGTTGATAAAGCTCGTGATCTTACTCTTCTTCTTATTAACATCACACATAATAGTTTTAGTGGGTTGGGCATAGCAGCACATAGAACAGTGGCCACATGAAAAGAACCCTTGGGGTATATTTCGAATCTTGGAGTTGGAGCGGGAGTCAAAGAGACTGGGTGATAAAAATGTACCTAATGTTTTTGCTTTACGATAACTGAATCTTGGTCTTTTTTTAGTAACATCCGAAATGTCTTTATCTAGGCTTATTGTTGCCCAATGTTTGTTGATTATATCACGAATAGACTTTGATTGTCTACTATATGTTGTTACAAAAGTGGGGCACCCGTCATGAATAGGTGAATTAAACATAGTGTGTTGCTTAGTATTAATATTTTTATGCAATAATTTGGCCCTATCCATTGAGTCAGCGTATGTAAATGCAGTATTAATGACCTCTTCCGTATAGCCTCTAGCTTTAAACCTGGCTGCCATTTCCCCTGATTGTTTGATGAATGAGTCATTACTAGAACAGAGTCTTTTAAGCCTAATGAATTGGGCTTTCGGTATGCTATTTAGAAGAGAGCGTGGATGGCTACTGTTGGCCCTGAGCAACGTGTTCCTGGAGTTTGCCTTCCTGAAAATCTCGGTTTGGATGGTCATGTCGTTATCAATATATAACAGTAGGTCAAGGTAATTTATATGATGTATATTGTGTTCAAACGTGAAGTTAATGTTTAAATTATTTTGATTAAGTGTGTTAATAAAAGTGAACAGTGAAACCTCATCACCCTCCCAAATCATTATAAGATCATCGATATACCTTTTAAAGAAAATAATATTTGTGCGAAATGTATTATTAATGTGATAAATAAATTGTGCTTCCCAATAACCCATAAATAAATTCGCATATGAAGGTGCAAAACTCGTGCCCATAGCAGTGCCTAATAATTGTAAATAAAACAGTGAGTCAAACATAAAATAATTATGTGTCAATAAAAAAGTGATTGATTCCAGAAGAAACACCCCCTGAGTGACGGAAATATCTGAAGAATCTAAAAAGTGACGTATAGCAGATAAACCGTGTTCATGTTTAATGATGGAGTACAGGGAGACCACATCTAATGTGACCCACCTGTACTCCTTTTTCCAGACCACTTCCTGCAATGCGACAATAAGTTCTGACGTGTCCTTGATAAACGAGGGCAGACGGAAGACCAGTGGTTGAAGGAAACTGTCCACATACCGCGATAACCCATCTCCCAAAGATCCAATGCTCGCAACTATCGGGCGTCCCGGAGGATCTACCAGCGATTTATGGATCTTCGGGAGATGGTGGAATACCGGTATCACGGGATGTGGACAGTTCAAAAATTCAATTTCCTTATTGTCAATAACACATAATATTTTACCCAAATCAATGACTTCCGCTAATTCTCCAAGAAAACCAGGGGTGGGATCTTTTTTAAGTAATTGATAATGGACCACGTTGCTCAATTGTCTAAGGGCCTCCTGTCTATATTGAATAGATGAGAGTACCACTAGGGCACCTCCTTTATCTGCCTTACGTATAACTATGTCATGATTTTTCTTTAGACAGTCTAATTGGACAGTTTCAACATAGGTAAGGTTCCCTGAATTCACATGTGAGTGTGTGAAACCTTGGGCTAATACTTTGAGATCACGTTCTACTAGTCTTTCAAACGTAGTTATAAATGGGCCCCGATTGAAATTTGGGCAGAATATGGATTTTCTCCTTAGCCCTGATGACTGACTGCCAAAAAATGGCTGTGAAAATGTGTTAGTAGATTCTCCCTGTGCCTCCAACAAATTATGTAGATCAGATACCGTACATTGTTCCTGAAACGTAAAGTTATTCATTAATGCATCCATATTAGTAGAACCATCAAAATCAACATGCATCATAGGATTGGATTCAGAGTCCTGGTTCGTATAGTCCATCCCACCTTTTACAACCTCACTCTTCAAATGATCAAATCGACCTCTGGAAGAAAAAATTTTTTTCAATGTTAATTTTCGTGTGAATTTTTGGAGGTCAATCACAGTTTGGAAAAGGTGAAAGTC
The DNA here is from genome assembly GCF_040206685.1 of Ascaphus truei. Taxonomy (NCBI): domain Eukaryota; kingdom Metazoa; phylum Chordata; class Amphibia; order Anura; family Ascaphidae; genus Ascaphus; species Ascaphus truei. Next base: position 50,930,130 of record NC_134487.1, on the reverse strand, counting down.
TTGGACCGGAGCAAATCCCAGGCCTTTGTTTAGCAATGTAAGCTGTTCATATGAAAGTTCAATACCAGATAGGTTGATTACATTATTATCAGTTGCGTTCACGTGTATTTCTTCCTCTTTGGTCTCCCTCTTCCTCCCCCGTTTCCTTTTGGATCTTCTGGTCCTACGTAGTTTTTTGACCCTGATGGAAGTAATGAGGGGGGTACAATGACAGATGAGTTGGCTGGTCTAATGTTAGTTAACGAAATGGAAGATCTACTATCGCTCCTCGTTCTTCCCTGATTATCCGAAATATTGTCTGATTGGCCCTCAAAAGACACAGAATGTGACCTAGTTTCATAGTCAGAGTTTTCTGAGTCGAAGCTGGAAGTCTCTGTATGCCTTGTTTTTAAGATAGATTTACCCGGTGTTTTATACGGGCGTTTACTGGAGGTTCCCTTGGGTGTACTGTAACCAAACCTCTCTCTAGCTCCCTGTGGTCTTTGCCAACAGTACACTTGGCCTTTGATGTAATCAGCCTTATCCCTCTCAAATTTATTGTGCTTTTTGTCACTGATATCATCCTCTATGACTTCTATATTTGATAATAAAGTTCTATCATTTTTCACAAATTGTTCCATTTTGGCAAATGGTTGTAGTTTGGCTCTTAGAATATTAATGTCCGACATAATTGCAGCTTTCTCAGTCAACTTATGTTGTATAATTAACTCCATTAGTTGATTAGAACAATGGTCTAAGATCTTACTGACTCTCTCCACGTGTCCACACTATACCTACAAAGTTGTAGCATCAGTCCCATGGGGACATCCCTTATTTTTCCTGCCCCTATAGCTAGACTTTCCTCGGCGATCCTTACGGCCGCCAGATGTTGCATCGCGGCGGCCTGGAAACAAGTTAAGGCCCCTTCCAGGAGAACAGTAATCAAAAGAATAGATGGGGTCATGAACATGGAGAGACTGACAGCCATGTTGAAGCAAAGAATGCCTCAATTCTATAGAACCTAGGAGCCTTGGCCAGGGTCGGGGGCCCCGACACTGATGCAAGCCCTGTTCCAACACTAGTACCCTTGCGGACGAGGGCCAATGCGCCCCTCCCTGCCACAATCCCCTCCCCTCACCCCTCCCCCTCTTTTTCCCCATGTCGTTCCCAACTATCCACCCATCCCTCGTCATCCCCTCTCTTTTCACCACTGGAAATGGAAAAAAGGTTTACTGTGTGTCTCAGAATACCTCACTGCCATGTGCCTGTATTTTACAACAAATTGTCATGCCATGCTGTGAATGTTATATCAATATCTACATGTAAGTGTTCAAAAGACACCAATAAAGGAAAAATATTAAAAAAAAAAAAAAAACCAGAACACTAAAATGCCATTTTCTGTACTCGCGTCTAAAGGCGGTAAGGTTGGAAGAAATCACGCGCTATGACATGGGTATTCCGAGGTAAACAAAGCATGAAGTGTTCAAATACCGGTCGCTGCATCTGTATAAAGAGAATTATTCTGACAGTGGTGACATATGGTCTCACTGGTTACATACATTTAAACATTGAACAATCATGGGTTACCTATTCAATACATGTTTTAATCTGTAATCGAGCAACAATGTTTTTATTACAATGGTCTTTAACCCTTTCAATCAATCCTTCAATAAGTTTATAAGCTTTTTCACGTGAAGATTTTGTTAATTGTGGTTGTGTGGGAATTTAAAGGTCAAAATGCTTAAATGCTTGACTAATAATTATCCGTAACCAATAAATGGCACTCCAATTTCAGACTGTTGGTTATGTGACAAATCATGACATTAGAAAAATCTGTTTTTCTTTGTCTAAACAAGGTATATGAATAGGTACGTCATATCTTCAATAAATATCAGGTTATAATGATTAGGGCACGGTAATGAACACATATTTATTCTTTATAAATACACATGTAGGGTATTGTTTCTAATTATTTGAGCTCGTTTGTCCCTGAGGAAGCTCCTTTGCTGGAGGGAAACGCGCGTTGGACGCGCAATGTTGTCAGTCTCCTACTTGGAGCTGCTTTTATGTAGTGCTTTGTAGTCTTCTGGCTCTATCTATGTAGATTTAAATTGGTCATTTTACTAATACTCAGTGTACATACCTCCTGCTTTATATGTGACATGTTCATTTGGAGTGAGCTATATAATGATTCATTGACTATGATGCTGTGAACAATTGCTTCACTACGCTATGAATCATTCATCCTCCATTATCACACTATTAGCAGCACTTCTATATTAAGTGGATGGTTATACATCCTTATATTATCATCCCTTAGTGCTCTGTGATTTATTAGTTTAAGCAGGTAGCTGTCTTGTGATACTATCATTCACTGAGTTTATTAGTTACATCTATACATATAAACATATGTATTTGTTCTCATAGGTGTCCCAGAGGGGGTTTTTTACCCTGACTATTAGCGTTTTGTGCCCTGCTATCTCCAATATAATTGTTGTTTGAGATTATTCCAACGTACAATCACTGACACATACGCTTGTTTTGATAATTTAATTTATTTTTAATGCACAATACACAACGATTTGGTAATTTATGTTTTATGTAATTATATTAAAAGTTAAATTTTATATTAAGTAGGAGTGCAGTATAGTGAATTCTTTAGGAGACACACTCATTTTGTGTTTCCCCCCCCCCCTTTTCCGTTTGAGTTCAGCAGCAAACTTTGATCTTTATGAAGAGTTAAGCGAGGATTTAGATTCCGTAACAGGCAGAGGTTGTGCAGTCCCTGGCCTTGTTAAAATGCTGAACTCATTAAATGTTCTTGCTTCTGCATCTTTTCAGACAACTGTGGGCATAGTAGGCGGGGTCTCACAGTCAGCATTCTCGCGGGCCCTTAGCCAGTTTCTATATGCACTGACTAGACGCGCTAGAAATTATATGAATTTTCCTAAAGAGCAGACAGAGTGGCTGGAACTCTGGAATGGCTTGTATAACATAGACGGCTATCCTGCTTGATGGGTGCAATAGATTGCACACATGTTGCGCTGACCCTGTTTACTGTAGATGAGCATGTGTACCGTAACAGGAAACACATTCACTCCATCAATGTGCAGGTCGTATGCGATGCCAACATGTAAATTCTGAATGTGGTAGCCCAATTCCTGGGTTCCAATCACAATTCCTCTATTCGGAGAAACTCATCAGTCTTCCATGCATTTGAGACAGGTCATTTTGGGCATGGTTGGCTGGTGGGTGAGTACATTTAATATCATTAAGTATTAATAACATGTTTGTTTCATGTGCATGTCTTTTAGACAGAATAGTCAGATTACTTGGACATATATCCAGTTGGTTATACTCAGATCAATATTATTTATTAGTTTCACCTACATGTTGGAATTTGTAAAATAGTTGTTCACATACAAATTTACATGTGAATATAGTATTTCACATACAGTATATAAAGACACACACACCTTTTTAACCCAATACAGCTGTTATGTCATCAAGAATATCCTGCATAGTTGTAGTGAAAATACAGATGCAGCCACGAGTATCCGACCACTTGCCTTGGAAAATCTGGGGCAATCTCCCAGTAATGCTGCAGCATTTCTGTGAGATTTCTGCAGCCTGACTAGTGACCCATCAGATTAATGCTGCGGGGGTTCTTGCAGTCCCATTCAGTTTGTCCCACTATCCCGCTGACCGCGCTCATGCTTGAGTGGTGACGTCACAAACTCTCCAAGCATGAGCGATCGGCTGTCATGCAAATTTTTGGTGCAGCACGAGCGGGGGGGCTTTGGCCAGGGGCATGGCCGAGCAGTGACTGGTGCTGTTTGGCTGAGGAGGTCGTGTGACCCTTCAGCAAGCCACAAACAAAATTTTAGCTGTATAGGCAAGCGTATAGTGCCCGTGAGCATACGGGCACGAGCACGCACTCACCGCATGAGCATGGCCGGACAAATTATAATTCATTGTTCTGACCACGCTAAGCACCAAGTGGGATCAGCAGCACAATGGAATCATAATGCCCATGTGCAAAGGAAATTCTCGTTTCGCACATGCGCTACAGCACACACCATAATGTAGGCCCCCATTCACTTGCATTTCACGATATGTCAGTGCTTGTTCATTTTCTTTTTAGATGCTTCTTCAAAAATAATATTAAACATATAAAATATAAAAAATGTTTACAGCAATGGTGACTTATCTTTTCGATTATCTTAAGCAACATCTTGGATGTAACAGAGAGGTGCCAGAGTATGAAAACAGTGAGTATCAAATGTTCCTAGACAATGTGTATATACATCAACATTATATATTGTTGTCCGTGTGTAATAACTCCTAATTTAATAAAGAAATTGTTAAAATTATTATTCTTTATCATATCACATAATAATCAAAATTTGACATTATGTGTTGTTACAAAATTAGGTTGCAGATTAGCAAAATGTTTTTATATATATATATATATATATATAGTTATACGTTACCGTTCCAAGGATTGGTAAACAAGAGACAGCACTCAATGTTGAAGATCAAAGTGTATTAGTGAAAGCAAAAATACATCCAGAAACCCAGGGGTTTCTGGATGTATTTTTGCTTTCACTAATACACTTTGATCTTCAACATTGAGTGCTGTCTCTTGTTTACCAATCCTTGGAACGGTAACGTATAACTACATTCTCTATATGGGACGTGCACCTGTGGCTTAACAGCACCTATTGGAGTGCCAACTGCCTTATCTGACTATATATATATATATATATATATATATATATATATATTTAAAACCAGAGACAGAACATGAAACACAGACAGAGCTCAGTGCACATCCAGTGAAACCTATACACGGTACAGTGCCTAAATATATAAGTATAGATATCTATTGAATAAAATGGTCTTTTAATTTAACATTTTGGCCAAAGTGTTGTAAGCCCCTGAGCCACTACACGGCAGACCACATTTCAAGGGTCCCTAACACTAATATAAATTCTTAATAACCTGTGCATTACCAGGAAGAATGATTTATAATAAATCTATCAAAATTAGTTGCATAGTTTTAAGTCTGATTGAAGCTTTTATTAACCTGTACATTACCAGGAAAAGCACTCTGTATTAGATTTGCCACAATCATACTGCAAGCAGGCAAGTTCCCCTGAGAGTGGGAGATGCTATTGAGTGAGCTTTTAACCATTTAAATGTGGGAGGGGGTGAGCTTCAACAAGATAGGAAGAGCCATCAAATAATTCTGATGAATTTAAAGAAGGAACACACGTTTTATTTGTACAGGATAATAAAGGAAAAAAGAAATAATACAAAAAAACAGTAGGTCGCCTCTTCTTCAGAATTGCAATATTGTCTTTATCTTCTTCGTAATGGCTGCATTGCATTCTGTAGTTCTTTTGTCATTGAGAGAGGGGGGATTTGAGCAAATTACTGATTGTTACTACAGTATGCACATAGTACAATACGTTTTCACATCCCCCCCCTTCTTGTAGTGCTGCAGCTCTGAAAATGAAAAAAAATCCAGGATTAGTGTATTAAAGGCATTGAGTATTTCGCAATATTGGACTATAACTACTGTCTAACCGTTATTTTAGGCTGCACTAAGTCACTTATTTATATATATAGTATGTGAGGATTTCAGTTTGCGCTCTGCATTGTTATGTATTTTTATACTAAATTGTTTATACTGTACTGTAACTATACTGAATAACTACAGTATAACTATACTACTGTAGGTTAGACAGCACACACATGTCTAAAACAAATGTGTACATACTGTACTGTAAATAATACTGTATATACTGTAGAAAGTGGAGAGGAAGGGCTGACATAAAATGGTTAAAATGGTTATTTTGAGTGCCAAACTTACCTGTATCACACTTACTGTACCTGTACTTACCTTACTACAGTACAGTACCTTACTATTTCCATTGGCACCCCCATTATGCTGTAAAAGAACAGGCAACATGCTGGCAATATGATCAATATAGTTATTACATCTTTGTACGGTAAGTATGTCGTTCCAGAAACTCATTTTTCCTTTTGCTAATTCATGCTAATTCATCCTTTTTGGACGGTTTCACAACTTTTTTGATATAATCTTTAAGTGCATGCCACACCAATTCAATGGGGTTCAAATCTGGTGATCTGGAATGGGAGGGGAACAAAATGGTGAATTTTTTCTCAGATAAACAGATAAAAACTGTTTAAAGGAATGAGAAAAAGTTATTGTACACTGGAGTACAGTACTTACTCCGGTGGCGTCTTAACCCAGTTGAAACCGCTAGCAAGAATATAGGTATAGAGGCGGTATGTTTAGGGTCATTGTCCTGGAAGAAACGGTGACCAGATGGGAAATCATGCCTAATGTATTCAACAATACGGGGGACAATTTTCTCTTTAAAAATTTTCGCAGAAAAATACTTTATCCATGATTCCTGGAACATGAAAAGAAAAATGTAACATTAGGGTACCAAATACTGTACACTACAGTTGTACTGTGCATAAGGCCACAGCATGTTACTTTGTGCATTATTTTACCCTCAAAGATAATGATGCATCCTGGTCCACATCTAGAGATCGCACCCCACACATGGGTGCTTGTGACTCGGCTTCAGAGATAGGCCTCCTTTTTTGTGGAATGCAAAAGTGGCAAATCTCTCAAGAGCTACAGTTGTCTCGTCAGTAAACATGACATTCTGAAAAGTCTCGCCACTTTCAATCCATGCCCGTGCTTGGTCCACTCTTTTGATCTTGTTGGTGTCCCTTATCATAGAATATGCTCTATAATGACAAGGAATAATTTTACAGGTACAGTAAAACCACACTTTTACCTACTGTCCAGTACTAACTACACCACAGCACTCTGCATACAGTACTATTGCAATATACTGAACTTAATTACTACTGTATACTGTACCATAAAGCATTTGCGGGGGGTATTACTACTGTAGTTTATTTTGTACTATATGCAATATACAGTACTGTACTTTGTTACAGTAAGACACTTAGTTTACATGTCCATATTTCCATCCCAATTGGTGTCTCATCTGCCTGATGCTGGTCTCAGAAGCTTATATTGTGTTTTCACTAGAGCAGTTTTGACTCTTGCTGTGCAACGCTCATCATTACCTTCACAGATTTGGTCCACCAGAAGCTTTGTCATCCTACAGTGCAAAGGACAACAGAACAATTTGTTATAGTAGGCCCAACATTTTCTGTAAAATAATTGCAAGGAAACAAGTATTGTAAAACACACAAATGCATTTTGATATGCAAGACGATGTCAGAGTATTATAGGACAAGTTTTTTTCGCTAAAATAATTGCTAGGAAACAGCACTGTAGAACACACAATTGCATTTTACCAGTAATAGTGTAATTACATACAGTAAAGAAAACAAAAATACTTACTCTGTTGAGACTGTGGGACTCCGCTTTACACGTTTTACCTTACCATGGGCATAACTGACTGTGCTTTTAGCTAAACCGAGGCCCGAAGTAATAAACCAGCTTTGGATCTGTAAAATTCTGTGTCCTTTCTTGTACATATCCTGTATTCTCATGCTGAGATCCTTTGAAATCCATTGAAAAAAAAATCAATCACAGAGGAATGTATATTCGATTTAGATTCAATGTGCACTAAATCAACCAAAGTGATGGTGTAGTTATACGGTAATGTAATGGACCTCGCTCGACAGGTTTAGTATAGAGTATGCCCACTTTTAACACCTCCAGCTCGTGTCCATGCCCGCCAAAAAATTCAAATAGGGACACAGTGTATAGAAGGTGATACAAAATGCATAGCCTCCCACACGCTGATCTCTATCTGAACTTGCTCTTGTCCACATACTGCATTGTGTATTCTTCTGTCTGCATCCATGGATGAACCCAGATTCGATGGACGCAGGAACCTGCTTTCTTCTGTCGTGCCGACCACGAGAAAGCGAAAGGCAGAACCTGTTTCCAAGCCAAATACGAAAGCAAAAGTCAAAGGAGAATAAAGAAAACGTTCCGAAGACTCCAACGGCTAAGAACCCTGGTCCTTATTATGTGAAGAAGAAAATAGTTACATATACTCAGATCAAACACTTTGGACGCCCAAAAGAATTGACCCGGCACCCAACGAAGAGGACCCTTTGTCCACCGATGCTCTAGAGGTAGGATCCCAGTTGGGTAGGCAGCAGAGAGCAGAGGCTAGGGCTATGTTAGAGAAGTATAGGGTTCTGTTCTCGGACAAGCCGGGCAGAAAGCATATTACAGATCATCCTGTGCTACTGGGTATCTGCAGAGGTGAAGGGCAGTATAGAGAGGGAGGTAGATGCTGGCCCTAGGGGTAATTGTGCCATCCCAGAACCGTTTGGCTTGTCCGGTAGTCCTAGGACCTAAGAAGGATGGGACCACTCGCTTCTGTGTGGACTACCGGCAGCTCAATGCAGGGACGGTTTCAGAGGCTTATCCCATTCCCCACATGGATGAGTTACTAGATGAACACGCGAGGGAAAAGTATCTGATGACCATGGATCTCAGTAAAGGGTACTGGCAGATCCCCCTGACCCAGGAGGCTAGGGAATGAAGCACTCAAAAAAATATAGATGGGAAAAACATAGGGAGTCGCTCAGTGGTGAGTGGTAGGTAATCTCTGTCTCTGCATCCAGATTCAAAGCTATGATGTCACTTCTGGCTCCTCTATGGTGGCTGCAAGTGTCCAGAAAAGTGAGTTACGCGTTTCGCCCTATACAGGGCTACCTCAGGCTCTTTGTTTTTTTCCCATCTATATTTTTTTGAGTGCTTCATTGTTTTAGTACTAGTTCATTTTTTTATCTTTTTACACCTTTTATTTTATTTCTTAATAAAGTCTTTTGCTCTAATCAGAGTCCCCACTGTTGCAGTTTATTATATACTGTATTTGGAAGAATCATATCCATCCAGCTTCTAAAGGAAAAACTGGAACCAAACTGCTAAAAGAAACCTTTACCAGTGTGTACTCACACTGGCCCATGTGAGTATATCTTTCTTTTCCCATACCTTCCCATACCTTCCCATACCTTCCCTCCCACCCATGTTATGCTGGGTGACTTGACATGGTTCAATACATTCAAATTAATCTGAAATCATTGTTTGAATACCACCTGACTCCACTTCTCTGAAATTCTCTGAAATTTAAACTCCAGGGACTTGGAAGAGGTGGAATAAAGATACTGTTACGTGAGAACACTCACATTAGCCTGTGTGAGTGATTGGTTATCACTATACCATTATCTAATATATTTCTTACCATTTACATGCTTCTAAGATCTTTTGATTTTAATTTATTGCATAAACTTAATCACTTCTTTTCTGTGAGAGGGAGACCTCTAGGAGGAACAAACCAAGTTTGAAGTGAGTTACATCTTAGAACATTCAAGCACCGGGGAAACACCGTTACATTTGGAGGCGCTGCTGAGATGCAATAACAGGACAGGCTTACAGCGACACAAAGCTGGAAGTAACGAGATACACTTCCAGAACAAGTGCTATTGAAGGAGGGAAGCTAGGTGTAGTCAGGAGGAGCAGAAACCTCGCAATGATGACCTAGACGGCCCTATTGGGTGAATGGAATGGTCTCGAGACACAAAGGCTATTGCTGTTCTTAGTTGCCATGAGGCGGGTAGTCAAGATGCCTAGAAGGGGGCTGTACCTGGAAGTCCAAAGAGCCACCGAGGTAAGGGTCTGCGATACCGCCAGCCAAAAATGGCGACATAAATGTACCACAAGGGCCAGAAGCCAGAGAACTACTAGCCAGTAGCCAGACTAAAGAACCACAGAGGGCTTGTCATGGACTAAGATCATATACAGCATATTGAGATGGAGCTTTGTTAGCCTGTGGTAATGGATTTGTATAATGATGTCATGTTATGTATGTGTCATTCTTAGGTGTATGTGTGTTTTTTTGTATTCACCTGATACAGAAGAGCAATTATCTAAATTATACACTTTAAGCAAATCTCCTGGGGTAATTTGTGTAGACCCTATTTAAGGGACACATCCCAGTGTGCTTGGATACATCCTGAAGAAGTACATTATAGTGTAAAACGCGTAGGAGGTTTACCACACAGTCCCCAAAACTAAATTATATATTTTATGTGTTTGTGGGACAAGTTTGGCATTTGAACCTCCCAAAGATAAGCAATCATGAGCGCTGCTATAGCTAGGCATGCAGCTCTAACGAGAGGAACAGGTTCTTCCAGGTAGTCAGCCCCTGGTTTACTTCCGTTTGACAACCGCCTGGTGATCCGGGTTAGTTTGAGCAGGGGGGACTCTGCGGATCTCGTGGTTTTGATGTTGGCGCTGTGAGGGGATTTGGATCTATCAAGTGGCTGAACTTCACTGTAAGTTTTTAAGTTACTATATGTATAAATAAATCTTAACTATTTCTTTCACGTCCTGCCTTCTCTGCGCTCCCTTCTTTGTATTATGTAGCCTGGGGTACAACCTACTCTTGGTAGACTGCTAATCTATATGTTGTGAGGAACCACAAGGAATGGATTTCTGCCAGAATCGCAGTCACGACGTGGTCTGTGAAAGAATTGTATTCAAAATTGAGGTTCCCTTGCCGGTAATCTGCCTCGTGAGATGCATGATCTAAAATGGCGTCTCCCGCCGAAGCTGGGAGCGCACGTGCTGTTTGCAAAAGGACTGTATGTCTAGCTGCAAAGTTCTGCACGGGTTTGGAGCGAAAGCCAGAACCCCACCCAAGCAATGTGACTGGCTCAGCCAATAGCCAGTGTCACGCCCTGTCTGCGTCACCGAATGCCCCTCCTCTAATCTCCACAAGAGGGAGGAGACACGTTGACAATCAATGCCTAAAGACTTTGGAGAATAAGGGAGATACCGGATGCAGTGGACCGCACCCTCACTTCTTCGGAGCCTGGCAAGGGAAAGGATCGAGCTACCCTTTACTCTTGTGCCTTTGTGTTCAGCGAACACTGAGTATGTCCAACGATATGGAATTTACTCATTACCGACTACCAGGAAGACTCTTGGTGGTCACTGTGGAAGGGAAGTGGTACTTTCAATGCCTCTGTCCTAAGTGTGAATTACCAGGTGGCAAACTAGCCTGGGGAGCCCAGTGTGCTCACTGCGGAGCGCCGTTCCTGAGGCCTATGCTTACGAGGCCTACGGAATTCGCAGAAAAGGATGCTTGGGTGGTCGATGCTGCTGCTAAAGAAAAAGCTACCTCAACCATGAAGGCTTCGGAGGGTCCATGTGCCCTACCTGAGGGGATTCAAATATCACGATAGCTGCTTCAATGGCTGAGGCAGTTCCAGATCCGGTCCCCACAGAGGAACCAGAGACGGTCAGTGAGCCAGAACCAGCCCACAAGATGTGGTGTAAGGTAACTACCTGGGGCGAGGAGGCACCGCTGTTACCAGAGCCGCAGGAGCCTGGAGAGGCCTTGCCAATAGCCACTGTGGATGCGGAAATGATCCGGTGCCTATCCCCTGCGGATGTGTCACTTCCCTCTCCCTGCACTAGTAGCCACCGCTCTTCGGTGGTGTTTTGGCTGCTTATGATCCTGCCAGCTGAGACTGGAGATGACCCAATTGGTGTCAGCGACTCCGTACGAGATCAGAGCCCCTTACTGATGACTGCGACCTTGAGACCTGAAAGGCGGATGAGCCTACCAAATGTGGAGGTGAAACAAGGCCTAGCCAGCGCGTCACTGGAACCGATGGCGGTATCTTCCGGTGCTGATGTCCATGTGGCAGACGTTGACAAAGACTCCAACTCTACACAATGGAGTATGATGCGGAATGATCTGATAATAGGTACGATTTTGCCCATCCAAGCACCAATTAATTTCAGGAAGGCAAGAAGTATCAAAACAATATTGGCCCCTATTAAGTTAAAATTCATTACGAACAATAATGTTTCAACTAATACTAAAAAAGTGAAAGGCAATTTCTGCTGTGGGAGAAGTCATTGTACAACATGTAGGCATATCAACAAGCCTAATAGGTTTACCTCCTTTGCAAATGGCACAACATATGAGGTTAACAGTTGTATTTACTTTTTCAGCTCATATGTTGTATACCTAGTATCTTTCCAATGAGGCCTACAGTATGTTGGTCGGACATCAAGGACATTAAGCACAAGGTTTCACAAGCACCGGAGAAACGTGATATATGGGTTCCAATTGCGTAGCCTTTCATGACACTTCAAATTAATGCATGGAAAAGATCCTTGTACATTATCTATTATGGGGATTGAATCTATTCCACCCTCTCTAATGGGGGGTGATAGGTTCAAAAGGTTGTGCATCAGGGAGACCTAGTGGATGTATGTCCTGGTGACATTACATCCAAGTGGTCTTAATGATTGCATTGATCTAAGTACTGTAGTGTAAGTCATCTATCCTGGTTCTTCTATTAATCTCTGGAGGTCAGGTTCGAGCATGGTTCACCATGTTTCCTTTAGTTAGTGCAAAATATCTTTGACAAATTTTGTTGTCATGATACTCTCAATGTTATGAGAAAAGTGGGGTTCCCTAGGTACAATACATATTTTATATATATATATATATATATATATATATTTATATATATATATATATATATATATATATATATATATATATATATATATATATTTATATATACAAACACATAAAACATCTATAATCAATAACATATTTGTCATTTTATTGTGTAACTGATAAATTAAATTAATTTGTTGAATAACAGTAAGGGACTTAATATAATACCTTGTCCTTTATATTCTATGCAACATTTGTGTTACAAATAACTTCAAAAACAGATTTTAGTTTAATTTTAATTTATTATTTTTTATTTTACTATTTATAAATAAGATACCAATTTCATTGTATTAAGTTCATATCATGGTCACCGTCAGTCGTTCATTGTCTTTCTCTGTCTTTGATACTTGCTAAGTAATCTGGTATTGTTGGTTTAGTTACAAACATCATATTAGCAATTATAAAGTATAATTAAAGTACTTATCAATGGTACAATTAGGTAATACAATCAACAGTAATTGTTGGTAGTGTAAATAGGGGAGGTTTCTGTCCATCAAACTATCTCTCTCCATTTTACAATCATCCATCTTTATTTCATAGGTCTCTTTGTCACTAGGGAATCTAGAATTATATAATCATTTTGTAACTATGGATTTGTCTATTGTTCCATATACTGTAGTTGTATAATGTCAATTAGGGAATTAACATATTTAAACTCATGTTATCCTCTCATAACTCTGTTCTCATTAATGGGAAGATTATTATTCTTCTGTGTAATAGCCAAAGAAAAAGAAAATCATTTCTTTAAGTTCTATGTCATTCTCCAATAGTGAAGGGGGATAGTATTCTGATATACCCCTAATAACAATGTTAATGTTAAATAAATTGTATAATTATATAAACAGTATATGTAGCTATATATAAACAGTATATATATATGTATATATATATATATATATGCAAATACAACTGTATGCAAATACAACTGTATGCTCATCTGCATGTCTTAGGCAGGTCTGCAACCCCGCCTTTCCCCATTATCACCCAGCATACAGCACTTCCACTGCAGCAAGGGATTCTGGGAAATGACAAGCAAATGAGCACACAGTGTCACTTTTTGCAGCCTGTCACAGTGAGATTATGGCAGGCTGTATAAGGTCACATAAATATATATAACAGATGATATATATTTATCACTGGGTCTAAACTGAAACGAGTCTTAGATATAATAAAGTGATTTTATTCCTTAGGATAGGTGAACACATGAATAATACCAGCAAACGAATATATATATATATATAAATATATATATATATAAATATATATATATATATATATATATATATATATATATATATATGGAAAAAAATCACACAAATCCTGCTTTAAGCCAAGAAGTACGTTTACCCACAAGTGTCTAATCACAGTATTGCGACTTTTATGAATCTGCTAGGAAAAGCTACTAGAAGCAAGATATAGACACAAAAAACTAGCTTCTATAATTTGACAAATGATGAGAGACGGGCTGTCAAAACCTTGATGAACAACAAAAGTATCATCATCCGAGCCGCCGACAAGGGCGGAGGAATTGTCATCTTGGATTACCTTTACTATAAAGAAGAAGTTTTGCGACAACTGGCAGACACTGAAACGTACAAGCAACTGACCAGAGATCCTACCATGGCTTTCAAGGCAGAGATTGATGCAATAATACAATTGGGTATATCCAACGGGTGGATTTCGGAAGACACTGGCAGATTCCTCACCCAGCAGCATTCGAAGATGCCTGTTATGTATACGATCCCAAAGATTCACAAGTCTGCAACACACCCGCCAGGACGACCAATTATCTCAGCTCGGGCGCCCCTGTGCCATCCAATCTCGCAATACGTCAACTTTTATCTACAACCGTTGGTGGCAGATATGGCTACATATGTCAAGGCCACCACTAATTTCATGGAGCATATCAACAATATAAAGTTTGATCCATCCGGATGTGTATTGGCTACCCTAGATGTAGCAAGTCTATACACCAACATCCTGCATAAAGAGGGTTTGGATGCGATCCGGGGCAAGCTGAGCACAAGAACTACACTGACCGGCCCCCCGTCGGAATTTCTACAACTCCTGATAGAGGTTATTTAAATAAAAACTTCTTCAGGTTTGAGAGATCGTACTATCTACAGCTAAGCGGAACAGCCATGGGCTCAAACATGGCACCATCATACGCCAAATTATACATGATATGTATGAGCAAACCCACATCTTATGTGATGCGCCCAATGCACAATACATCAGAAAGTTGCTACATTGACGATATTTTCATTGTTTGGAGTGGTACTATAATAGAACTACACAATTTTGTGGACCATCTGAACAGCATTCCATCGAAAATACGTTTTACGTTATGTTACAGCGAACTTGAGATACCATTTTTGGACACTATGGTGTATAAAGCAGGTGGCAAATTGGCCACAAGGCTATATCAAAAAATAACAGATAAGAACACGTTACTTTATGCAACTAGCCATCACCCGGCTCCATTGAAAAAAGGTCTTCCGTTTTCTCAGCTATTGCGAGTCAAACGAATCACCAGTGATCCGGATGAGATAGAATCAGCTCTCGTCAACATGGCGAACAGGTTCCTTGAGCGGGGATACAGCCCTGTCAAAGATACAAATCGCGAGGGCGAAAGCCAAAGGGAGCAAACAGTCAATGCAAGATTCAATGTTATTAGCACATTTAGCACTGCATCTCCATGCATTCAACGCAGTATTAGAGAGAATTGGCACGTTCTGACGAACGATGATAGGATAGGCCAACACTTTCGTGAACCACCCCTTTTTTGTTTCCGGCGTGGTCCATCTATTGGAGATATGATCACGCAAGCAGATCCAACTGATAAATACAGCAAGGACAAAACATGGCTAATACAAAAGCCAGGTGCATACAAGTGTAAGGGGTGCACAAATTGCCAATATATGCAGGTGGGGCCTTTTTATTGCCATCCACACAGTGGTACCAAAATCAAAATTCACCAACACCTGAATTGTGAATCAAAATTTGTCATATATCTGATAAAATGCCCATGTGGTTTACTCTATATCGGGAAAACAGTGCGAATGCTAAAAGAACGCATTGCAATACATCGTTCCACAATTCGAAAAGCTTTAACAACAGATGCCAATGATTTGGAGTTTAAATGCCTCCCTGTTGCCAAACATTTTAGGGACTTTAAACATTCTTTGGCAACGTTTAGATGCATGCCTATCATGCAGATCCAAGCGCCCGCACGAGGGGGCGATAGGAACAGACTTCTACTGCAAAGTGAAGCGAGGCATATCTTCAATCTGAAGACAATGGCACCTTTTGGCCTGAACGAAGATTTTTCTTTAGGGTGTTTTTTGTAATAATGAACTTTTTATTACTATCTGATTTTTGTGGTTGATGAAGATAATTTTTTTCTGTATCAGTACTTTTTGCTTTTTCCATTTTGTGTTATTTAATTGTGTGGTCCTAGTTATGTTTTTCTCATGCGGTCACTCCAGGGTGAAGGTTATTGCACTGAGTTTGTTGATATTGCTCCACTTCGGGATTTTGATGCATGCAACAATATGGTGCATTTGTTATTGTGGTATGTCTAACATGTTGGTTCTACATGTCAGTGATATGTTGTTATAGGACGGAGATAGTTGATGGAGTTCGATTTTGATTGTTGCTCCAGTGGGATCTACTCATGTCTATTAGATTGTCACATGTTAGACTAACACTTCTTATGCCTTGTGGTCCATCTATTTTCAAATAGAATGTTTTGACTCTGTATTGTATCACATTGCCGATTTTAGACTTATTGGTCAATGTAATTATAGTATTTATTATAGTTGAGCAATAACAGCATTCATTGTAATATAGTACACATATTTTTTAATGTTAGTTCAGTATTATTGGAGCGCGCCATCATAGTTAAAATTTAGGTTTACTACATCAGTGAATTATAATCCATTCTCTTGTAGTCATGGGTATATTAGCATTTTTTAATCCATGTATGTGCTGTACTAACATGGTAGAGCTTGTATAGTGTTGCCCCAGTCGTTTCTGGTCTCTTTAACTGACCAAGTATGCACAGTGTCATGTAGACATGTAGACATGTCATGTACATCAATGCGCATGCGCGCCTATGCGCGCTATGGGGATATAAGTAAGTACATCAGGATCCCTATGCACATGCGCGAACCGTCACTATGTTTTGCTCTATGTGCTATACAGGCCACCGTAGCCTCTCATGAGAAGCCTAATTAATATATCCAAGATGGCGATGTGTTCCAACACATGCCTGCGTGTCACAGCGGCGCGGTTTTCGCGGGCAATCTTGCCCTTACACGGGTGAGTTTGTTTTATTTTGATTGGTGTAGATATATAAGGGGGTTTATTAGCATTCACTTATTGCACGTCCTTGAGGAAGGTCACGTTTAGATGATCGAAACGTTGGATGTGGTGCCGTGTTAAACTGAATATAGTTCTTTTGGACTTACAAGACTGTGTGCTGTCTCGTTTTTCCCGGACTCCAATCTGGTAAAACCTATTTGTATATATATATATATATATATATATATATATGTGTGTGTGAAACATCTCCCCTTTAGTGCATTGTATTGTAATGAATGTCATGTTTCCTCAGGCATATGGTTGGATGTAACCTTAAAAAAAAAGGGGTAACAGAGATGGTGGAGGATTTATATTCAATGGCTTATGAAAATAAGAAATCCCAACGGAACAGAAGACTGAAAGGTTTCTTTGGCATGGGGATTTCCCAAGATCAGTACCAAAAAGGATGGGTTTTTTTGTTGCCTTTTTTACCCACCATAACTTAAAATGGTGCAAACCTAGTTGACACGCATACAGTATGCATGTTATAACATTACCTGACAGTGTCGCTGGATTTCACTGGATGTCGCTGGATGTCTTTCCTGCACGTTTATGGTGTTGGCCTCATCACGATTCAAAACCAGCAAAACATAAATGAACATACTGTAATAATTAATGACTACATCGTGTAATTCTGAGGTTTTTTTCTTTGAGGAGAAAAGACATGGGCTTTTCTGTATCGGGATACATTTTCATAAAACATTTTCAGATGGGTCGTATATTCTTATCCCCAATATAGCATTTTTGTGCCCTCAGAAGTAATGTACCAAGAGCTCACACATCAATAGAATTATGTTGGCACACAGCAAAGGAAGCAAGTCTAAATATTTATCCATTTGAGTATTTTGACTAGACATCTTTTGGTCACCATTTCAAAGGTTCATTAACAGAATTTTTCTTTCTAGTTAAATGTACTATAAATATTATTTGTGAGCACTTTCACATATCTCAGACAGAACTGCAACCCTGCATTTCCCCTATTATCTCTCAGCATACAACGCTTCCATTGCAGTTAGGAATTCTGTGAAATGACATGCAAATGTCAGGCAAATGAACACACAGTGTCACCTTTTGCTTCAAAACCATTTAAACAAAGAGCCATACTTAAGCTTATGCCTGCAATATTACAAAGATTTTCAGCAATCAGGGTTATGGGCGTAGGTTGTTAACCCAGAGAAAGCCATTTGACCTTCTGGTGATTTCAGCTCCTTTGGCTCCCTGCTTTCCAAGATACAGACTTCTAGAGTGTGCCGGTATCTCAGCAAAGTTTAAACCTCCCATATCACACTGGCCAATAAGAAGCCAAACCTGATGATGTTACCAACTAGGCACATTACATGAACTCTGATAATCAAGCGGAGTGGCTTTTGGCACTCCCTATGGATGTAAGTATTTTGGGAAGAAGGGGGTGCCCAGAGCTGAAATAAATGGGGTTCAGCTCCAGAGATCCCATTCTTCAATCCTATGATAAAAAATGTATTTTTTAATTGCCCGCTTGAATTTCCAAATTTAAAATATGTGTTTATTATTTTGAATCACGTGAGCCAAGTACAATTATTAGAAAGATGCTGTACACTTTGCTATAATTGTGCCATGGGCAGGACCCCCTGATCTTTCTCCCCTTGGAGAACACGTAACTATACTACAGGACACTGTTTCTCTGTATTGGGATTTTAGCACCTACATGGATCTAATTGTGAAGCTTTTTTGGACTACCACTACTTTATCTTATTAATTGTGTTAACCTACACTCACAGTGACTGTAATTATTTGTCACTGCCAACTGCTACTGCATATAGCATGTGAGCATCCACATCAATTTGTTTACCCTCAGATTTATAGTTGAGTCAGTCTATTTACATCCAGGTGTCTCAGTGAGGTCTGGAAACAATTTTTACAGATTATTGGTCTCTACATTGTGTTGAGTTTAGGTAAGGAGAAATCCAGCCAGGGGAAAAAGCGCCATGCACCGCTGCCGTGGAATTGCCGAAAAACAAGCTGATGCTGCTTGGTCACTTAAAACTTATTTATTGGATCCTCAAAACATACAAAAATAGGAAAGTTCCTCACGAAGGAACACTCGGACGCGTTTCGTGCCCTTAAGGCCCTTTGTCAAAGAGTAGTCTCCTCTGTGGAAGTGCCGGCATTTGTTATCGCAGCCGTCTGATGGCTCGCCCTCGTGAGTCAGCTGGTTGTAGTCTCGCGATACTGGATAACGAGACACTCCCAGCATGACGACGTGGAGGGTAACCAAGACTACCGACAGACTGAAAAATGCACATGTAATAACAACATTAAAAAAACAAAAAAACGGCACATGAACTATAAAAAAAGAAGAAGTGAATAGCTTAATTCTAAACAACAATACACAAGATTTCAATTGAATGAATTACCTAAATCAGAAAGAAATAAAATAATGAAATGAAGAAAAATGATAAGAAGAAAGAAATAAAGAAAATATAATATAAACATGTGTATAAAATTATATAGACTTAAGCTACACAAAATATACAATATACAAATAAATTTATACTATTAAAAACAAATCTGGAGGTACTTAATTGTCATAAGTTGTAACTCTCAATGCTTATTTGAAGATTATATTAAGTAAGTTTTTCATACCAAATAAATACATAGAGTTAATGTATATATATGAATAGTAAGGTAGAGTTATAGAACACAATGGTTAACACTGGCAGTACTCTCATATTGTATTAATTCCCAAAGTGAATACATATATAGGAATAATACAATATATTTATATAGTACAATGATTAACCATAATTCGCACAATTTGAACCAATAGGGTATTAAACAAATGTAATTATAGATTCAGGAATTCAAGAGGATACATATTCATATGGGGGAAGCTATGTTAAAGATGTATTGATCTAGATACATTACTAAATACATATGAATTAAGTAGTTCAAAAATATGACTAGAAAAGATATCTAGCTATTGATAGGATAGTCAAATGTATAAAGCATGGGCATAGGCATGTATATCTAAGACTACAGCATTATATCTCAGTTCTTGTGTGTTCCTTGTTACTTTTGTGCCTTAATTGGCTATTTACTTGCCTCACGACAGACGTACTGTAGGAGCTTTCTCACATTTATGTTTACAGTCACCAGAGGCTACCCTGATAGCCTACTGGTCCTCAGCTTCAGTTTCTAATGTAGTTTTCTAACATAGTTTTCGTGTCAGGGGTCCATGCCTTATTTTTTACTTTTCTGCACTGTTTTTTATCTTTATGTGTCATTCTAATAAATTGAATTTTCTATTTTGGTATACCTGAGTGCTCTCAGTGGGCTTCTTTTTTCTTGGTTCTTATAGTTTCACATGCCCTAGAGCACCGCCGGTCAGTGATATATTACCCTTACTTACCGGTTTAGTTGGTTACGTTATTATATATCAGAGTGGATGCGGTGTCATTCCTTTTTTCTTGGACATATATATATATATGTACTGCTGTGACACATTTTATTCTAACGTTTGCCAGCGGTAGGCCGGGATTTACTCCGGCTGGCGCCGGGTCTAGACCGCGCGCCGCCGCATCTTCTCCGTGCACCACCTCCACTCCGCGTGCATTTTTGTCCCCCTTGCCGACCCCCTGGCTGCTCCTGCTGTGCCCCTCTGCTTCCCCGCACCCCCGCTTACCTCACTTCAAACTCCAGGGGTGTCGGGGAAGCCGGGGAAGCCGGGCACGCACATGACAGTGATGTCACAGCGACAGGCCACGTCACCATGCTGCCCGCACGCATCCTGCCATGCGGGAAATGTGAGAATGAGATGTGTCGCCAGTGTATATATATATGCAATTTAGCAGATAGTAGTCCAGTAAGGATTGACAGCACACACGAAATATACTTCAAAGTAATGTATTGAACACTCAAAAAACAAAGTTTCAGTTCCTGCAAACGGAACCTTCCTCAGGGTTGTAGGTTCTGTTTGCAGGAACCGAAACGTTGGTTTTTGAGTGTTTAATACATCTCTTTGAAGTATATTCCGTGTGTGCTGTCTCTCCTTACTGGACTACTATCTGGTACATTGCCTTTATTATTCTCTATGGGACTAGCATCTGGAGTTCTTTTTGTATATGTGTGTGCCAGCTGCCGTATATATATATATATATATATATATATATATATATATATATATATATATATATATATATATATATATATATATATATATATATATATATATGTATACAGTTAGGTCCGGAAATAATTGGACACTGACACAATTTTCATAATTTTGGCTCTGTACGCCACCACAATGGATTTGAAATGAAACAAATGAGATGCAATAAAAGGGCAGACTTTCAGCTTTAATTCAAGGGATTGAACAAAAATATCGTATGAAACGTTTAGGAAGTGCAACCATTTTCATACACAGTCCCCTTATTTCAGGGGCTCAAATGTAATTGGACAAATTAACACAATCATAAATAAAATGTAAATTTTTAATACTTTGTCGAGAATCCTTTGCAGGCAATGACTGCTTGAAGTCTGGAACGCATGGACATCACCAAACACTGGGTTTCCTCATTTGTGATGCTTTGCCAGGCCTTTACTGCAGCTGTCTTCAGTTGTTGTTTGTTCGTTGGTCTTTCTGCCTTAAGTTTTGTCTTCAGCAAGTGAAATGCATGTTCAATCAGGTTGAGATCAGGAGATTGACTTGGCCATTGCAGAATATTCCACTTCTTTGCCTTAAAAAACTCCTGGGTTGCTTTAGCAGTATGTTTTGGATCATTGTCTATCTGTAAAGTGAAGCGCCGTCCAATCAACTTTGCTGAATTTGGCTGAATCTGAGCAGACAATATACAGTATCCCTATACATTTCAGAATTCATCCGGCTGCTTCTGTCTTCTGTCACATCATCAATAAACACTAGTTACCCAGTGCCATTGTAAGCCATGCATGCCCATGCAATCGCACTGCCTCCACCATGTTTAAAGATGATGTGGTATCTCCAGATAAACGTTATATCTGGTCCCGGTGAGAAATAGCTGCCCCCCCCCCCCAATCAGACTGATACAGAACCCGTTACCCCTGTTGAGACTGTTAAGCGCTTTTTCCTGTGCTGCGGAACTTACCCTCCCCCACCCACCTTGTTTATGTGCAGCTTACATCCCTGTTGAAACCCAAGTTGTAGCTATGTTATAAAGCCCCTTAATGTCAACTACAATAGCCTATACGATGGAACAACCCCCCCCCCTTCACCATCAACCCCTCCCCCCCCTCACCATCACCCCCCCCCCTCTCACCATCACCCCCCCAGTGCCCCCTCCCTCATCCTCATCCCACCCCTCCCCCCTTATTTGTCCTCCCTTCCCCCCCCTAACCCTCCCCCCCCCAACTCGCGACGGCGAACGCACAGCAGAACACCTACCTATTACAACCTACACAACACCCCCAGTATCAAGCAGCCAATCCCACACTGCTCCGGGTGTCCACTAGAGAGTCCCCTCCCCCCCTCCCCCCCGCTTGCCCCCCCCCCCCGCCCGCGATCTCTACAACAGTGGTTTCGCAATAATCCCCCAACGGACCTAACCACAATCACCCCTTCCCCCCCCCCATTACCCCAGACCCCCCCCCTCCACACCCAGCCCCCCCACCCCCAGATAGAACGAGGGGTTTGAACGTCACCACCAAAGCTCCCCACCTCACTACACGCAAATAGAGCTGAGACCGTCACTTCATAAGTGTCAATACGATTTACCAGCGTAAATAACGGTACACTTACCATACAAATGACGCACAGCACTACACCAAAATACCTCCAGTTGCCTCTTCCCCCCCCCATCCCCTTTCCCACAATCCCCATCACCCCCCCCCCCCCGGATACCACGCCAAATACCCCCCTCCCCGATACCCTGCCCCATCCCTCCGCCCCCCCCCCCGGATATGATGAACCCCAGCCCCACCATAAAGGTTCCCAACCTCGCCGCAAGCAACTAAAGCTGAGACCACCCTGATGTAACGGTCTATTTGTAATGCCAATGTGTTCTACCAATGTGAATATCTGTGTATCTAATGTACATGTATATATGTATAGGTATATGTGATTCAAAGCTAGCTGCCAAAACACTCACCGCAACCTCACCCTGATGTCACCTATTCCACCTCCCCCACATACCCCTTCCCCTCCCCCCTAACCCCCCCCCTACAGAACCACCCAGCACCAAGATCACCTTACCTGTTACTCCGGAATACCAAGACGCCGCTCCCCTTACGACGTCACAAGGAAAACAGCGAGCGGAACAGCACCCCGAGTTGGCCGCATAACCCCGAGAAACCGCTACGCAGCTCGCACTGAGCAAACCAATCCGCAGACCCTAAGGTGTGCACTTGCAGCCCTATAGAAACCCCACCACGACCCTACCCCTAACTACTCCCACCCATCCCCTCATACCACCTCTCCCCCTCCCCACTCCCCTTCCCCCGGCTCCGTCCCTCCCCCCCCCTAGACACCATAGTGAACACGTACCCCACCACTAAACCCCCCCCCACCATATACAACCAAGACGCAGTTTATTATGGTTTAACTGTCCACATGGCCTATTTACATAATTCACTGACCACCTATTGTACAAATGATTACTGCATGTATAACCTACTAAAGTGAAGAATTGTATAACTACTGTGCAGGTGAACCAAACATAAGCAAGGCGCCGCAATGCCTACCACTCCCCTTTCCATCGTCATCCCCCCCCTCCACCCTCTCTCCCCACCCCCATCCTTTCCTCTCTCCCTCCCCCCCACCCATATCATCCCTCACCCCCCTCTTTTTCTCTCTCCCCCAAACCTTGTACACTCATAGCCCCTACAATATACAGAGGTACCAATTTACACACAGAAGAACCACCCCAAGTCCTATACGTTGCACAAAGAATACCAGCTCCCGATAATAAAGAACATTGATACATAAAAGACGGCATGATAATCTAATGTCAATAGCTACCTACATGCAGGGAATATACCCCCACATGTGACGCGGAAATGCGCTCTAGAATCTCTCTTCTGTCTGGCCCCCCTCCCCCCCCCTTAAATCACCTCCTCCCCCTCCCCCCCCTTCCCCCCCCCCACTTACAGCCTCCCCCCCCCCCTCTCCCCCCACCCCTTCCTGTATGAGAACAAAGGGTGTGAATGAGAATTCTGGAGGGGGAAAAAACACAAAGAACCAGAGGGTTCAGCCCCCCACCCCACACTGCCCACCGGATGCTGACACCGAAGTCCACCTTGATGGGCATTATCGCCCAAAAGCCGGTCGCCCAAGGACCAGGCAAATACCTGTTAGGTTCATGCACGAACCTCATCTTCCTGCTCTCTCTACCGCTGATTCTGTCCCAGCGGTCCTACCCCCCATCCCCCCCACCCTCCCCTTACCCCCCCCCCCTCCTCGGACCATTCAGTAAACCTTTCAAAACTACAAGCTACCTTACAATATTTGCCAGGGCTAAGAACACTCTTGAGCCATAGAATCAGGGCCCCCCCAGATGGGAAGGGAGGGTTCTTAACTACCACAACCACAAAAGTCACATATGGCTTCTAACGCCCCAGTGAAGATAGTGTCGCTTAACGTCAAAGGACTTCAAAATAATAGAAAAAGGAGGCTTGCCCTCCAAGACATGAAGCAGGCAGGGGGAGACATCGTATTCTTACAGGAAACCCACTTCACATCTCAAGACCCCCCAAATTTGTACAAAAAAGTGTTTCCAACATGCTTTTTCGCATCATTTAGTAGTAAAAAGCGGGGAGTGGCTATACTAATCAGACAAGGAACTCCATTCAATCATGTCAAAACGACCTTGGATCCAGAGGGTAGATTTCTTGTGGTATATGGCTCCTTAGCGGGCTCGGCAATCGCTCTAGTCAATGTATATGCCCCAAACGAAAATCAAACAGAATTTCTGAAAACAGTGCTTGAGGGCATAGACCCGGGATATCTGTCATCGATGATAGTGGGAGGAGACCTAAACATGGTCTTTAACCCCACCGAGGACAGATCAACCACAGCGGGTCACCCCCGTACAACCCACTCTCAAATCGCCGGGAAAAGGTTCAGGGAATTAGTGGACGAGTTCTCATTGGTGGACGTTTGGAGATCACAACATCAGGGCCAGAGAGACTATACCTTTTACTCGGCACCTCACCAGACCTATTCGTGCATAGATCACTTTCTGCTGACCAAGAACATCCTAGAGGCAGCCACGAAATCAGACATCGGCCCCATCACGTGGTCAGACCATGCCCCAATCACCTTGACCTTATCCACACCATTCGAAAAGACAACATCATTCTCCTGGAGATTGAATGACTCCCTATTGAACCACCCTGAGATAGAGAGAGAGATCAGAGCCTCCCTCAAGGACTACTTTTTCTTCAACTCAGGGTCGGTGTCATCTCCAGCGATACTATGGGAAGCCCATAAGGCGGCAATTAGAGGCAAATTTATCTCTATTGCCTCCCATAGGGAAAAAATGAAGCAAAAACTGATTTTGGAACTTACTGATTACATCCTTAAACTTGAGCAATCCCATAAAGCTAACCCTGCAAAAAAAATCTATAAAGCCTTAACAATAGCCAGACAAAAGCTCAAGCAGACCCAACTGGAAAAAGTTGAAAAAGCCCTTAAATGGACTAATCAACATTATTATGATAAGGGTAACAAGGCGGACAAGCTCTTGGCCAGCAGATTAAGAGGCATCCAAAAAAGGTCCCAAATAACAGCGATTAAGAATGGGTCTGGCAAAACGCAATATAGCGACAAAAAAATAGCGGCGGAGTTCACAAAATATTATACAGAACTTTATAATTTACGACCTAAAAATGGTCGATCAGCACCAAAAGCATCAGAAGCGATCAAAAAATACTTAGATAAATGCCAACTCCCCACCCTGACTGAAGAGGACAATGAGGTCCTCAATGCGGAGATCACGAAAGAAGAATTGGAAGAAGCGGTAAAAGCACTAAAGATCTCCAAGTCTCCTGGCCCTGATGGCTTCACAAATGTCTATTATAAGAGATTCTTGCCCATACTATCCACGCATCTACTAAAAATGTTCAATCATTTTATGGAGGGAAATTCGATCCCCACTCCATGTCCCTAGCCAACCTAGCCATAATTCATAAGGAAGGCAGAGACCCGATGCAGTGTGGAAGCTACCGTCCAATCTCCCTTCTCAACAGTGACCTCAAATTATATAGCAAAATTTTGGCCAACAGATTAAACCCCATTCTACCGAGACTGATTAACATCGACCAAGTCGGATTTGTGGCAGGTCGACAAGCCTCGGACAACACACGTAAAATAATTAATATTATCGAGCATATCCACCTTACAGGCACCAAAGCAATATTACTCAGCCTAGACGCAGAGAAGGCGTTCGATAGAATTGACTGGCTATTCTTAGACCATACCATGCGTAAATTTGGTTTTCGAGACGCATATTTAGAAGGGGTCCGCAGACTTTACCAAGATCCATCCGCAACGGTAAAACTACCAGGAAGTAATGCCCAGAGCTTTGGCATTCAAAACGGCACGAGACAGGGGTGCCCCCTGTCCCCTCTCCTTTTCGCACTAACTATAGAACCCCTGGCGGCTACAATTCGAAACAACGTAGATATTCAAGGGATAGAGATTGGGCGTACGCATTACAAAATATCCCTCTTCGCGGATGATATAATACTAACGCTCTCAAGACCCCACATTTCCCTCCCAAACTTACAAAAAGAGCTTCTAGACTTCGGAGCTATATCAGGTTATAAAATTAATAACGATAAGTCCGAAGCCCTGAACCTCAACCTGCCAGAGCCAGAGATGAAACTCCTTAAACTAAATTTTAACTACCGATGGTGCTCCTCCCATATCAAATATCTGGGAGTAAAGATATCGGGGAACTACCATTCGCTATACCATCACAATTACCCGGCCCTATTTCGGAAAATAAAATTAGACCTAGAAAAATGGGGGGCATACCAAATTTCATGGATCGGGAGAATGATCTCGTGAAAATGAACATACTCCCCAGATTACTATATCACTTCCAGACACTCCCGATCCACATCCCTGGCACAGAATTGAAAAATATCCAGAAACAAATTCTCCATTTCATCTGGCAGGGGAAAAAACCAAGAGTCGCAAGATCAGTTCTACTTACTTCAAGGGGGAGAGGAGGCCTGGGGGTCCCCGACATTATGCGGTGCTACCAGGCCACCCAGTTAAGGCAGGTAGTAGTATGGAACGCGGAACCCGGCCAATATTGCTGGCTAGACATAGAAATGCAATACGCCGGCACGCCTTCTCTGCCAGCATGCCTTTGGTCCCTGAGTAGGGAAGATTTGCAGAAAAACAAATTCCAATTAGGACCAATGAGGCACACATGGGAGACCTGGACGAAATGCAAATTGAAATTCAAGCTCACAACCACCAAATCTCAACTCATAACAATTATCCAAAATCCCAAATTTGCACCAGGATGTGAGCCCAGACAATTTGAGCAATTTACAACCAAAAACATAAGGGCGATTGCTGACTTCCTGAGCTTTGGGGAATTCCTGAGCTACCAAAGGCTACAAAGCAAATACGAAATACGGGGATTGAATGTCTTCAAATATCTCCAAATTCGGCACTACGTCCAATCAATATCACCAACGTTGGAATTTCCCCCTCTCACGAACTTCGAAAGACTGTGCACAGAGACAGCGCATCAAAAAGGTCTGATAACGCAAATACACTCAGAACTAGAAAGAGCAACAGATGCTCCAGTTCATGACTACATGCTCCAGTGGGCAGCAGAATTGGGCATAGTTATAGACCAAGAGGATTGGGAAAGTATTTGGGAATCAGCCTCAGGAACTTCCATATGTACCACAATCAAAGAAAATATTTACAAAATACTGTTTCGCTGGTATCTCACCCCAGTTAGAATAAATCAAATCTACCCTCTGGCTTCAGACCTATGTTGGAGAGGCTGCGGACAAAAGGGTGACATGGCCCACATATGGTGGTCATGTCCAGAAATTCATAAATACTGGGAAACCATACAGACTTTAATCACAGAGGTCACAGACCTCACAATACCCATTGATCCGCTGACCTACTTGCTGGCCAGGCCAATCGAGAACATTGACCGCCCAACAAGTAAATTGATCTCCTTCATTCTCACGGCGGCTAGATGTGCGGTGGCGGCCTCGTGGAAGAAGGTGTCTCCCCCCCCTAGGCAAACTGTTAAAAACAGAATACAGGAAGTCATGTTAATTGAAAAGCTCTCGGCTTTTCTAAAAAGGAAAACGGAGCCCTTTTACAATACATGGGAACCGTGGCTGTCCCGTATGACAGATTAGTGACGACCATTCCCACAGTAGAAGACAGCAGTAGTGGAAGAGTACAGTACAATGGTCAGAGAAGGAAGGGTCCTCCCTTCCCCAGACCCTGCCCCCCCCCTCCTCATCTCTCCATCACTTCTTCTCCCCCTCCCCCCCTCTCTCTGTTTCGACCCTCACGCCAACCCTGCCGACCCACACTTGAAGGTCGGGGGAGCGTTGAGTCTTTCCCTCTTTCTGTCTATAAAACAAGAAAAACCTGTATTAGGCAAAATATTGTTTATTCTGTATACAATGTATTTCACACAATGCCTAATAAAAACTGTTGAAAAAAAAAAAAAGATGATGTGGTATGCTTCGGATCATGAGCCGTTCCAAGCCTTCTCCATACTTTTTTCTTCCCATCATTATGGTACAAGTTGATCTTAGTTTCATCTGTCCAAAGAATGCTGTTCCAGAACTGAGCTGGCTTTTTAGTTATTGTATGGCAAAGTCTAATCTGGTCTTTATATTCTTGAGGCTTATGAATGGTTTGAACCTTGTGGTGAACCCTCTGTATTTCTTCTCGTGAAGTCTTCTCTTTATGGTAGACTTGGATAATGATATGCCTACCTCCTGGAGAGTGTTCTTCACTAGGCTGGATGTTGTGAAGGGGTTTTTCTTTACCATGAAAAGATCCTACGATCATCCACCACTGATGTCTTCTGTGGACGTCCAGGCCTTTTTGTGTTGCAGAGTTTACCAGAGTGTTCTTTTTTTCTCCGAATGTACCAAACTGTTGATTTGGCAACTCCTAATGTTCCTGCTACACTGGCGACACACTTTATTCGAGCTCGGCTAGTCCCATGAATTCAGGTATACTCGGGTGTATTGAGGTTTGTGACTGTTTTCTGCCCGAGTGCATTGAGTTATTTTCCAGGCAGGGATTAAAGCATTTTATTCCCGCTGGCTGCAATACTGCACAGTATATATATATATATATATATACTGCATTACAATTCATGAATTTATGCCATCTGGTAGACACGCGAAGCATTGCAGCCTATTAAATCCTAATCATTATCATTTAACAGATCAGCCGCCCGTCAGCCAGGCATGAACCATGGCTGGGAAGGCAAACGCAACGGGGCTTGTCAGAGGTGAGGAGCGGCGCATTCCAGGTATCTGCCAGGTACAAACTGGGCATTTGCTCGAATAAAGTGTGTTGCAGCAGTATCTCTCTGATGGATTTTCTTTATTTTTTTGTAGCCTAAGTATGCCCTGTTTCACTTGCATTGAGAGCTCCTTTGACCGCATGTTGTGGGTTCACAGCAACAGCTTCCAAATGCGAATGCCACACCTGGAATCAACTCTAGACCTTTTACCTGCTTAATTGATGATGAAATAACAAATAAATAGTCCACACCTGCCCATGAAACAGCTTTTAAGTGAATTGTCCAAATACTTTTGGTCCCTTGAAAAAGAAGGGGCTACATATTAAAGAGATGTAATTCCTAAACTCTTTCTCCAATTTGGATGTGAATACTCTCAAATTAAAGTTGATAGACTGCACTTTAAGCCCATATTCATTATTTAACTGTAACTTGAATTTATTTTGGTACACAGCTGAAATAACAAAACTTGTATCAGTGTCCAATTATTTCCAGACCTAACTGTATATATATATATATATATATATATATATATATATATATATATATATATATATATATATATATATATATATATATATATATATATATATATATATATATATATATATATATATACACAGTGGTTGACAAATCACCAAAAATTCTACTCGCCACACAAAAAAATCTACTCGCCACACAAAAAAATCTACTCGCCACCTAGTACCAAACGTGTGCTGCTTGGGCCAATATTTACTCGCCCGGGGGTTAAATCCACTCGCCCGAGGCGAGCAAATGTATAGGTTTGTCGAACACTGTATATATATATATATATATATATATATATATATATGGAACAAATCATATATATAAGTCATAAACAAGTCATATATATATACAGTGTTCGACAATCCTATACATTTACACGCCCGGGGCGGGTGGATTTAACCCCCGGGCGAGTAACTATTGGCCCAAGCAGCACACGTGTTTTGTTTTTTTAAATTTTTCCTGCTCGCGCTGAAATTTCCCTGCTCGCGCTGGCTGAAAAAAAACTCCCCCTACCTGACTGCTGATTGGCGCGCGCTCCCAGGCTTTGTGGGCGCGCAGCCAGGCTCTATATGAGCCAGCCCCCAACGAGCAGCCATTCTTTTCCCATGGAGGATGGAGGACACAGTATGTATTATCTGTGCCTTCCCCCACCTCCCTCCCCTCCCTGGCGCTCCTGCTGCCCGCAGTTATGGTGATGGGAGCGGGGGATGCCCCCTCATGTCCCCGCTTCCCCCCTGGTCCCGCGTGAGAGAGCGCGACGGGTGATGGGAGTGGGGGATGCCCCCTCATGTCCCCGCTTCCCCACCCCCCCACGTCTCCCCCGGTCCCGTGTCAGAGAGTGCGGCGGGTGATGGGAGCGGGGGATACCCCCTCATGTCCCCGTTCCCCCCCGGTCCTGCGTCAGGGAGCGCGGCAGGTGATGGGAGCGGGGATGCCCCCTCATGTCCCCGCTTTCCCCCCCGCTTCCATCCCGGTCCCGCGTCAGGGAGCGCGGCGGGTGATGGGAGTGGGGGATGCCCCCTCATGTCCCTGCTTCCCCTCCCCCCGCTTCCCCCTCCCCCCGCTTCCTCCCGGTCCCGCGTCAAGGAGCGTGCCGAATGATGGGAGCGGGGATGCCCCCTCATGTCCCCGCGGAGCAGGAAATGGGCGGGGGGAGCGTGGTGGTGCTGGTCGTGGTCTTTCCAAAAGGTGTGTAGGGAGTGAGTGTGTGTGGGCATGGGATAATGTGTGTGTGTATATGGGAGAGTGTGTGTGTGTGTGTGTATGGGTGTGTGTGTGTGTGTAGATATGGGTGTGTGTTTGTGTGTATATATGGGTGGGGGGGTGTATATATGTGTGTGTGGGTGTGTGTGTATATATGTGGGGGTGTGTGTACTGTATATATGTGGGAGTGTGTGTATATATGTGGGAGTGTGTGTATATATGTGGGAGTGGGTGTATATATGTGGGAATGTGTGTATACATGTGGGAGTGTGTGTGTGTGTGTATGTATATGTGAGAGTGTGTGTGTATATGTGGGAGTGTGTGTGTGTGTGTATGTGGGAGTGTGTGTGTGTATATGTAGGAGTGTGTGTGTATATGTGGGAGTATGTGTGTGTGTATATGTGTGTGTATATGTGGGAGTGTGAGTGTGTGTGTGTGTATATGTGGGAGTGTGTGTATATGTGTGTGTGTGTGTATATGGGTGTGTGTGGGTGTATATATATGGGAGAATGTGTATGTGTGTATGGGAGTATGTGTGACACCAGAGGTACCCCCCCAATCAGTCACCCACCCCTGTCCCGGTCAGTCACCCACCCCTTCCCCGGTCAGTCACCCACTCCGGCCCCGGTCAGTCACCAACCCCTGCCCTAGTCAGTCAGTCACCCACCCCTGCCCCGGTCAGTCAGTCACCCACCCCTGCCCCGGTCAGTCCATCAGTCACCCCTGCCCCAGTCAGTCAGTCAGTCAGTCACCCCTGCCCCGGTCAGTCAGTCAGTCACCCCTGCAACGGTCAGTCAGTCAGTCACCCCTGCCCCGGTCAGTCAGTCAGTCACCCCTGCCCTGGTCAGTCAGTCAGTCACCCCTGCCCCGGTCAGTCAGTCAGTCACACCTGCCCCGGTCAGTCAGTCAGTCACCCCTGCCCCAGTCAGTCAGTCAGTCACCCCTGCCCCGGTCAGTCAGTCAGTAACACCTGCCCCGGTCAGTCAGTCAGTCACCCCTGCCCCGGTCAGTCAGTCACCCCTGCCCCAGTCAATCAGTCACCCCTGCCCTGGTCAGTCAGTCACCCCTGCCCCGGTCAGTCAGTCACCCCTGCCCCGGTCAGTCAGTCACCCCTTCCCCTCTCTCTCTGGTCTCCCCCGTCTCCCCTCTCTCTGGTCTCCCCCGTCTCCCCTCTCTCTGGTCTCCCCCATCTCTGGTCTCCCCCATCTCCCCTCTCTCTGGTCTCCCCCGTCTCCCCTCTCTCTGGTCTCCCCCGTCTCCCCTCTCTCTGGTCTCCCCCGTCTCCCCTCTCTCTGGTCTCCCCGTCTCCCCTCTCTCTGGTCTCCCCCGTCTCCCCTCTCTCTGGTCTCCCCCATGCTCCCCTCTCTCTGGTCTCCCCCGTCTCCCCTCTCTCTGGTCCCCCGTCTCCCCTCTCTCTGGTCTCCCCTCTCTCTAGTCTCCCTCTCTCTGGTCTCCCCTCTCTCTAGTCTCCCCTCTCTCTGGTCTCCCCTCTCTCTGGTCTCTCCTCTCTCTGGTCTCCCCTCTCTCTGGTCTCCCCTCTCTCTGGTCTCCCCTCTCTCTGGTCTCCCTCGTATCCCCTCTCTCTGGTATCCCCTCTCTCCCCTCTCTCTGGTCTCCCCTCTCTCCCCTCTCTCTGGTCTCCCCTCTCTCCCCTCTCTCTGGTATCCCCTCTCTCTGGTCTCCCCTCACTCTGGTCTCCCCTCTCTCTGGTCTCCCCCATCTCCCCTCTCTGGTCCTCCCCTCTCTCTGGTCTCCCCTCTCTCTGGTCTCACCATCTCACCTCTCTCTGGTCTCCCCATCTCTGGTCTCTCTCTCCCCTCTCTCTTTCTCTCCCCTATCTTTCTCTCCCCCCTCTGTCTTCTTCTCTCTCCTCTGTCTATTTTTCTCTCTCCTCTGTCTCTTTTCTCTCTCTCCTCTGTCTCTTTTTCTCTCCCCCCCCTCTGTCTCTTTTTCTCTCCCCGCTCTCACTTTCTCTCCGCTCTCTCTTTCTCTCCCCTCTCTCTCTCCCCTCTCTCTTTCTCTCTCCCTCTCTCTTTCTCTCCCCTCTCTCTTTCTCTCTCTTTCTCTCTCTCTCTTTTTCTCTCTCTCTTTCTCACTCTCTTTCTCTCTCTCTCTCTCTTTCTCTCCCTCTCTCTCTCTTTCTCTCCCTCTCTCTCATTCTCTCCCCTCTCTCCCATCTCTCTTTCTCTCCCCTCTCTCTTTCTCTCCTCTCTCTTTCTCTCCCCTCTCTCTTTCTCTCCCATCTCTCTCTCTTTCTCTCTTTCTTTCTCTCTCTCTCTTTCTTTCTTTCCCTCTCTCTCTCCCCCTCTCTCTCCCCCCTTCTCTCTCTCTCTCTCTCTCTCTCTCTCTCTCTCTCTCTCTCTCTCTCTCTCTCTCTCTCTCTCTCTCTCTCTCTCTCTCTCTCTCTCTCTCCTCCCTCTCTCTCTCTCCCCCTCTCTCTCTCCCCCCCTCTCTCTCTCTCTCTCTCTCTCCCCCCCCTCTCTCTCTCCCCCCCTCTCTCTCTCTCCCTCTCTCTCCTCTCCTCTCTCTCTCTCTCTCTCTCCCCCTCTCTGTATCTGGATATCTTAACTGTCCTATACTACACCAAAATAACTTATACTGCTTTCTTCCAGATCTGACTCAAGCTTCACACAGAAGACATCGGAACCCCCCCTAACCCAAAAGACAGGTAGGGAACACATCCCCTCCAACTTATAACATTTTGGGAATGAGGTACCTGGACATTGAGGGACTGCGGATCAGGTAAGATCCCAGGCGGGATTACTGCTTTAGATATTGTGAAGCGGGGACATCCAGACACTGGTTAAGGGGTTCAGGAAACTAGTCATTCACCTGTGGCTTTTATTTCTAGATCCGACATTTACATACTTACACTCACACACACACACACGTAACAAGGACTAATTGTATTATAATGTAATAAATACATTTGTCAAAAACGAATGTTGTTCTGACTAGGAATTTATTAAATGTATTTTATTTATATATTTTATTTTAAAGCGGGGTTGGGGGCGGGGTTGGGGCAGGGTTTGGGGGCGGGGTTGGGGCAGGGTTTGGGGCGGGGTTGGGGGCGGTTACTAGGTGGCGAGTAGATTTTTTGGTTGGGTGAGTAGATTTTTGGGTGATTTGTCGAACACTGTATATATATATATATATAATATATATAAAAAATTAACAGACAATACAGTTCTGTGGCTAACGAAATGCTTTTATTTGTGCGAGCTTTCGAGATACACTGATCTCTTCTTCCGGCGATATTACAATGAATGAAGCCAAAAAAAGGGTTTTAACTTTAAAACAGTGCATACATGATGTGGTACACGACATTTCTGGAGGAACAGGTGAACCTTCCTCTGATTTTGTACTCCAGATTCCAGTGTGATATTTGTATTGAGCCTGCTGTGTGGAGCATTGTGCAGGTTTTGCATCTTGCGTCATGGCATGGTCTTGTCCCGCATTCAGTTGTACTGTTGAGTACTTTACTCCTCACCATCATTTTTTTGAGATTATGGGGTTGTCTGTATGATAATAAGGGTGTTTCAGGGAAGACCTGTTACAGTCTTGTATCTTCGAGGTGTGGGTTA
Organism: Ascaphus truei; assembly: GCF_040206685.1. Taxonomy (NCBI): domain Eukaryota; kingdom Metazoa; phylum Chordata; class Amphibia; order Anura; family Ascaphidae; genus Ascaphus; species Ascaphus truei. Next base: position 50,895,402 of record NC_134487.1, on the reverse strand, counting down.
TATGTGACCACCAAAGGTACCCTGTCACTTGTCTCTTTCTATCTGTATTCAAGGAGATCACTTCTTGGTATTCTGGTGTCCTTGTGGATTTGCTGGTCTACAATTCTGTTGTTATTTACACGGTTTAGGAAATCCGATCTCAGGGCTGTAATCCGATGGCCTCTGTCTGCTGTGTCGGAGGATATCCGGTTGTATCGTATGGCTTGACTGTAGATGGTTGCATGCTTAGTGTGTGTTGGGTGGAAGCTGTTGTCCCTCAAGTATCTGGCTCTGTCTGTAGGTTTGCGGTATATGTACAGAAGTCTGTAGTTGGTTGTTCTTTATAGTAATGGTGGTGTCTAGGAAGTATACTTCGTCTGAGGAATGGGTGAGTTTGAGGTTGATGGTCAGGTGGAACGTATTGAAGTTCTCATGGAACTGTAGGAAGTCCTGTTCGCCAGAGGTCCAAATCAGGAGGATGTCATTGATGTAGCGAAGGTATGTAAGGGGTTTCAAGTGACAGGTGGAAAGAAAGTCACTTTCCAGTTTTGCAAAGAACAGATTGGCATACTGTGGTGCCATCCGAGTACCCATAGCGGCCCCGGTTGTCTGGAGGTACGTGTCATTTCCAAATGTGAAGTAGTTATGGGTCAGAAAAAATTCAATGCATTTAGTCACTGTTTCTGTGAGTGGCTCCTGCGGTCCCAGAAAGTATCTGCAGGCTGAAATCCCATCTTTGTGGGGGATGTTAGTGTACAGTGACTCTATATCCATGTTTGCTAGTAGTGTTCCTGTTGGGAGAGGGCCAATGGCATTAAGTTTGTTAAGCAGGTCGGTGGTATCCTGGATATAGCTGGGTGTGTTCCTGACAAGTGTTTTTAGAATGCATTCCACCTAAACCAGAAATATTCTCAGTCAGTGTGCCAGATCCAGAAATAATAGGGTGACCAGGGTTACCCTCTTTGTGAATTTTAGGGAGCATGTAGAATGTGCCAGGTTTTGGGTTACCTGGTATCTGGTCCAGAATGTGTTCTCTTGTGCGAATTGAGAGTGTTATGATGATCCTTTGAGTTCTCTCAGGTATTTTTTTGTTGGATCCTCCTGCAGTTTGGTGTAATACTTTGCATCAGAGAGTTGTCTGTGCGTTTCCCACAGGTAGTCTGTGGTGTTCATTATGACCACTGATCCTCCCTTGTCCGCAGGTTTGATTGTTCTGTTGTGGTTGGCCTTTAGCAATTCTATGGCTCTCCTCTCGATCAGTGTCAGATAATATGTTTGTTTCCTTACTTTTTCCAGGATGGTGGTTTTGGCTCTGTGAAAGCTTTCGAGGTACCGGTCCAAGTATCCAAAAATCTGATCGTAAAAGAAAGCCCAAAAGAAGGGAGAGGGGGGGGTGTAGACGGACGTTCACAGAGGTACACAATTGGAGACTTTTATAAGGTGAAATTATATAAGGCTTTATTGTGCCTTTTCCATTTCATCAGGAAAACCATCCAAACACAGGGGGGGAAACAAAGCTTCTATTCACTTGAGAGTATCTCTAGTGAAAATACCATGCAATTAATTCACAACTCCCTAAGTCAAGCATGTCTCGCAGCCCCAAACACATAGCATGCAATAAGCAGATATAAGCAGTCTTTTAAGAATGAAAGTCTTATCTGTTCCTTGTGGGGTGGAGGGAAAATCTTCACTGTCCCTTCTTCAGCTGCCTTGTTTCCAGGGTTGGTCAGCATACAGGTTTAGAAGTTTTCCCTGTGTCTTGAAAGCAGCTATGCTATCTTTTTGGCAGAGCTCAAGACAAGTGTGTCTCTAAGTTCAGCTCAGGTGTCAGCTAAAGAGTTCTCACTTCCTGTTTCAAAAGACAGGCTTTCTAAGCCATCTAATCAGGCAGGTGGTGTTTAGTAATTAACTACCAGAGGTTAACCACCACACTGCTGGATTAAAGGCACATTACTGAACAGGGATAAGTTCCCTGTTACATACCTTCTCTGTTTGTGGGAAGCTCGGGCTTACCACGGCCAAAGCCCATCCTTCCACTATCATTCTAGATATCTCTGTGCAATACAGGGAAAAGGGATACTGCACCGACACACTTTATTCGAGCAAATACCCGGTATGTACCTGGCAGATACCTGGAATGCGCCGCTCCTCACCTCTGACAAGCCCCGTTGCGTTTGCCTTCCCAGCCTGGGTTCATGCCTGGCTGATGGGCGGCTGATCTGTTAAATGAGGATGATTAGGATTTAATAGGCTGCAATGCTTCGCGTGTCTACCAGATGGCATAAATTCATGAATTGTAATGCAGTGTATATATATATACTGTGCAGTATTGCAGCCAGCGGGAATAAAATGCTTCAATCCCTGCCTGAAAAATAACCCAATGCACTCGGGCAGAAAACAGTCACAAACCTCAATATACCCGGGTATACCCGAATTCGTGGGACTAGCCAAGCTCGAATAAAGTGTGTCGCCAGTGTATCTCTGTGACTTGAATGAGAGTGGATGGAGGAAGAGAACCCTCTGTCCTGCTGGGATTGGAGCCCTTTCTCCAGTTTATTTTTGCCTCCTCCTGAAGATGCTTGAGATCAGCACTCCTCAGTCGCTGGAGGAGGACTTTTTCCACGTAAAGTCTTTTTATCACGTGCGTGGTCTTGAGATTTCTGTTGCGTCGGGCACTCCTCTTTTTGTAGACAAAGTTTATGGCAACAGTTGTAGAGCAGTTAGGACTAGCCCTTAAAGTTATCTGCTCTTGAAGTGGTCTTTCTGCCACTTCTCCACACCACGGAGATGCCAGTTCAGCTTCTATGGGACCGAGTTGCACCTCCACCTCCTTTTCCAGAGAACGTCCTATTTTTTCAGCTTCCTCAGCTAAGGACTCTTCTGGTTTTGATTCTGCACTCCTACCTCTGTTTTTTGGCTTTTGGGCAGCTGTAGGTTTGGCTAGTGCTTTCTTTGGTGGCTCAAACTTCGTAATTTTGTTTTGAAGTTGCATGGAGTCTCCAACTCTCACTATACCCTTGTCCTCATGGGAATTAGTTACTGTGGGATACTGGTGATTTCTCTGAGTCTGTATCAGAGTCTCCTTCATATTCTGGAGCTTTGTAATTTTTGTTGCATTGTGGCGCACTATGAACTTCTTTGCTTGGGCCACAGTTACTTGTTTCAGTTTCTGGACCTTCTTGTGCTCCCTTTTGTGCCGCATCACCTGGGTTCTAAGCTTGGCTTTGGTGATGCTCAGGGTAGCCTTCAGATTCTCATGCTGCCTTGCGGGGACATACTGGGTCATCAGACGTTCCTGCAGCACTTGAATTTCTTTAGCAGCCTGCATTTTTTTTCCTGTAGCGTTTGCTGCTTCTCCTCAGCATACTGGAGGTGTGTACGCAGACCTTGCAGTTGGTTCTGCAGTCGGTGCTCTGCGTCAAACTTTTCCTTGACTTCTTCCGTTAACTGAAAATTTTCTTCTTTCAGTTTTAAGTTTTCTCTTTTTAATCTTGAATTTTCTCCTTTTTCAGTCTCTGTATTCTTCAGGGCTTCTTTGCAGTCCTCCTTCCATTTACACACATCTGCTTTGAGAATGACCATCTCCTGGCGTGAGACTTCCTTCTCTAGGTTGAGGGTCTGAAGCTTCTTCTGAGAGACTTTGAGATCTGTATCAAGATTACCAATAGTTTCTTTAGCAATGTCCAGCTCCTCAGTGAGACTGTGTAGTTCCTTTCTGGAAACTTCCAGGTCTATGCGGCAGCTGTTGGTCTCATGATGTGAGGCATTCAGTGCTCTGCGGAGTGTCTGAACCTGTTTCTAAGATACGTCTACTTCTATCCGGACACTGTTGATCTCCTCTTGTGAGGCATTCAGCTCTATCCAAAGAGTGTGAACCTCTTGCTGGAAGACTGTCATCTGCTTCAGTGCCACCTCATACTTCCGCTTTAGCGTAGCCACCATTTTATCAGATTGGCTCTGCTTTTCATCCATGGTGGAAATAGTAGCCTTTGCAGTATCTAGCTCAGTCTTGAGATCGTCCAATTCTGTCCTGGCTAAAGAGTAAATTGTGAGCACATCTTTTTGTAGCCTCATGTTATTTTTCTGTAGTTCTGTGTTATCTGCTCTCTCAAGTTTCAATTGTTCTCAAAGTAGATTACAGTCACGCCTGGCAATTTTCAGGGAGTCTTCAGGGCTGGTCAAGGGATCGTCACTCACTGGTTCCGGCTCCGCTTCCCTGGGATGGTTGGTTGAGGGTTCCTCACTGTTGGCACCGGACAGACACTTCTTTTGGGGTACCAGACTTCTGCCTTGGGCCCTCTGGATATTCGGTTAACGTGGGACGAATTCTCCATTTTCTCTAGGCTGCAGGGCAACTCTGTCCCCCATTTTCTCCACAGGATCTGCGGACGTGTCTGTTACTTCCACGGTAACTGAAGAACCGCTTTTCTTTTTCTTTTTCCGCCTTTTTGATTTGGATGACACCGTCCCTTCAGGGATATTGGGGTCTCCATCTTCATTTGAAATTTTAGCAGCTTCATTATATACGCCAGGCTTTTCTTGCAGCTGCTTTAGCTGACAGAAATATTCGGTGATCCACTGCTCCCGCTCTGTCTCCTGCTGATCATATTCGTCATCAAAGGGAGCGGTCTTTTCTGTTTGTGCCGAGTTCAGGCACCCCCACCATTCTTGGGGTGTTTTGTGGGTGTGACTCGGTTCGGGTTCCCCGTAAGAGAGGTCTTCCTCTTTATTGGACTGGAAGGGCCACTCTTCCGTGGGGTAGGGTTCATTACAGGAACGCTGCATCTTGTCCTCCATTTTTAGGCTATCAGGTGTAATTCTCTTCCTGACCTCAGGAGGCGCTATTGCAGCTGTTGCCACTGTATTTGCTAGAACCCCCAATTGTGGTCGTCCTACAGATGGGCATATTTTGCTTGTAGAGGTCGTAGCTCTCACAGGCATCTCTGTAGACTTTTCTTTCTTGGGTAATTTTTTTTTTTTCAATATCAGCAGTGCTGTGCATGCATTTTCTCTTATCAGGTATACAAGATGTGCAGTTGCTAGGTAAAAACGTCTATTTGCTTTACACCATTTACTTGCTAGGTTTAATCTTTCATTAGGTATGCTGACTGTGTGGTTGCTAGGTAAAAAAATACTCTGTTTGCTTTACACCATTTACTTGCTAGGTGCAATCCCCCCGCTTCAGCAACAGAATTTGGTTTTCTGCCCGAGTTCAGTAATTTTCAGTCTCATCATTGGGTATTATGGCATTCACACTTCACACTTTGGGTGTCTGTTTTGCTCCTAAGATATATATATATGCAGACTTTTTTACTTGCAGGAAAAAAAAACATTCTTTGCAGTGGACTATTTCTTTCATTCCCGGCAGGGTGACTCAACATTCAGCAATTGGCTTTGAAAAACCTTTTTCACAGTTCAGAAATACCATTTTCCCATATAGGGCAATTTTACACTCAGCATTTATTTGCTAAAAATTCCCCTGCTTCAGCACGGTCTTGTATCAATTTTCACACTTTTCTGCATATAAACCATTCACAGCTGGTAGCCCTGTGTGGCGTGGCAACCTTTATTTGCAAAATCAGTACCACTCATGGGTCACCATCTGTATCCACTGCTTCAGCGAAACTTTTAAAAACAACAAACACCTATCCCTTTTTAAGGGCTGACTCACTTCTTGAACCCTGACTATGGCTGGAAGGAAAAACCCCTATTTCAATGACCATATTACACTTTGTGATAGGCAAAAAAGGATTAGCTGTTTCAGCAGTCTCTCTCCTCTTGGGCTTGGGGCAAAGAGTCCATCTGTGTTTTTGTAAGTTTCAATGCAGTGTAAGTTTCAGTGGTGTGTTCCTTTAACTCTGATCTCTGCTGCATGAGTTTTTTTTTTTCTAAGTTGCTCAGACTGTTTGTAGGCAAAAAGCATAACAAAAAATTTTTACATAAAAATCCTAATTCTAACACCATATGTAGACGGACATTCACAGAGGTACACAATTGGAGACTTTTATAAGGTGAAATTATATAAGGCTTTATTGTGCCTTTTCCTTTTCATCAGGAAAACCATCCAAACACAGGGGGGGGGGGAAACAAAGCTTCTATTCACTTGGGAGTATCTCTAGTGAAAATACCATGCAATTAATTCACATCTCCCTAAGTCAAGCATGTCTCACAGCCCCAAACACATAGCATGCAATAAGCAGATATAAGCAGTCTTTTAAGAATGAAAGTCTTATCTGTTCCTTGTGGGGTGGAGGGGAAATCTTCAATGTCCCTGCTTCAGCTGCCTTGTTTCCAGGGTTGGTCAGCATACAGATTTAGAAGTTTTCCCTGTGTCTTGAAAGCAGCTCTGCTATCTTTTTGGCAGAGCTCAAGACAAGTGTCTCTCTAAGTTCAGCTCAGGTGTCAGCAAAAGAGTTCTCACTTCCTGTTTCAAAAGACAGGCTTTCTAAGCCATCTAATCAGGTAGGTGGTGTTTAGTAATTAACTACCAGAGGTTAACCACCACACTGCTGGATTAATGGCACATTACTGAACAGGGATAAGTCCCTTGTTACAGGGGGATAAGGAATTATATATTATAATTGGTGTCTATAATACTTACACGGCCAAGTGTAAGTATAGATACTTCAATTGGTATCTGTGGGGTTTCACACCCGTCCACACCGATCAACAGGACAGGAATCAGGTGTCCGCTCACAAGCAGGGTTTTGGCAGAGAGTTCCCTCTGTTGTGCCCGTAAAATGGCCCGTTTCCTACCCAGTGTAGCGGTATAATGTAAGTGAGGCAATTGTATCAGCATACAGATCAAAACATTTATTGGAGTGTAGTAACAACTCACAAATCACTCACATCGAACAAGTCCCAGGTTAACTGCCGTGGCAAGGTGAGGCGTCCTGTCGCAAATAACTCTGTCTCCGCATCCGGAAAGCAGGAGGATGGAAGCACTACGTGCGACTGCAACTGCGGCTGCTCACACTGACTACGGAAGCTCCCGTGGGTCAGAAACAAACAAGGAAGGAGCTACGCGTTTCGCCGATTCATTGGCTTCATCAGGCTCATGAAGTTCAAATGGGGGGGTCCTATCAAGTTATATAGACCTCAAAAAATCATTGTTGCTAATTAAAAGAATCTGTTCACATACAGTATCAGTTATTGCTACACTGCTCAACATATCCCTATTAGATTTTTAACTCAGAGTTACATACAAATAGTACTTCTCTGCATCCTATTGATATACAATGACTAAGAGATACACAATTAGCAATCATGTTAGCTAAGCGTGGTCAACTCAAATGATTATTAATATTTAATACAGCCTGTCATAAGGCCACAAGAATCACAATTAGGTCTGCGTGGGTATAATCCCATAATGTCAGAACAACAATAATAAGGACCCACGACTTTTAGGGTTGCTCTTGTATTAATGTACATAACAAATGGGTCATAAGTCCAGTCACAGTTCTACATGAAAAAAAGTATCGGGCCCAAAAGAGGCCCTTTAAATAAACAGATTTTAAAATAAAGAAATTTAAAATACCAAATAAGTGCTTAAAAACACACTTAATTTGTTTAAAAATGGGTTTACAGACACACTGCATACTCAATACATTTTTATACATTTATATTAAAATTCATAATATTAAAACCAGATTAACTAAATAAGTCACATCCAAGATAAATCAGAATTAAAAAATCTCATAATATATATAATTCAAAAATTACAAAGTTAAAAATACAAATTAACAAATAAGGAAAGGAAAAGGAAGAAAAAGGGGGGGAGAGTGGGAAAAAGATTAAAATATATGGAAGCATTGACATTTACAATGTGAATGATCACAAAGTACACAAATGGAAAGGCACAAGGTCTAAAACCATGTAGTGCGGACATGTTATAAGAATTCCGCAATATTTAAATCTACGTTTAGGCCATGAGGGGTTAATGTTTTTAACTGATAGATCCAACACGTCTCCCGTTATATATATATATTCCCAGAATCCGTTGCTGCAGTGGGAGCACTGTATGCGAGGTGATAATGGTTGAAATGCAGGGTTGCAGACCTGTCTAAGACATGTGAATGTGCTCACAAGTGATATTCTTTATTGGCTATATGCTAACGGTGGAGGTTTTCTGTCGCCTTTTCACCCACCATAACTTAAAATGTATATGGTAAACCTACCCAGCATAGAAATATTTCAAAGCAAGTATAAACCAACCTCACACTGATGATACCCATCAAGGTTGAAACATCTCTGTGAGTGATCTGTACTTGCTTTGCTAGTCCCATGCTGTGTTTAAAAGCTGTGTGAACGGTGATGCATCAGTTTAAATGGGCTCCATGTGAATGGATATTCCAGGGAAAAGGTGACACATTGGGGGCTATGCACTAAGCTCCAATAAGTCACTTTTAGAACGCAAAGTGCTCTTCGATCGTGATTTTTGGCTCAACCCGATGCACTAAGCAACGCAAACAGGCACTTTGCGATCTAAAAATGACTTTTTTCAGGAATTTTTTCTAAGTCCAACTTTGCTCGTTCGCAACCCTGTTTGCGTGAAATTCTGCCCTTAAGCGGGATGATCTAAGCAACGCAACATTAGCAAACGCGAAAGTTGCGTTGATCAGAACACGTCAGGTCAGAGTAGACGCAAAGAAATCTGGACTTAGAAATGTTTTTTGTTTTTTATTTTTGCATGCGCAAAACCCATACAGCAGGCCGGCGGGTGTCCCCGGCTGACCCCGCGGGGGTCCCGACGGAGCCCGGGAGATGCACGGGTGTCACCGGCTGACCCCGTGGGTGTCCGGGGGTCCCTGACTCACCAAGCGGGGGTCCCAGTGGGAGTGCGGGGGTCCCTGTGTGAGTCCCGGTGTCCCCGCGGCCGTCCAGGGGTCCCCGCGGGAGTCCCGGGGTACCCGCGGGCTTGCGGTACCAATGTTGCACCTCCAAAAATAATAAACAAGAATTATAATTAAATACACCCCCCTAACACATACTATACAGTAATGGCAAACATTACTATTATCCACATATGGATAATAATGCATTTGGCCATTTTAAATACATATAACATTCAATAAATACAGTCAAACAAATTACACTTACCTTTTACAGGCACCCACGATGAAGGCCGTCTTCATCCTCATCTTCATTCTGCCCATGCCCCTACGGTGCTGCAAAACATGCACAACATTTACAATAGCCAATGTAATGTCCACTAACCCCTAAATCACCATAGCGGTTATTAACCGCTACAGTCATTAAGGGGTTAACCCACCCTCACACACCACTCGGGAGGCCTACATACCCTCCCACACTAACCCCCACCCCGTGAGGCCTAACCACCCTCACCCACTACCCACAAGGGAGGCCTACCCACATACCATTTGGGCCAATACTCCCTCCCCCCACCCCCAGTACCCACAATAAAAACAATACACAGCCCCACAATAAACATCATTCAATTTATTAAATACATTACCCACCCTCTGTGCCCCCATAAATACATGATTTATCCATTTATACAGTGTTCATACCCCAGCCCCACGCGAGACCCAGAGTGCTGGAGGGTCACCTGACAGACCTACAGGGTACCAGCAACTTGTTTCACACAGGTTCTGGAGCCCTGTTGGTGGGTCCCGCCATGTGCCATGGCCCCCAGGTGGTCTCCTTGGGTCACCGTGGGCCACAATTGGGTCCCCACGGTAGGCCCATGGATGTCTGGGAGCCCCGGACCAGACCCACAGGTGTCTGCGGGGCCTCGGGTGGTTCTCACGGGGGTCTGGGGACTAACGAGTGCTCACTATGGGTCCGCAGTGCCCCCATGCATGTGGGACCAATGGTTCTTCCCCGCACACTACGTGTCCGCGGTGCCCCCACGGATGTGAAGCCACCGGTTCTTCCCCGTAGATTACAGGTCCACGGTGCCCCCACAGATGTGAGGCCACCGGTTCATCCCCGCAGGTGTCACCCATGGAACCGCCAGCCTGATACCCGTGAGACACCCGAAGATACCGCAGGTGGTCTCCAGAGGTCTCACGCAGAACAAAGGAACCAACCCTGAATGTAAAATAAATAAACAGGACTTATACATACATCCCCCCCCCCAACACCTACAGTACAATAATGTGCCAAATAAATATTATACAGATATGGATAATAGATTATTTGCCCATTATTAAACACATATAACATGCATAAATCAAAACATACATTTTTAATCTTAAAATCACCATAGTGCGTGTTAAAATAAATCCAGCAGCCATTGCAAATATAAAAAAAACAAACTGCAGCTACACAAATGTCTATGAAATGTCACACAATTGCATTGAGTGTGTACATGATGCAATTAATCTGTGCATCACATAACACAATGCAAAATATATGTAACAATAAAATACAATATTAACAATGTCCCCTAACCAGCAATGCCATCATGAAAATCAATTATAAACTAAGCAACATCAATACAATTAGCATCAATCAATTAATCCATTTCCTCAAACAATTACAATACAATACAAATCAATTATACAATTCCCTATTCAATTCCTAAAGCCAAACCATTGCCAAAACAATTCTAATTTAAAGTAACCACCATCATTCTAATGTAAGTACCATAAAGAAGCCATTACAATTAAAGTTTAACTACATACAAATTACATTATTCACAACAATGACAAAATAAAGCTGATAAATAAACTAGCCATACAGGAAAAGAACATAAACATTAGCAAACCAATCAATTATTATCCCTCTATGTCTATCCATATAGATAGATATACATAAAATATAGGGGCAATAATACAGCATAAAATAAAAGCATTTCCATACAAAAGTCACATAGAATACACCCATTCAGTGTTCGTGAATTTATGTATATACATATATACATTAACGGACATTAAATGGGACTGAAAAAATAAAAGACATGAATGAAAAATCATAAAACCTCTAAAAGTAAAAATAATAAACTTTTCTTTTGTTTACTCACCATTAGATGCCCACTCACCGAAATCCAGATGACACGGAAGCACAGGAACCAATCCACAGGTAAGCCATAAAATAAAAAACCATAACAAATCCACGTCTGTGTCTTTTCTTCTATTTGTAGTCCTTCCCGTCTGTCTTGGGGTCTTCTTTTCTTCTTTGGGGTCTTTTGGGGTCTTCTCCGGCTCCTTCCGTCTTTTTTCGCCACGCCCTTCTTCTCTTCTTAGGAGGGGAGATGTTCCCTCCTCTGCGACTAGCTTCAAAATGAGGTGACATAGGCTTTTATAGGCTTATGACGTCACATTTTGGTGAAATGTTTCCCACGGTCCTGATTGGGCCGTGAAAAACATGTGATTTGGCCGATGAAAAAAAAATGATGACATCATTTAAAGGCAATGAAAGCACAGCCAATCAGAATGGCTTTGCTTCAATTGCCTTTAAGATGACGTCATTAAAGAAACATGGCCGGTCTCACATGGTACGGTAGCCAATCAGAACGTGGGAACTCCATCCCATCTCTGATTGGCTCTAGTAGACCATGTGACAGAGGCTTGGGGGAGAACGGATGTGACGTCTTTGAAAGCCTGTCACATGGTATTAGAGCAAATCAGAGTTGGGATGTATTTCCCACGCTCTGATTGGCTACCGTACCATGTGAGACCGGCCATATTTCTTTTAATGACGTCATCTTAAAGGCAATTGAAGCAAAGCCATTCTGATTGGCTGTGCTTTCATTGCCTTTAAATGACGTCATCATTTTTTTTTTCATCGGCCAAATCACATGTTTTTCACGGCCCAATCAGGACCGTGGGAAACATTTGACCAAAATGTGACGTCATAGGCCAATAAAAGCCTATGTCGCCTCATTTTGAAGCTAGTCGCCGAGGAGGGAACATCTCTCCTCCTAAGAAGAGAAGAAGGGCGTGGCGTAAGAAGACGGAAGAAGACGGAAGAAGACAGAAGAAGACCCCAGAAGACCCCAGAAGACACCAAAGAAGAAAGAAGACACAGACGTGGATTTGTTATGGTTTTTTATTTTATGGCTTACCTGTGGATTGGTTCCTGTGCTTCCGGGTCGCTTGGATTTCGGTGAGTGGGAATCTAATGGTGAGTAAACAAAAGAAAAGTTTATTATTTTTACTTTTACAGGTTTTTATGATTTTTGATTCATGTATTGTTTTTTTTCAGTCCCATTTAATGCACTTTAATGTATATGTATATACATACATTCACGGACACTGAATGGGTGTATTGTATGTGAATTTTGTATGTAAATGCTTTGTATTTTATGCTGTATTATTGCCCCTGTATGTTATGTTTATCTATCTGTATGGATATACATACAGGGATAATAATTGATTGCTTGGCTCATGTTTAGGTTCTTTTCATATATGGATAATGTATTTAGCATCTTTATTTTGTCATTGTTGTGAATAATGTAATTTGTATTTAGGTAATGGCTTCTTTATGGTAGTAAGATTAGAATGATGGTGGTTACTTTAAATTAGAATTGTTTTGGCAATGGTTTGGCTTCAGCAATTGAATAGGGAATTGTATAATTTATTTGTATTGTATTTTAATTGTTTGAGGAAATGGATTAATTGATTGATGCTAATTGTATTGATGTTGGTTAGTTTCTAATTTATTTTCATGATGGCATTGGTGGTTAGGGGACATTGTTCATAGTGTATTTTATTGTTACATATATTTTGCATAGTGTTACATGATGCACAGATTAATTGCATCATGTACACACTCAATGCAATTGTGTGACATTTCATAGACATTTGTGTAGCTGCAGTTTGTTTTTTTATATTTGCAATGGCTGCTGGATTTATTTTAACATGCACTGTGGTGATTTAAAGATTAAAAATGCATGTTTTGATTTATGCATGTTTTATGTGTTTAATAACGGGCAAATAATATATTATCCATATCTGGATAATAGTTATTTTGCACATTATTGTACTGTTGGTGCTGGGGGGGGGTGTATATTGGCCCCAAGGGTATGTGGGTAGGCCTCCCTTGTGGGTAGTGCGTATGGGTGGTTAGGCCTCACGGGGTGGGGGGTTAGAGTGGGAGGGTATGTAGGTGGGTGAGGGTGGGTTAACCCCTTAATGACTGTAGTGGTTAATAGCCGCTATGGTGATTAAGGGGTTAGGGGACATTACATTGGCTATTGTGATTGTTGTGCATGTTTTGCAGCACCGGAGGGGCATGGGCAGAATGAAGATGAGGATGAAGACGTCCTTCATCGTGGGTGCCTGTAAAACGTAAGAGTTAAATGTTTTGACTGTATTTGTGGAAATTTATATGTATTTAAAATGGGCAAATGCATTATTATCCATATTTGGATAATAGTAATTTTGCCCATTACAGTACTGTATGTGTTAGGGGGCGGGGGGGATTTGTGTTGTTTATTGGGTGCAATTGTCCCCAATAAACATGCTAATGTGCCTTAACCCAGCGGTGCGCAAACTGGGGGGCGCAACCTCAAGGGGGGGTGCGAGACTGGCGACGGGGGGCGCGGGGTTTATAGAGGCCCCGCGCGCTTCCCGATGGCACTTAAATTAAGTGTCGGGGGAGCTGCAGGGCCTCTGTGAACCTAACTTACTGTGGCTCCGGCGGCTTCCTCCCTGCGTCGCCATGGCAACGCGGCGTCAAAATGATGCTGCGAGGTCATGTGACGTCACTTTGCTATGGCAACGTGACGTCATTACGCTGGAGCGCGGGTAAGTTGGGGTTGGGGGGGCGCGGAAGTGAGGGGACTGCCGACAGGGGGCACAGGGAAAAAGTTTGCGCCTCTGCCTTTAACCCCTTCATTGCCTTAGCGGCTATCCGCTAAGGTAATGAAGCGGCATCAATGTATTTTTATTAATAGTTTGCGGGAGCAGGGGGTCCCCTGAGCTGAACCACATTGATTTCTGCCTCAGAGACCCCTGCTTCCCGAGTTACAGGCCCCAGTTTGGGACATCGGTGCCAGTGTGGACGTCATCTTTATAGAGCCCACGTCGCGTCTTGGACGCTATAAAGATGGCGACGGCATTGGCACCCGATGCCCCATACCGGGGCCTGTAACTCGGGAAGCAGGGGGTCTCTGAGGCAGAAATCAATGCGGTTCAGCTCAGGGAACCCCCTGCTCCCGCACACTATTATTTAAAATACATTAATGCTGCTTCATTATCATAGCGGATAGCCGCTACGGTAATTAATTATTGTTTATTGTTATGTGTGTTTTAATACTAGTGTAGATGTGCAGGGGGTCCCCTGAGCTGAACCGTATTGGTTTCAGGTCCGAGGACCCCCTACTTCAGGAGATATAGGCCCCTTTATGGGGTGCCGGTATCCCCTGCAGAATGTAAATAATCCGGTCACGTGACGCGGGAGCTTTAAACTGGATTGGATACTGCACCCCATAACGGGGCCTGTAACTCCTGCAGTAGGGGGTTCTCGGATCTGAAACCAATGCGGTTCAGCTTGGGAGACCCCCTGCTCATGTACACTATTATTAAAATGTTTTTATTTAGTGTACGATCGCCTGTAACAGTCATGCATGGAGATGGCAAATCTCCATGCAAATGTTACACGCGGCTTTTTTTTCTATCAGCTAGCGTACGGAAAGGTTAAGAACGCTAGCAAGGGGGAAAAAAAGCAACACGTACGCTGTGACTGTTCTGAGCTATTTTGAGCAGGTACGTTTAAAAAATGGCTTGAAGGCCTTAGTGCATCGCGTCCCCGGCTTCACTTTTTAACAAACCTGCTTTTTAGCCAAATCCCTTGCTGCAGTGGGAGCACTGTATGCAAGGTGATAATGGTTGAAAGGCAGGGTTGCAGACCTGTCTAAGACATGTGAATGTGCTCACAAGTGATATTATTTATTGGCTATATGCTAACAGTGGAAGTTTTCTGTCGCCTTTTTCACCCACCATAACTTAAAATGTATATGGTATATGTATATGGTATATGGTATATGGTATATGGTATATGGTATATGGTATATGGTATATGGTATATGGTATATGGTATATGGTATATGGTATATGGTATATGGTATATGGTATATGGTATATGGTATATATATAACATATGGCTCAATGACAGAGGCAGCCAGGGCAGCATATATATTAATTTAAGATGCATTATGTTTATTTATTTTTTTGCGATCGTATATGTGGCATATTTGAATAATTTTTTATTATCATGTGTATTGAATAAATATATATTTTGCCTAAACGTGCTTGTTATAGTGATTCTATATTGATCCTTCTTTTAGTGAGTCTAGTTTAGTGCAAATTATCATAAATTAATCTCTGATAGCACCACAGTTGGTACACTGGAAACCGTATTGTAATGAGTGCCGGATCAAAATGGGTGGAAATTCCCATAATGTGTCACAAAAAGGAAATCTTCTAAGATTGATAAAGGCCAGTACAATTTACTATACTGATACTATTGAAAGATATTTTGTTATGTTTATAGAGCATATATGGCTCCATTTAAACAAATAGATCTATTGGTAGCAATATTCCATGATATTGCACATCCAATATTGTCAAACACATCATAACAAATTTAGCATATTTCAGAAAAAAAGAATATAAATGCACATCTTTGAAGAAAACCAACATGTTGCACCAAAATCTCGAATAAAGAAAGCATCTATGGTAAACACATATCCATTTCAAGAAGAGTGTAAGGTTAAAACTGTCTTCTGACAGCTCTGGAATTGATAAGGTTAAACAGAATACACTGGCCTTGCTATTTTCACGGGAGGCTATTGTAAATAGCTTTTAGACCAACTGTTTCGTGCCTGTCATATGTTGTTAAAACAAGGCTACAGAGGATAGGGCTGCCTTATAAGTCACCATTGTATATTCCTCTTGCTCAGCAGTTAAATGTTTTAAGATCTACAGAAAAGGCATTATGTAGAGATTACATGTAAATTTAGATGTGTACCCATATTTGTAACAGATGACAACTGTATTTTTGTCCCTGCCTTATGTATAAAACCTGCTTTGTGAACCATTAAAACTCAGTTGTGGGAATTCAACTACAAGCCTCCTTGAATTCTTACAGCTCCGAGCTCGGCTGCCATACTATTTGAAAGCATCCCATATACGTTGCGTTCCATGTGCTCCCGGGAGAAGTGTTTTGCTTGCCCTAGAAAAGGACCTGATCTGTAGAGATCTAACAGTTTTGGTGTCAGGAGTGGGATTTCACACAGGAAAAGGGGTGAGTAAAGGATTCTTTTTATTTGTTTCTCACCTTTTCCTCTGCTAAACTAAGCAACCTAAATTTATAAGGGCAAAGGAACATAGGGTGAGAGTCCCTATTTTTTAATCGAGGGTTAGTCCCTTTAAAGGAGGGTAAGTCCCCGATTTATGTAACAAAGGGTGAGAGTCCCTATTGTTTTATCGAGGGTAAGTCTCTGATTTATATAACAAAGGGTGAGAGTCCCTATTGTTTAATCGAGGTTAAGTCCCTGATAAGTAAAACGGACTGTATATGATTTCAAATAGGATGGCAATTTAAGTTAAGTTAAGTTAAAAATTGTTTAAAGATAAGTTAACATAAGTATTGTTTAAAGTTATGTTAATAATTGTTTATTAATACGTGCGCATAAAGTGTTAAGATTTATTTCCTGTATAAACTCATTATGGGCACTAACATTTCGTCATCTAATGAACTTACCCTAACCTGTCAGCCCTCGCACAACCCCCTCCCTCCCTGTCAGTGGCAAAATCAGCTGTCTCTCTCTCGCCTGTATGTATTGTAATAAGCAGCTGCAAGTAGCCCCCACCTTTTTTCCTCCAGCTATTTTTACACAGGCATAGGAATGTACCAAAATCGTGAATGGCAGCATGGCTCTTAGGAAAAACGAACATGCAAACTCAAATTATTTGTGCAACATTAACTGAGTATGAGTATATATTAAGTTTAAATTAATAATATTTTCCCGTCTGAATTGAAAAGTGGAAAACAGGTATAGGTTTCTTTTTCCCTCAGAATGTTTTATTTTTAAGTATGGATATGGTAAAAAAAAAAAAGGTTGATTGATTGAGTAATCCCTGTGTGTGTGCTTGTAAGAATCTGGGTGAATTCTATCTATATGAAAGTGTTATTTGCATTGAATAATAAGAATACCGGTTTATTGTATGTATACAAAATGACTATTCAGGACTTGCAAATGATTCTAAAATAAGAATATAATTAATTGCTCATGTTGAAATTTAATTTTTAAAAGGTGTACACCACCACTATAATATAAACTAATTTACACTGGGCAGGGGAAAGTTTTGGGTATCTGTGGAGAAAAAGAATAAAGAAAGGATGAATTATTTTTGTAAACAGTCCAGTCACTGGAATAATAAGGATGTTTATCGTACTGGCCAGGCGATTTATTTCCTTAACCACAATTATAATTCTTTTCCTCTAAATCTCCACAGATAAAATCAGGTGAATAAATTATATAGAATAACAGGCGAAATATATTCTAGACACAAAGCTAACTAGAAGCTCAGCATTTTAAAAATTAGTTTAAAAAAATAAAGTTAATTATGATATGAAGAAAAAAAAAGGATATCTTTATTAATTTAGTCTGCAGGATCAAACTGTTTTGTTTTCCTATTTATTAAAATAGGTGAGAAAATATGTGTCTGTTATTTTTGTAAAAAAAAACTGGTTGAATGTGTGAAAGAAGCGTAAAATTCTGTTTGTTTTGTGTCTGCGCTCTGTGCTCTTTTTGTGTATAACCAGTAACTAAACCATCTAAAAGTATATATTAAAGCCTACAATTTTCTGTGTAACAAAGATCCATTTTTAATTTTTGAATACCAGTAACATTGTTGGGCTGTGTGAAGAGCTGCATATTTCAAGCTGTCCCAAATTGTATTGCAGTAACCAGTAATTAACCATTTTATCTGTTACAAGGTTTTGGCAGGAAGCCCAGAGAGTTATTTGAGCTTGTTATATGGCTTGAAATGGAAAAAGGTGTAAATTGATTAATATAGAGTTCCAATAAACAGAGGACAGTAACCCAGAATGAGCACTCTAAACACCTGGTGGGTGGGTAATGAAGTGGTTAAAACTTATATCTTTAATATCCGTGTAAAATAATAGGGATTAAAACAAATATTAAACGCTCAGATCCTATAGTATGAACATAATGTAATGTTCTGGATCACTGATGAACTGCATAGAATCACTAGTGTCTGCAGTGAGAACAGGTGGATAAAGTAACCACTAGTCCAATGTAATCAGCACAGAAACTCTAGTGCTGAGCCATGTATAAGTGTGCAGACCTCGAAATAGCAGTAAAGCAACGGACAAGGTAAACGGTCCCTAGCCAGGTCTGCCAATATACTAGAGGGTTCTATATGGAATTATTTTTCTGCAAAGTTGATCAAATATTTAATATTTTATCATTTTTAACCATCTTTTTCTCTCAAATGTGTCCCACCTTTAAATCTGTGTCTATGAGTTTTTTATGCTACAGGTTGTTCTTTCAGCAAATCAGATGCTATTTTGTGTTCTAAAAGTTTCTGTCAGAAGACTATAGCAGATTATATTTATATTCAGTAGGGTTCTTTTGAGATTTCTAATGAAAATGTTATACCCAAAGGTTTCAGGTTAGTTTTGCTATACATCAAGCAACTCCATTAAGGTTATGCTTTAAATGCTGTTATCCTTTATGTGATATTGTTCACATGTAATACAAGTGAAAAAAAGGAGGGTGTTATTGCTGTTATTATTGCTGGCTGCCCCTGAAACCATATGGCAAGGGCTGAGAGTGTCAACTCTTGGCTCATGGGTATAATATTGTACCTTACTATGTTGCCTGTAATTTTTCCTTTTTATACCCCCACATGGGTATAAACTAGGAACTGTGTATGAGGGTTAACTGTGTAAGCCCAGTGGGCTAGTTAATGCATTCTCTGTGTATTCCCTTTGCCTCACGGGCCTGCAGCTGTCTGTGCAAACTTATAAGTGGATTGCCCTGTATGGGTGGCCCCTTATGAGAAATAGCTGCAGAGGGGTGTCTCCTGGCACATGAGGGAAAAGGGAGGAGATATTTTGGCCTGTCTTGTCTGCCAGCAAGGTATTCTTAGCTGGTGTCTTAGAGAAGAGAAGGTTTTAGAACCCCACATGATAGGTGCAAATGGAGGAGTGCAAGCTCTAGTGTCTACATGTTGGTTTCATGTGTTCTAAAACCTGCAATGCATTGTGTTTGTCCTGTGATTTAAACACAGGTTGGTGAATTACATGTGAAGAAGCATTCCAATGCCCCAGCTCAGATATGGAGTGCCTGAAAGTGAACAGACCCTGTTATTTTCTATGTCATATTCCCTTAGCGGAACGATGAAATTTCTTGTGTGTCAGTTTTAGGAGGATATTTGGGTGAGAATATAATTATTTTGGTTGCAGGAGTTGTGGGGCCAAAGTCCTGGTAGTCACTTAATTTTCCCCAGCAAGCAGGCATGATTTGATGGTACGCAGTGTGAATTACACCAGGGCCTCCCTGTCCCCCCCAGACTACTGGATTTCGACAAATAAGTATAAGGTTCCCCAAAGTATATTCTCTGTTTCTTGTGTTTGTGTTTTCAAGGTCTTATCCGAATAAACCACCATTTGTTTTTCTGCCTATTTTGCCTTGTGACTGATCCCTTAAATATAAAGGTGTATTTGGCCTTGCCTAATGTGACAATCAGATATAATTTTCTCTCATGGGAAGACCAATGGTCACCCTAGGTACCTTGTAGATTTAATGTTGTATGGTTATGTTCTAAACAGACGATTTTAATCAGCATCTATTGTGTGAAACTAATGCAATTGTCTGAGTGTCTCATGTCCAGGTGCAGTCCTTCCAATTAGATGAAGATAAAGGTGACGCAAAAGCGCTTTTCATCTAAAGTGGAGAGCCCTATTCCAGATTCTACCCAGTCAGAGTATTTTTCCTAGATCCATGTTACACAAGTGCACCCACAGTCGCTTCAAATTAACCTCAACAAAGGAGGGAAGGCCTAAAGACACAGCCGTTCTCAGTTGGTGTTTTGGTTCATAAGAAAACCCGGCACTAACCAAAAAAAAAAAGGAGAAAAGTTCATAGGAAGAAAATTTGGACCTCAACATATGAACTTTTAACTTTTTAATAACCTTTCTTTTTCCAGGTTTTATTATTTTAATGATATTTTCTCAACCCAGGGGGAGCATATAGGAGAAAACACAACAGAAAGGAACACACTAAGTGCAGACAATATTGTTCAGGTGTGGGATATTGTGATGCTTGGCATCTATGTGCTACCTACTCACAGGATGTCAGTAGGATAAGTACAGTGGCGTGATATGTAGAGTCTGGTGGGTCCCTCTGGACATACACAGGAAGCAGCTGGGACTGGGATGTCAGTAGCAGGTGTACATGGAAAGATAAAGACAGACCTCCATGGTGCAGATCAATGGTAAACAGATAAACTTTATGTAGTAATAAAAAATGTGCACTCACAATGTTTAAAATCAATATAAGCGTTTTGTCACTATATAAGTGATAGGAAGGTAAGGGTGGTTGCCACAGCTCACCGCACCGCCGATATCCCGGACAGTTCTTATCCGCAGGCTCCCTGTGCTCCTCTCTACACCATTATTATTATTATTATTATTATTTTAATTACAATGTTTATTCTATTAGGTTTATATAAGTGGTGTCCACATGAAGACGATAGGGTAGTAACAAGAATATTTTGTTATATAATTGAATCCTGGTAAACAAAGCCCACATCTTAGGTGCAATACA
Source organism: Ascaphus truei (assembly GCF_040206685.1). NCBI lineage: Eukaryota > Metazoa > Chordata > Amphibia > Anura > Ascaphidae > Ascaphus > Ascaphus truei. The sequence goes on along the minus strand of NC_134487.1, from coordinate 50,874,653 downwards.
TCCCAATGTACTATCCATACCCAATAAGTTGCACCCCAGGAACACGAGAGTTATATTTAAACCCTTGGAAAAAGACAAGATGCTATAAGATATTTGTAGAACTATATATATAAGAAATTGGTTATGAAGGGAGTAGAAATACAAGTTTACCCTAGAGAAATTATTGACTCTGTGATAGAAGGATAGATAAAGTATTATCCTGCAACTAGACCAGGTTATGTTATTTGGGAAAGTGGTTCCAGTGTTTGAAGGTAGAGCTGGGATTTGTTGGGACTTGGTGTTTGGATTAGTTCGCTGGGAGCGAAGCTAGTGGATGTTTTTGTATGTGTGTCTGTCGTACTCATTACTCTCTGTGTTATGAACAGCAAAACTTTGGTCCTGAAGTGCGTTGCAACCCCCCACCGATGCTATGTCTCTTTTGGTGATGAAGATGTCAGCAGTCCCCCAGAAGAAGAGACCGAAAAAAGAAATTAACTGGGCCAATACTATGGCCAGAAAGGAATCAAGTTATGCACTATGGGACTATTTTTTGGTCCGGCAGGACCATGATATGGTTAACTGTTCTTTAAAAAGACTGTCTCTAAAGGATAAGCGGGGGCTGAGAAGATTGGATATGAGGAAGGTGGGGAGGTCACCCAAGGGCATGTGTCAACCACAAGGAAATGATCACAAGTCAACCATTTTGCCTATGGCAGCCATTTTGTCTGTTCCGATATTCTGAGTAAATGTAGTATGTAAGATGTATGTGTTGGGCAGTCGCTCCTAGGAAATATTAACCCACACCAACCCCCACTTATGCTCAGAAATAGAATTTAAATAATGTTCATCATACCTAAGCAAAGAATACGAAATTGAAAGGCATTAATTATTAAAAATACACTGGCGACACACTTTATTCGAGCTCGGCTAGTCCCACGAATTCGGGTATACCCGGGTGTATTGAGGTTTGTGACTGTTTTCTGCCCGAGTGCATTGAGGTATTTTCCAGGCAGGGATTGAAGCATTTTATTCCCGCTGGCTGCAATACTGCACAGTATATATATATATATATACTGCATTACAATTCATGAATTTATGCCATCTGGTAGACATGCGAAGCATTGCAGCCTATTAAATCCTAATCATTATCATTTAACAGATCAGCCGCCTGTCAGCCAGGCATGAACCCAGGCTGGGAAGGCAAACGCAACGGGGCTTGTCAGAGGTGAGGAGCGGCGCATTCCAGGTATCTGCCAGGTACAAACTGGGTATTTGCTCGAATAAAGTGTGTCGGTGCAGTAGCTCAGTTAAGAGAGTAGTGGGAGGTCTAATACCCTTTTAGGAATGTATGATTTATATGCAAAATTAGATTTTTAATAGTCAATATAAATGCCGTTTTTCACAATACTAAAAGACGCTATTTTTAAGGCTCAGCAATAGATAGTTTTGCAAAATTGTATGGCATTGGGTTATCTGATGGCAGCACAAGGAGGGGTTTGTAAATTAGTGGGTAAAGAATGCTGTTCTTATATTGACACCCAATCAAAAAGCATACACCATGATATGGATACTCTAGCAGAAATTCAATCTAGAATGCGAGAGGAAACAAAAGAGTTTGATTTTACCTTTGGCCTTGGAAATTGGCTAGGCGCATTGGGAATGAAGATTCTTTATGGAATCATAGCAATTGCAAGTTTATTACTTTGTGTGTATATGTTAATCCAAATGACTAAATGTGTAATCCGCTCTATTTTTGCCAGAAGAGCTGCTTCTGCTTCTAGCTCGACCGTTATGTATATGTCTCCCACCAAGAGAGCGAGAAATACCAATAGTCTTGGTACTCGTCAACCACCCATATGTTCATCTCTGATTATCAAACGAGATACCTAAAAGAGATAGGTTTCTGCAGGCACATGGTCTCTTGGAGGTTTCTCCCTTGGAGTTTTTCCTCTCCTGAGTGGTTTGCAGAAGAATAAATGGGATTGGTCAATTGGTTTGTTCTTTCAGAACAAAAGGAAGATTGTAAGGTTAAAACTGTCTTCTGTTAGCTCTGGAATTGATAAGGTTAAAAAGAATATGCTGGCCTTGCTATTTTCACGGGAGGCTATTGTAAATAGCTTTTAGACCAACTGTTTCGTGCCTGTCATATGTTGTTAAAACAAGGCTACAGAGGATAGGGCTGCCTTATAAGTCACCATTGTATATTCCTCTTGCTCAGCAGTTAAATGTTTTAAGATCTACAGAAAAGGCATTATGTAGAGGTTACATGTAAATTTAGATGTGTACCCATATTTGTAACAGATGACAACTGTATTTTTATCCCTGCATTATGTATAAAACCTGCTTTGTGAACCATTAAAACTCAGTTGTGGGAATTCAACTACAAGCCTCCTTGAATTCTTACAGCTCCGAGCTCGTCTGCCATACTATTTGAAAGCATCCCATATCCGTTGCGTTCCATGTGCTCCCGGGAGAAGTGTTTTGCTTGCCCTAGAAAAGGACCTGATCTGTAGAGATCTAACAAAGAGAACATATAAATACATATCTTCTGTTTAGATACAGTATTGAAGAGGTCATTCCCAAAGCAGGCTATCTGGATTAACCTCCTCAAATGAGTTATTAGGGGTATAAAACCACACACAGACTCACTACATGGACCTAGAGCACAGAGAGAGTTTGCTGCCAGAGCAATCACAGGGGATGAAAGACTCTGATCAAGGCAACACCAGTCTGGAACCCACCAGAGGGAACCCTCACTGACCACCCCAGGCCCTGGACAGACGTGAAGAGCAACCTACCTACATGTACCTCTTGTTTGGCTTTGTATCGAATGGTTGGTAAAAGGCCCAGCCTTCCATCCCTCAGATAGGACTGCTAATCATTAGTCAGTCGCCTACATGGGGTTATGCCTGCTTATTATTTTCTGCTCTCATTTTGTTTTCTGTTTAAAGCTGCTGGCTAATAAAGCCTAAATTTATTTTCACCTAAAAACATCTCCGGTTTGTTACCCTCTCCTGTTACACTGGAACAGACTATAAATGCCAGTTAAACTATACTAGCACAGACATTAAATATATGGAAAACTGCAGCTTTTGCTAAATCTTATGCAAACTTTGTCACTACCTGCAAATGATTGTTCTGAAAGAAGTGTAGTTGTCAAATACTTTTCATTACCTTTAAGATTCCACACCCATCATCACATCATCTCAGTCTCTCACCTTAACATTCTTTCGCCTTAATTCTTTTGTTTTTAGTGGAAATGGAGGGTTGGTCAGCGCACGGGATTTAGCTCAGAAATTGAGATATAACAATGGGAAACACGGAATTAGTGTTTTAGGTAGGCAAACAGAACAATGGAGAGTTATTAAATTTATCTTTAAAAAAACATTTTCTTTAAAAAAAATTTAAACCAAATATAAATAAATAAAAATGAAAAAATAATTGTGTGGTTTGAGCAGTTTGTGTGCAGTTCGAAAATGCCAATGTCAATTGTGTAAATGCAAGATTGGAACTATAAAGCATGTAGTTCGACTTAGGGGTAAGTGAAATAAATAAATAAATAAAAAATGTGATATATATGGGTGACTGGCGGGCTTCTATATGTTTGGATAGCCTGCTATCGGTCAGGGGTTAATGAGGTAATAAGGCTGGCTTACAAAGTCTAATATGCAGTCTTTCCCTTAGGGAGTACTGCCAGAAGCAATAGGTAGCTTTCTCACCCTCCCAATGGAGGCAGTATGTGATTTGCTTCTCTCCCGGGTGCCCAAATTGGAAGAAATGGGCCAAACTCAGTGAGTAAGCGAATAGGATTTATTAAGTGCAAAAAACAACAGAATAACAGAGTAACACTCACGATACAGTTTTAAAACAGCCCAGCGTCAGCCCGATCCATCCGGTGGTATCCCTCTCACCAGTGTGGCTCCCGTGATCGCGTCCGACAGCGGGACCGGAAGAAGAGATCTTCCCAGATGTCAGCAGGCTGGCTGGGTCCTTCACTCAATGGGCTCCGGCAGGGAACTACGCGTTTCGCAGTGATGCTTCGTCAGGTTCAAGCATCACTGCGAAACGCGTAGTTCCCTGCCGGAGCCCATTGAGTGAAGGACCCAGCCAGCCTGCTGACATCCAGGAAGATCTCTTCTTCCGGTCCCGCCGTCGGACGCGATCACGGGAGCCACACTGGTGAGAGGGATACCACCGGATGGATCGGGCTGACGCTGGGCTGTTTTAAAACTCTATCGTGAGTGTTACTCTGTTATTATGTTGTTTTTTGCACTTAATAAATCCTATTCGCTTACTCACCGAGTTCGGCCCATTTCTTCCAATTTGGGCACCCGGGAGAGAAGCAACTCACATACTGCCTCCATTGGGAGGGTGAGAAAGCTACCTATTGCTTCTGGCAGTACTCCCTAAGGGAAAGACTGCATATTAGACTTTGTAAGCCAGCCTTATTACCTCATTAACCCCTGACCAATAGCAGGCTATCCAAACATATAGAAGCCCGCCAGTCACCCATATATATCACATTTTTTATTTATTTATTTATTTCACTTACCCCTAAGTCGAACTACATGCTTTATAGTTCCAATCTTGCATTTACACAATTGACATTGGCATTTTCGAACTGCACACAAATTGCTCAAACCACACAATTATTTTTTCATTTTTATTTATTTATATTTGGTTTAAAAAAAATTTAAAGAAATTTTTTTTTTAAAGATAAATTTATTAACTCTCCATTGTTCTGTTTGCCTACCTAAAACACTAATTCCGTGTTTCCCATTGTTCTATCTCAATTTCTGAGCTAAGACCCGTGCGCTGACCAACCCTCCATTTCCACTGCTACTACAAGAAGATTCCGGGCTTTATCTTCTCTACTGGTCCAGCTGCAGAAAACAACAAGGGCAAGTATACACTACCCTTTCTTTGGTTACACATTACCTCACAGGCAGTACCGTAAGCTTTAATAAATAGGGAGCGCCCCAGCCTTTTCTCTTTTTGTCACATTGTTCTTTTGTTTTTAAGCTGAGCATCCTGAGACGATTACGAGAAAATGTCATGTAGAGATGTGCAAAACGTTTGGTGAATATATGATACATGTGTATATGTGTAAAACATTTTATTTTAAAATTGCTGCACAATTTAACCTATATTGTTCCACAGACTAAAAAGAACAGAGATCTGTTGTATAGCTTTAGAAAGTCAGATAGCCATTGTCCTGCTTGATTGCTATGAATGTTATACACATGCATATGAATTAACATCTGCTGTGGCCTCTGCTTCTTCTAGATGAACTACTGTACATTCTGCTTGTGCATCTGGGACAAATCCTTTCCCATATCCATGATCACTGCATCAACCCTTGTAAGAACAGAGTGATTGTAATGACAGAAACACTATAGAAGAATGCTAATTTTGTCCTCCTATATGACTGATTGGACAATTTTAGCAAACATTGATTGTTCCGTAACCACTTTGAGTCTACTAATGGCATGTTGTTCTTCCAAAGAGACTCAGCCCTACTTGATAGACTTGGCCTCAGGTATTTCATTCAAATCTCAAAAGGAAGTGAGCCATGAATAAGGTTATAAAAAAGACCAGGACCTATTGAACTGAAATTAATTAAATGACCAACAGACCTTTCAAAAGCTCATTATCATATACCTTTGTGAAATTAAAGCTCAAAATGTTCTACTTTAAATTCACAGTAAAAAAAAACTCACATTGAGGTTCACAAGTATTGAGTTGTCCTTTAGAGCTCAGAGTTAGGTGAACATTTTTATGAGAATTTGAATAATAATAGTGTATGTTTTGAGGCATTATCGTGGCATGTTGCAGAATCAAATAGTCCATTATGATTTATATGAAAACAAGAAACAATCATAATCAGGGGTGGAAATATAAAAAAAAACTGTTGTGCCACTCTGAATTTTTAGGAGTCAGAATTTGAAGAAACAAAATCAGAGAGGGCTTGGCTATAACGGCATCTAGCTGTACAGTATGCTTCTATTACACACATGTGACACGCATACTCTTACAAAGAGACGTGTGTGTGTATGTGTGTGTGTGTGTATACGGGACACACACAGAAGTGACTGAGGATTCCAGTATATTTTTCCTATTTGTCTTTTTCAAAATTTTATTTTAAAATCAAACTGCACCACAATTATTATTCCTGTAACTTTGTTTTCATGCCAGGTAAAATATGTTTATGCTTAATACAGTATATCAAGAATGGAGCTAATATTAAGGTTTGTACAGTATTGTCATATGTAAAGTACATTTCGATATATATTTATAACTACTTGTAGAAAGAGAGAAACACAAATACATAAACACCAGACTTCAGGCCCCGGCATGGGGTGCTGGTATCTCTGCAATGTTTAAATTCTCCTGCATCACGGCTCAAGTGATTGGGACATTTAAACAATGCTGGAAGATAACGGTACCCCATACAGGGGCCTGTAACTCAGGAAGCATGATCCCGATGCTGAAATTAATGTGTTTCAGCTACGGAGACTGCCTGCTTCAATATTGTTTTATTAAAATAAAATAAAAACTGCACAATCGCCTCTCAGAGGCGCGCAGGGAGAGTGGTTGATTCAGTCTCACTTTTACTGCGTGTCTCTTACAGACAGGTGCAGCCCGATAGGTTTCACACAGCCCTAGTTCCATTCAGATGCCGGGACCCCTGCTGTTTTAATTCTGATGGGCCATTAAGTCTGGCCACTAGGATTCAATGTGCACAGATGAAAAAAAAACATGACTATAGCGGATTATATGAGACAAGTGCGAACGACCATATTGCTGCATCAGTACAGTATGTGCCATTGGAGTCAAAACCCAGATGTTCTCACACCTCAGAGTATGGGAAACAGACTGGTACTCACTGTCACTCAAAGCATTTTAAAAGCACTTAATTTTCTTTCTCTGAGGTTTAATGACTAGTTTAGGCTATCATAGGGAACCCTTACAAATGCTGTAATGAACAAATTCAATGCAACCATGAAATTTGTAAAATATTTCCCAGAAAAAAGAATTACAAAGCATGTGTAAGAGAGGAGTGCACAATGTGCTTTATATGCATGGTAAATCCTAAAAAAGTATGTTTAAAATAAAAACCGTCATTTGAAAGTACAGTATGCTCGTCTCATCAATGTCATGTACTGTACATTACAGTTTTAACGGGTATTCCCCCCACCCAATCGCAGATATAGCATATGGAAGAGGAACCTATACTGTATGTTACCAGGTGTGGTGCAGTATACCTGTCAGGCTCACAGGAGGTTTGAGCCTCCGCCAGTGAGAGCCTGGGGTGAATCTCGGGAACAGCGCCTCCACCTGTGTAGGATTCTAGGGATGTAGAAGGTTACCTACACAGGACCCACACATATAATAAGTACATACACGAGGATGTATATAACCAATTTATATATATGCAGGTAATACAACACTTATAACATACACTAATAACACTCCGCCTAGGGAGTAACTCTACAGTCACCGTATCCCCACACTGTATCCACAGCCCACCCCCTTGTCCCGTGGTCAGCGCTGCCACTATGTGTAATGATAGTATGTTAGGATACGTTGGTGCACTTATGGGGTACCTGCCGAGCGCTCCTGCACTCGGGCCTGCAATTGACTTCGCAAAGGATTTGTCGCTCGGTGATTCCTTCTGATCCTTATGGTTCCTTGCACGGGGTCCGCCAGGGCGATCCCACCCTGGTGATAGTCTCTGTAGGCTCGGACTTGAGCCCAAGTCTTTTCTTAGAGAGCGCAGCGTCCGCTCTGTCCCTATCTAACACTAGTGCTACTGTGACAGAGTCCCTAACCTAGGGCCTGTCCCTGTAGCACCACAAGCTGGGGAGTGAGAACCTATCTGGGGCATAGGGGGTTACTGACCTGCTCCGTTCCCTAGCTCTTCCCGGTCCTGACTCTAACTACTACCTAGCACCTGCAGTAATGCACTGCCACCTACTTGGTACTTGCAGCAAACGTGCTGCACAAACACATGATGCCTTCTTGTTAGACCTCACAGCACTGACAGCCGTGACTCTGACAAGACAGCATATACGCACACCTAAGGGCAGGGTCCCTAACCTGGGCCGTCCCTTGTTAATTACCCACTAACCTGGTGGGGAGTTGGGCTTGTCTGGAACCTGGGGGATCTTACCTGGTGCAGGAGCTTCATTCGCTCCCTACACCCTTCCTTCCCCTTCTGCTCCCCAGCTCCAACTAACTAGCGATGGCTCAGCGCGCGAAATGTATCTATTCTCTTTCTCTAGGGAGATCCTAGGCCCTATTGGCTCCCTGGCGTCACATGGGGTGTGCAGAGGCTCATGGGACTCGTAGTCCCTGCTCAGAGCCTTCCCTGGTAGGCTAGGGTTTCGCGGGCTCTCCTCGCGCTTTCCTCGCGCATGCGCAACTCGTCCGGCCGCTCGAGCACTCACTGCGCATGTGCGAACTCTGGCAAGATGGCGCCACCCTTCACTCTGCAGTGGGAGTGCCGGTAGCCCTCGCAACGCGATCGCGGCCCTGGCAACCACCCGCACACGTCCCCGGCAGCCCCCTTGAAGCCAGGTTCTCCCCGCTCCCACTCCTGTGATCGGCCGACGAGGCAGCCATTGGGCTCGGCGGCCCCCACGATCGCGAGCAAGGTGAGGGGGGGGTTATATTGGCAGGGGGGACCTGGCTACATCCTCCCCCTGGTGAAATACCAACGTCCTCGCTTGGATAGCAGACATAACCATGCACAAACATTATATAATAAAAATGCAGTACATAGAATATACTACATATCACATGAGCTTGGTATGACTTGGTATCCCACACAACACCCACAGTACTACTCGAGGCCAACTGAGTGATTGCAGTTTGCCGAAACCATTTGTGGGGTGCCCCTAACTGATCATGTGGGGGTACCTCACTTTTACGTTCGTGAGCCTCCCCCGGAAGAATCTCTTGGAAAGCACACTCGAGGGCAACAGTCACAGGGTCCTTATTACTTCCTCCCCCTGGCGGACGAAATAGTACCATGTCTCTTGTCCAGACCTTTACCCGGCCATCCGTGGCATGGATGCGGTAGGCCAGGAGGCCTTGACCTTTTCTGCGATCCACCACATGATGTATGGAGCGCTCCTTTTGGGGCTCAAAAGAGGCAATTTTCACTGAATCACTCGCAACACAGTCCTTGTCCCTAAGAACTTGGGAGGCTTCCACTGGGAAGCGAGCAATGGGCAATGTCTCGGTTTCACCCTGCAGGGGGTTAAGGGTAGATACGCTGTCGGTTCCCACTTCGGCTGTCCTGGGACCTGTCCCCAGCACGTCTGGGGCAGTCCACTCACTGTCTTGAAACTCGGGAGCGTTGTATCCCAGTACTGGGACCACTTGGATTGGAGCGCACAGGCCCACACTCAGGTCAGGAGCCTTAGATCGGGCCTTTTCCATGGCCGCCTCCATCGGAGCCTGTGGGGAGTAAGGAGGTTCCTCACCACTCAGCTGACTTGCGATGGATTCCTCTCTCTCCGGTCCCGTCTCTGGATGTCCCTCTGACACACTGGGTGTCGCCAAGGCTGGGAGCCTCTTCCACGGCTCCAGCCGCACTAGCGCTTGCTGCCGAGGGATATCAAAGCGCAGCGGATCCACAGCAGGGTCCGTCGCTGATGCTTCAGCTTCACGTGTGTGGTCCGCAGGCTGGCGCATCACCACGGGTGTTTGGCTGCTGTCTTTTCTCTTCACCTGGACGATAGGCGATGGGTACTGATCCACTCACACCACTGGATAGAAATCTTCTAATGGGACACCTTCACCAGGACGCGATGCCAAGTGGAGCCATTCGCCCTGGTGGCCAGACTTAAGGAGCTACGGTGCTCCACGGTCACCAGGAGGCTCACACCCGACACCCCTGGGGCAGTCAACTCGCCCTTGTCATTGTTAGGTACTGATCCCAAGCCTAGGACTGACGGTACCATCCTCTTAGGCCGGACTGGCCATTGTAGGGCACACGGGCCCATATCAGGATTCACTGCAACTGAGGTAGTTGGTTCTTTATCTCCAGCTTCACTGGTGTGGTTTGCCGGCTGGCGCATCACCACAGCTGGTTGTTGGTCGCTGGAATCACTATGAGGGGATGGGGGTAGAGACACCTTACCCTGTGATTTCAGAATCTGCGGTCCTGAGTGTAGAACCGAATCTGCAACCGTGGTTAGGGCGCACGGGCCCTCTGTAGATGAGGTGGGCTGGTTAGCCGCATCTTCCTTTGCGGGTACCGTAGCACACAGCAGCACGGGTTTTAGGAACTGTGCCCCGCAGCAGGCACACTTGGGACCCCAGGTCTGTTTGCCACCTGGGAAGTCACACTGGGTACAAACACATCTTATACACCCCTCTTCCTCCCACCACAGCCACCCGGTATTCTATTGGTAGCCTAACGTGGTTAAAGTCCATACCACCAGACAATTTCAAGTCCTTTTGTAGGCACGGGCACACAAGAAAGGATACTTTCCCTCCTTTTGATCGCCATACTCCATACAACTGAGGGTGTGTTTCTCTGCATTCTGTACTGTCTTTAGTGGGAACAGCAGTTGCTGATTGCTGTTCACTGTGTTTTCTCCCCCTGGTGGAATTTAAAGGATGGGCACGCTCTATCACTGAGTGGTTCGGGCTCTGCACTGAGTCACTCACATTGCGGGGGCGGAGCTCTGGTTTTCCCGCCAGTCCTGTGCAGATTTTTGCAACACAATTTAGTGCAGGCTTGCAGTCAGCAGCACGTGTGCTCTCCTGCTTTGGCGGGAGACGCCATTTTAGGTCTGACTCACTGGATGAGGGAGCCTCCATGTTGATCACAGTTCTGTTAAATTCACTAGGGCTCTCTGCGTAAATAAGAGGGTAGCCTTCTGGTGGGGCCTCTGGGAAATGTAAAAGCATGGGGGCATTTTCCCGGCATATTTCCTGATCTGCCACTAGCCATAGTCTACTCCACTGTTCAGTGGTGTCGTACCTCTGCTCTATCCTCCTCCACCTTTGGTCTAGGCCCAGGAGTTCTCTTAGGGTCTCACAAATTTCCTTCAACTTCAACGCACTAGAGGGAATATTCCCTACTACTACCACATGCCGCGGAGATACTTTCATCCACCAAGCCCATTTGTGGATCTCATGGCTTGAGGGCACAGACATAGTCGGGACTTAACTGGCACAAAACAAAATTGAATAGGGCACCCCAGGTCTAACTCAGCAGCGCCTCCAAATGTAATGGGTATTCCCCCTCACCCAATCGCAGATATAGCATATGGAAGAGGAAACTATATGTTACCAGGTGTGGTGCAGTATACCTGTCAGGCTCACAGGCGGTCTTAGCCTCCGCCAGTGAGAACCTGGGGTGAATCTCGGGAACATTTCTTGGTTTCAGCGCCTCCACCTGTGTAGGATTCTAGGGATGTAGAAGGTTATCTACACAGGACCCACACATATAATAAGTACATACATGAGGATGTATATAACCAATTTATATATATGCAGGTAATACAACACTTATAACATACACTACTAACACTCCGCCTAGGGAGTAACTCTATAGTCACCGTATCCCCACACTGTATCCACAGCCCAATCCCCTTGTTCCGTGGTCAGCGCTGCCACTATGTGTAATGATAGTATGTTAGGATACGTTGGTGCACTTATGGGGTACCTGCCGAGCGCTCCTGCACTTGGGCCTGCAATTGACTTCGCAAAGGATCTGTCACTCGGTGATTCCTTCTGATCCTGTGGTTCTTTGCACGGGGTCTGCCAGGGGCGATCCCACCCTGGTGATAGTCTCTGTGGGCACGGACTTGAGCCCAAGTCTTTTCTTAGAGAGTGCAGTGTCCGCTCTGTCCCTATCTAACACTAGTGCTACTGTGACAGGGTCCCTAACCTAGGGCCTGTCCCTGTAGCACCACAAGCTGGGGAGTGAGAACCTATTTGGGGCATAGGGGGTTACTGACCTGCTCCGTTCCCCTAGCTCTTCCCGGTCCGGACTCTAACTACTACCTAGCACCTGCAGTAACGCACTGCCACCTACTTGGTACTTGCAGCAAACGTGCTGCACAAACACATGATGTCTTCTTGTTAGACCTCACAGCACTGACAGCCGTGACTCTGACAAGACAGCATATACGCACACCTAAGGGCAGGGTCCCTAACCTGGGCCGTCCCTTGTTAATTACCCATTAACCTGCTGGGGAGTTGGACCTGTCTGGGACCTGGGGGACCTTACCTGGTGCAGGAGCTTCACTCGCTCCCTACACCCTTCCTTCCCCTTCTGCTCCCCAGCTCCAACTAACTAGCGATGGCTCAGCGCGCAAAATGTATCTATTCTCTTTCTCTAGGGAGATCCTAGGCCCTATTGGCTCCCTGGCGTCACATGGGGTGTGCAGAGGCTCATGGGACTCGTAGTCCCTGCTCAGAGCCTTCCCTGGTAGGCTAGGGTTTCGCGGGCTCTCCTCGCGCTTTCCTCGCGCATGCGCAACTCGTCCGGCCGCTCGAGCACTCACTGCGCATGCGCGAACTCTGGCAAGATGGCGCCACCCTTCACTCTGCAGCAGGAGCGCCGGGAGCCCTCGCAACGCGATCGCGGCCCTGGCAACCGGCCGCGCGCGTCCCCGGCAGTCCCCTTGAAGCCAGGTTCTCCCTGCTCCCACTCCTGTGATCGGCCGACGGGGCCGCCATTGGGCTCGGCAGCCCCCACGATCGCGAGCAAGGTGAGGGGGGGCGAGACTGGCAGGGGGGACCAGGCTACACAGTACAGTAAGTCTTGCTACATCAATACCTCCCATATAGTATGGTATATTATGTTTTCCTGTATGTACCAATTCATACTTTGAATAAGCTTACCATTCTATTGGTAAAGGGAATTTTATTTTTATTCATTTTTTTTTATTAAACTATCCTGCAGAATTGGAAGTGAACAACTGCTAACTGCACTGCTGTACTGTGCAGTATATATTTATTTATTTATAAAATATTTTACCTGGAAGTAATACATTGAGAGTTACCTCTTGTTTTCAAGTATGTCCTGGACACAGAGTTAAGACAAATAATACGTGGTTACAAATACAGTTACATAATGAACAGCTAGGGGATAAAATGATAAGTGTAAATAAGCGCTAGTGTAAACAATGTTGTACAAAAATGATAGTGCAAACAAAAGAACAAAACCTGTGATACAGTCTATGACGAAGGTAGTCCTTGATCTGCCTGAGAGGTTGATCTGGGATCTTCCAACCAGATTAGAAGATGTGTGTGGATTAACCTTTTATGGCGCTGAGGGATAGTGGATGGAACAGAGTCTTGTGCAATATTTTCTTCTTAGGTGAAAACCTCAGAGAGGGAGACAAGAGAAATGCAAAAAACACCACAATAGTGTATTACCCTTTGGACAATATAAGACTTGGTAGTTGAAGTATAAAGAGCATTTAATGATTAAAACAATTGCATCTACAATTGATGTAAAAAGTATAATGGATTAATAAACAGTAGGTGAACTCCTGTTAAATAAATGAATGATGGCTTCCAAGCGCTTGTGCTGAAAGAAGCCGTGCTGCTCCGCCGATGGTAAAAACTGAAATCCTACTCACCGTCCTTGAATAGGAGATGTGCAGTGGTACGGGGTCTTTTGCCAGGGATAGCCGCTTGCTGGGGGGTGCCGGACGTCCGTTCGTTAAATGCGGGGAGAATTCTTGATATCCTCGTGGTCTCAATACCAGCAAAATGATTTCCAAGCGTCTCCTCCGCTGACGTCACCGCCTAGTGTGTACAGCTACGGTGTCCCTGGATGACCACAAACCTTCCTACGCGTTTCGAAACTCCTATTGCCTGACGAAGAAACCCATGAATAGGAGTTTCGAAACGCGTAGGAAGGTTTGTGGTCATCCAGGGACACCGTAGCTGTACACACTAGGCGGTGACATCAGCAGAGGAGACGCTTGGAAATCATTTTGCTGGTATTGAGACCACGAGGATATCAAGAATTCTCCCCACATTTAACGAACGGACGTCCGGCACCCCCCAGCAAGCGGCTATCCCTGGCAAAAGACCCCGTACCACTGCACATGTCCTATTCAAGGACGGTGAGTAGGATTTCAGTTTTTACCATCCGCGGAGCAGCACGGCTTCTTTCAGCACAAGCGCTTGGAAGCCATCATTCATTTATTTAACAGGAGTTCACCTACTGTTTATTAATCCATTATACTTTTTACATCAATTGTAGATGCAATTGTTTTAATCATTAAATGCTCTTTATACTTCAACTACCAAGTCTTATATTGTCCAAAGGGTAATACACTATTGTGGTGTTTTTTGAATTTCTCTTGTCTCCCTCTCTGAGGTTTTCACCTAAGAAAAAAATATTGCATAAGACTCTGTTCCATCCACTATCCCTCAGCGCCATAAGAGGTTAATCCACATACATAATGAACAGGGTAACATTATATACAAGACATTGCATGCACAGTTAAAGAAAATATATATTATGGGTGTATGAAACAGTTACAGACCAGATTAAAATGTGAGACAACCTTAGATTTGAAAGAACTTAAACTGGTGGTGGATGTGAGAGTCTCTGGTAGGTTGTTCCAGTTTTGGGGTGCACGGTAAGAGAAGGAGGAACGGCCGGATACTTTGTTGAGCCGTGGGACCATGAACAGTCTTTCGGAGTCTAATCTCAGATGATAAGTGCTGCATGTGGTAGGGGTGAGGAGCTTGTTCAGATGCAGAGGTGTCGGGTATACCTCCCAGGGCAATCCCACACGGTTGGCTGCTGCTGTGCTAGAAGAGGTCTGATCCCAAACCTTGATGATGATTCCGCAACAGTCTCTGGGTCTTAACACGTCTCTCTCTCTCTAATGTGACAGGTTCCTCTACTAGTGCCTGTCCCTGCATCAACTCCAGCTCAGTGTGACTCAGGGTATAACTGGGCCTGGGGTATGAGGCCTAGTGTAGAGACTACTTGCCTCTCTTCATGCCGAGCTCCTTTCCCTTCCCCTTCCCAGTCTTCTCTGCCTAACGTGCTCCCCTGCGCAACCTCCTAACTCTTCCTACCGCAAATCCTGTTGCCCTATAGGCTCCCTGGCGTCACCTGGTCTCGCTGAGGCTCCTGGGACTCGTAGTCTCCTGCGCTGTGTACCCTCTGATTGGCCCATGTTTCGTGGGTTACCACACTCCGACTGCGCATGCGTGACCTCTCCTCTGTCGCCGTTGCAAACGAGGCTCGGAGCTCACTGCGCATGTGCCAGTACTAAAAAATGGTGGCGCCCTACACCCTCGGGCCGCCGCGGAGCCTCCGGTGCACTGGAGCGCTCCCTGTATACTCTGCAACCTTCCCCTATTCTCCCATTGCAGCGGAGATAAGGGTGAACCTGGGGGACCTGGCTACATCTATATATATATATATATAGGGATGTCTCAGTTTGCTTCTACATTTGCTGCAGCGTGTATCTGGAGGAAGTGTTTGGAAGGTTCCGCAGCGGCCCGGCAGCACAGGGCGCCGCCATGTTGTTGCGCAATAGTCAGGAACGGCTGTCAGAGCAGAGACGGTTCGAGCATGCGCAGTGCAAAGTGCGCGAACGGCCAGCCAATCAGAAGAGGCTTAGCAAGTAAACTACAACTCCCAGGAGCATTTGCGAAGTCACCTGATGCCAGGGAGCGAATAGGAGTGCAGGGATCGTGGGAGGCAGGAAAGGGAAGCGTGGGAGAGAGACCACGCTAGCCAGAGGCACCGGAGGAGCAAGGGGAGAGGTAGTGTGTGTGCAGGGGGTCAGTGACCCACCTGCGTAGGCAGATTCCCCCTCAGGCCCCAGTGTATTCCCTGAGTCACCCTAGCTTATGGTGCTGCAGGGATGCCCTATATTGGTAGCGACACATGACCCTTACTGCATAGACAGATAGGGACACAGTGTTGCAGAGCTGCGGTTGGTGACAGTTGTTTGGGCCCAGGCTGCTGTGCATCATCCACTACTGGTGAGAGACTGTGTTGGATCGGCGGATCCTTTGTGAAGTTGTTGCCGGTCACCCCAGTGATCTGAAGGTATTTACTAAGTGCACCAACACCGGTCAACAGGCGCTGATCCCGCCTTAGGGAACACTCTTTGGGGACACTAAGTGGAGTGACCAAAGGACTGAGCCTATATACATATCTTTAGTTATATGGACACGGTGTGGGGGCACGCGGTGACGGGACAGAGACATTTCTCCTTATGAGAGTGGCTGAGCCACAGGAGTTATATTGCAAGTCATCGGTTAATGATATACAGTGGCGACAACCTTTATTCTAACTCGGCTAACTCCGCGAATTTCAGATTATCCCGGTTATGTGCGGTTTTGTGTCGTTTTCGCCAGGAGTGAATTGCGTTATTTTCGTGCCCGTGATTTAAGCATTTTATTCTCGCTGTCTGCAATACTGCAGTGCCGTGTAAAAACTCATGGGGGCGTTTCCGAGCTGTTGTCTTTGAAGTCTAATACCTTCGCGGTTCAACCTACAGTACTGTACGTCAGTACACAGTCTGTGTGTGCGGTGCAGTAATAGTAAAATTGCATATTTAAAATACATGCATTTGCAGTGCTGTGCTGCTGTACGGTACTGTACTGTATGTCTCATTTGAAAATTGTTGAAATGCATAGGCGTGTACAGTACTGTAACAGTGTAAAGGGAACCCTCGCTACTGACATTGTTTGAGTAGCCCTTTTGGCAATATTGTATCTCCTTTGACATGTCAGTGCTACACACTGTATCAAACATTTAGAAACATTTAGAAACCATATACTGTATCATTGCATATACTTCCCTGCCCTGTTAGAGGGTACAGAGCTGCAGTAGCCTAGAATTTATTTGGGATACATACTCCTTTTTGGTCTACCCTTCAACCACCTTATTTTTAATTCGCCGCTAACATAGGATTTATGTATTGAGGACCGTATATTTTAATTGAGGATCTCTCCCAATAAATTTGTTTTTAACTTGATTTCATAACACACATTACATCTCTCCCACACCATTCCTTTGAACGTGTGTCTGGTTTGAATCACATTCCTGCTTGACAGTGATTTGCTACGTATGCGCTTGTAACTTCGCCCACCACTGCTTGCTTACTGTACCTGAGTGAGTGACCAAAAAGAAATTTAAAAGAAAAATGAAAATAAAAAAATTTTGGGTTCCAGGTTTCTGCTCATTCTGACTTAGCCGTTTCAAAGCAGCGTGGCTTTCTCCGCCATTACGGTCAATGATAGGACCCTTCTCGCCGGCGTGACCCTTTCTCGCCGCCATTACTGGTCAGACCCTGTTGGGGTCAAGTGAGGGGGTTCCTAACATCTATGGGCAAAATAAATTTTATTTCTAGGTGCCCTAGAACAGAAGTTCCCACGCAAATTGGCCGTGAACTTGACCAAGGCCCTAGTTCCCACGCCAATTGCGCGATCATTGCTCTTTTTTGACAATGTTGCCGATCTTGCGTCTTTGCTGTCTGGCAGTAAAAAAACACACAACAACATCTCCTTAATTTATGTACAGTACAGCAGGTCAAAACATGTACAGTACAATAGAGAACAATACAGTCCAGCATAACAGTATGGTCTTACCTGTGATTACCAAAAAAAAATTGTGGTAATTTTTTTTATTTTTCCTTTCTCCACAAGCCTGCAAAAACCATCTCACTGTATATGTTATTTCTTTGAACTGCAGCACAACTAATCCTTCAGCCCTCCCCCACTCACACACAAACTATTTTAGCCACACACCTCCAGAGTCATTCATTTTCTGCAGTTGCTTTAGTCATTGTGTTTTTAATCCGTCCCTAGCCAAGCGTCAATCACCTGACTGCGCCTGTGTGTACTCTAATATTTTTAGAGATGGGAGCTCGCTGCTTACTGCGCATGAGTCAACCAACCCCCTCTCTCCACAGAGTCGTTAATTTTCTGAATATTGCCATTGTGTTTTTAATCCGTCCATAGCCAAGCTACAAAGCCTCAGTGCGCCTGCATGTAATCACACCACCCCCCCCCCCAACCCTTAGAGGCTTTGTTTACGGTAACGCTTCGGAAAATCCCTTCTCGATTTTGAAATATAAATCCGATTTGCACAGCATTGTGAGAATTGTGAGTAAAAAAACCATTAACTGATTCATGTTGTTTTGTCATTCATTCTTATTCATTGGTGTACTGTAGGGGTGGGAGGGGGGGTTGTGGTTGTTGTCAATGATTATGATTAGCAGGAAAATGGATAAATATTTATTTTATTTTATCAGGAACCAAAAAATACAAATATAAAAATAATCATGAATAATACATAATGCAGTCTTTATTAAGTTCTTTTGGTAGATTGAAATTGGATAAACTTTTAGAAAACATTTGTAAAACATGGGGAAAGATGAATAATGCACATTTATAAGAATATTATTTAATAATATATACTGTAATGTATAATATATATATATATATATATATATAGTAATATTATTTTTTCCGTCTTTATCTTGTTCCTCAATCTGTCTACAGTACAGTAGTTCATTGAGAGAGGAGAGGTTTTGTGCACATCATTACTGCTGTTTATATACTGTACATTTTACTGTAAAAACAGATTTAACTGGACACAAAACCCCACCTCCCCCCATGCCACCCTTTTTTCCTGAAACGACAAGAAAACAAAAAATGAGTGCAGTTACTGTATGTGCGTACTGTATTATGGCATTGTGTGATGTGTAGTACTACTGTAGATGGCTGGTGCTGCTTTCTCTGGAAAGAAAAAAATTGAGCAGTTAGTAGGCAGTTACTGTAGTACTGTCAAACTAGTCTATACTGGAACTACTCTGACTACTGTTAAATTCTATGTACTGTAACCTGATGGCTGGTGCTGCTCTCTCTGTAAAGAAAAAACTGTAACTACTGTATAATCTGACTATCTGGAAAGAAAAAATCTGTGCCATACTTACCTGTATCATACTGTACTTACAATACTACAGCACAGTACTACTGTACTATACTGTATATACTATATATACTATACTGTACTGTACTGTACTAGTATGACAATGGGCAACACAGTGGCAATATGGTCTATATATTTATTGCAGCATTCCACGGTGAGTACATCGTTCCAAAAACTCATTATGCCTTTCAACAACTCGTCCTTTTTGGAGGGAGTCGCCACTTTACGGATATGGTCCTTCAGCTGATGCAAGACCATTTCGATCGGATTGAAGTCTGGCGATATGTCATTGGAAAAAAAGAACAATTGGTTTAAGAGATAAAAACAGTGGGGAACAAAAATGGGACACGGTCTACTGCACTTACTCTGCTGGCGTCTTCACCCAGTTGATACCGCGCTCAAGGATATGCGCTGTAGATGCGGTGTGCTTCGGATCGTTGTCCTGGTAGAAGCGGTGACCATTGGGGAACTCGTGTGTCATGTATTGCACTATCTCAGGGACAATGTTGTCTTGGAAGAATGCTTTATTCATGATTCCTATAGCAAGAAAAGAAAAGTGCTCAGAAAACTGCACAATAGTACAGTACAGTGCATACAGTAAGGTTACACTAGTAAAGTACAGTGCATAAGGCTACATTATATTTGATATATTTTACCTTCAAAGATGACAATGCATCCTTGTCCACGACTAAAGATGGCACCCCACACATGCAGCTTCACGGGGTGTTTTGTCCGCGGCTTCAAAGATATGCGGCCTTTTTTGTGGAATGCAAAGCTTGCAAATCTCTCCAGCGACACAGTAGACTCATCAGTGAAGATGCAATCCTGGAAAGTCTCCCCACTGTCGATCCATGCCTGGGCCTGGACCACTCTTTTGATTTTGTTTGCATCCCGTATCATTGGGTACGCTCTGTAATGACAAGGAATAAAAAATGTTTGCGGTACAGTACAGTACAGTACAGTTTTCTAAACAACACTTTTACCTCCTGTACTGTCCAGTACTAACCTCACACGTCCATATTTCCATCCAATGCTGCGTCTCATCTTCTTTATGCTGCTCTCGGATACAGTCAGATTGTGCTTTTCCTGCAGAGTGTTTTTAACCCTTAATGCACTCCTCTCATCATTCTCCTCACTTAGTTTGTCCACCAGAAGTGTTGTCTCCCTACAATGTAAAGAAAATATATTGTTTTATTAATATGCAGCAATATAAAATGTATATAAATATAATGTTGTAATATAAATATAAATATATCAAAAATATATACTGTTGTACGATAAATATAAATATACAAAAAATGTATACTGTTGTACTATAAATATAAATATACAAACTATGTTGTAATATAAATCAACAGAAATAACAACAGTATTAGATACAGAACTGTACTGTAGATGTACTGTACTGTATGAACAGTACAGTACGTACAGTTTTCTATATTTTTTTTGTTAAGTTTTATTGCGGTCTCTGTTTTTTCCGTGTGCATGATAGCTCACGGTGGTTGCCGGCACAATGAGGTCAGAAGTAGCTAACCAGCGCTGGATAGCAGCAATTCGGTGTCCGCTCGTGTACATCTCCTTAATTCACATGCTGAGCTCCTTTGAAATCTTTTTAACAGGCATTGCTGCGAGTAGAAAGAAATACAAACACAAGAATGTGTATTCGATGTTTAGTCGATGTGTATTCTATGTGCAGTCAATACACAAAATGGATGGTGTATTTATACGGTAATGACTCACATTAGAGTACGCCCACTTTCAACACCTGTACCTGGTCGCCATGCATAAAAGGTCACATACTTTGCATAGCCCACCACTCGATGATCTGTATCTGAACTTGCCCTTGTCCAGATACTGCATTGTGCCTCCTGCTTCCATGGAGCAACCCCGATTCTATGGATGCAGGGACCCACTTGCCTCTGCCATGCCTGTCAAGCTGAAAAAGCGAAAGGCGGCAGCCGTTTCCACGCCAAGGCAAAAGCGACAGGCTAAGGCCAATAAAGAAAACCTTCTGCTGACCCCAAAGGCTAAGGGTTTTCTTAGACGTAAGCCTCATTATGTCAAGAAGATATAGGGTGATGTACTCTCGACGCAAAACAATTGGCAGCCAACCCATCTAACCCGCAGACCACTTCCTCACATATGCTTCGACGACTCTGCTGTAGCTGTCCCGGAAATCTTCAGACCGTCTTCTCCACCCCCATCTTCTCCGGTTCCATCCGACGATGCCGCCGCCTCTGAAATCCATGGTTCACTTTCTCCTTTGCTCTTAGACGACTCTGCTTCTTGCCCGGAAATCCAAAGGTCACTTTCTCCATCCCTCTTCAACGACGCTGCCGCTTCTCCTCTACCGGGTATCCACAGGTCACCTCCTCCACTCTTCCTCGATGTCGATGCCGCTTCTGTCCATAGAACCCCCATCTCATCCTCCGTTGCACCCATCCCCCCAGATGTCCAGACGCCATGAACAAGAAGCAGCTCGTTAGATCGGATGCTGAATGGGAAAACTGTAGATCTCCCCGGGAATTCTATTGTGCTAGCAAAGATAGATCTGCTTCTGGAGACAATGCTAAATGTGGAGCAACGGATGCTACAAATGGATCAACGGATGGATCGACGGATGGAGAAGATAGAGGCTGACATAGTGGGCATACATTATTTGATCGGTGCTAATGCCCCTGTTTCCCCGACGCCGGAGCAGGGGGGTGACATGGATGTTATGAATGGGACCTTCGACCCCCTTCCATCACCAAGCCCACCCCCTCCTCCAGAAGATGTAGTGTACATGTATGCCGTTGAGGAGGACATGACAACCCCATCAAGACCACGCCAGGAGACAACACGGCGACCACGACCGGAGGAAAGCTTCCTCCCAGACAACCTACCATCTCCCGTTGCCTCAAGCACACCCACTCCCAAAAGACCTACACCCACTCGCATCGATACGGTGCCCGACATTACCCTGTGCGATCTGCCACCGAAGCTCAGGGAGAAGTATAGGGTGAAGAGTGCTGGTGCACCCCACAAGTATGCCTTGTTCATTTTTAAGCACCATGTTCCCTACTCTTCATACTGCGACTGGGCCTTCAAAGTGAACTACGATGGGAATCGCGTAAAAAGGCGCTTCCTGCCAATTTAAGGAAAAACTTTCTGGATGAAATGCGGCGCTTTTATCCAATTACAGATCCTGTAATGGAAGGCGTTCGAGACTGCATTAATGGCATTTTGCGCCGTGCAAGGAATCGGCCATGGACGGACAATGTGGAGGACTTTCTGGAGTTGTCCTGAAAACCTGCCCTGTTTGCTGCCCTCGAGGACTGTACTGGTGCAGATCTGACTGACAGTGTTGCGCACCATCCCACTGTACTGTACTGTACTGGGTCGAGGACTGTAGTGATGCAGACTATTTTGCACACCATCCCACTGTACAGTATACAGTATGTATTGACTTGTTGTTCTTTAATAAAGGAGATACTGCGTTTTGCTTTTTTTGTGAATTAAGAATTTGTTTTTAAAACATGTGACTGTAAACCATAGTGACTGACAAATTGTTTCACACATGTAGCAGTAAACCATACACCTGTTGATGTTTTGAATTGCTGTGCACTTAAAATGTTTCAACATTGTACAGTATTTGTAAATAAATGTTTTTGTACTTACTCCACCAATAAAAGAACATGTTGATTTGTCTTACATTGTTTCCATTTGCTCCTTTGATAGTGTAACGAAATACAGTGTTTCTAGAATGTGGAGGCTTACTGCACTGTACTGTATACTGTAAACATGCTCAGTATACTGTAAGAGTACTAAAAAAAAGAAGAATAGAAATACAAATACACAAACTGTACTGAATGTACTGGCAATGTATACTGTAGAAGACACATAATGTAAGTGATATTGTACATGTAGAATACATGCATAGTTTTATTTTTTCGGGTTTATTACACAGTATACTGTACGGCCGGAAAACATCAGCATACAGTACTGTTTCAGGTACAGTATTCTATCCTAATCAATAACAAGGGCAAAAAAACTGTAGACGTGGGGTTTTAAATCCGATTCAGCAATGTGCAGGCATTGTCACACAACGCGATATTATCCATCGAAATCCCCCCATTAGCCATTTTCTTTTCTGAGGAAAAACAAAAAGAAAAGTTTTAATGTACAGTAATGGTCAGCCCCCTAAAGAAGTACCCAGCCAGCCCCACCAATAATTTTCTCCTGTTCACATGCGCATGCGCCTAACGTTCCACCAATTGTTCAGTATCTGCAGTACAGTACTGTAGAAGCCGCTCAGCCAATGATATTGCTTACAGGAGAATCGCTTGACTTTGGAATCGCACCGATGTTTATACAGTATTGTCAAAATAAAAAAAACACAGAAAATAATACGGCAACAATACTCACCATAGTATTTCCCATTCAGCTGGCGCCGGCGCCGGTCCACTGCCGGTCCAGCTTTCTTGATCATCCACGTCGATAGTTTGCAGCGGGACTAGTCCACCTGTAGTCAGCTGGTGAGGCTGGAAATTGCTTAGGTACATGCAAGCTTCATCGAAACTGCACGCGAAATCCGGCTCAGGCTCAGGCTTGTCACTGACGGCAGGACCGTCATTGGGAGCCGGTGCTGGCGCATTGCTTGGCAGCGACTGTCGTTTCTTAGTTGGTTTTAACACGACCCTTTGCCTTTTTCCGCCTTCATGATCATAGATACCGGAAAAATCCAGTGATACACACCAATACCCTCCAACAAATTGTGGCTCAATTCGATAAAAACAGGGATCGCTACATAACCTTTTCCTTACTGCACGCTTCCACGTATGAGGAGTTGGCGAAAAATTTTAAAGTCATAGTTTTCGATAAAGTACTGATAAATTTGAACAACTGTTGCCATCTTATCCTATGTTGCATTAATCGCGGCACATATCAAATACGCGTAACTTCTGTAGGGTTTTTGGAAAGCGGGCTGCACTTGAACACTCATGGCGGGCGGGTCTCTGGAGAATACTGTAACCGAAACTCGTCTTTGTCTTTCTTTTATATGAAAAGCCTAAATTGATACATTTTTGTAACCTCTTCCTTCAGTCTCAAGGCCAAGTTACAATAGCACACTGTGGTATCTTTTTTAAACGAAACACCTGCAAGTCGACACATTACTGAAGTGCATGCGCATTACAATCCATGAATATCTGCCATCTGGCGGACACGCAAAGCATTGCAGCCTATTAAATCCGAACCGTTATCAATAAACGCATCAACAGCGCGTCAGCCGGGCATGACCCGTGGCTGGGAACGCAAAAAGAACGCGGCATGCGCCAGGTGAAGAGCGTCGCATTCCAGGAACAAGCCAGGGAAAAACCGGTGATTTGTTAGAATAAAAGCTGCCACAGCAGTATCATGTGTTATGTGTGTTATTACTATACCTATAAGATAAGGTTCTATTAAGGCTTAGTAGTAAACAGTTACAATCTGATGTGTGTTGCTATTGTTCTTGCCTAGGGGAATCTCACTCATTGGGGATCCTGGGTAAGTGGAGGCGCTGCCAATACTATTCCTATTACCCCAGCTCCCCATTAGTGGAGGCCCAGAATCCCTGAGCCAGTAGGTGTGTACAGTACCAGTAGTCACTCTAGAGCGTAGGAAAGAGGGCTACATATATACTATATATATATATATATATATAGACATATGGAGACCAGGGGATCCTGATAGCCAAAAAGAGACAGCACACTGCAGGTATGGTATCAAAAAAGTGTATTCAGTAACACAAGGCCGCCAACGTTTCGGTCCTCCCAACGGGACCTTCCTCAGGGCAGTGCGTGGAGGAAGGTCCCGTTGGGAGGACCGAAACGTTGGCGGCCTTGTGTTACTGAATACACTTTTTTGATACCATACCTGCAGTGTGCTGTCTCTTTTTGGCTATCAGGATCCCCTGGTCTCCATATGTCTACATACTCTCTATGGGACAAGCATCTGCCTCCTGCAACAAAACCGTGAGTGCTAATCTCCATACCTGACTATATATATATATATATATATATATATATATATATATATATATATATATATATATATATATATATATTTATATATATATATATATATATATATATATATATATATATATATATATATATATATATATATATATGTACAAAGGCAGATGTCATTCGCAATAAAGGTAGAAAGCCGGTGCTTGTCCCATATAATATTGAATAAAATGTAGATTCCTTACCAGGCAGACCAGGAGTCCAAGACCACGCAGCAAGAACCGAGACAGCACTCAGATTGATATCAAATATAAATGTATTGAAAAGTTGTATGTGCCTTTTTTTTCAATACATTTATATTTGATATCAATCTGAGTGCTGTCTCGGTTCTTGCTGCGTGGTCTTGGACTCCTGGTCTGCCTGGTAAGGAATCTACATTATATATATATATATATATACAGTGTTCGACAAACCTATACATTTGCTCGCCCCGGGCGAGTGGATTTAACCCCCGGGCGAGTAAATATTGGCCCAAGTAGCACACGTTTGGTACTAGGTGGCGAGTAGATTTTTTTGTGTGGCGAGTAGATTTTTTGGTGATTTGTCAACCACTGTGTGTATATATATATATATATATATATATATATATATATATATATACTGTATAACTGCCTAACACAATTTGAAGTGGACAAATGCTAATTGCTACTCCTATACTACTGTACATAGTGTGGGATATGGTTTTCTCACATGTCCCAATACATCACTACTGTAAATATTTTAGATTATATCTTGAATAAGGGGGAAAACTATGAACCAGACATTTTTTAATTGTATTATCATTTTTTTTAAATTAACCTTACACAATTTGAAGTTGATAACTGCTTCTAAGGTATATTCGGTAAATACTGAATAAAAATATTTTTGAATATACTATTTTTTCAAGTGTTATTATCACTATTAAGACAGGATTAAGTTTGCTGTTGCATTTGTTAAATCAAGCAAGCAAAGATGTATTGAAAACTATCAATTTATTAAACATTAACATAATTTAAGTATGATCTGCTAGGGCTCATCCCTCCCTTCCTGTTAAAAAAAACACATTGGAAAGATGTATCAAAAACACACACTGTTATGGGTTTAGATAACGCAGAACCTGGGCTGAATCAGTGAACATTGGCGAGCAATAGACCCTATCCCATCCCCCACCTACCCCCACCAATTGTGCTTCTGACCCCAGCCTTGGGGCTGTACAACATTATTCAAAAAGCTGGATGCCCCAGGGCTGGTGTCAGAAACTTCTGACTAAACCTTCAAAGGATTAGTGAAAGTGCTTGTAAAATTATCCCTCCTCCCCCAAAATAAAGAACCACGCAGTTAGAGCAGTGGGCAAAAGAAATTCTGGAATTTCTACATTATTCCTTTAAAAAAATTCTAAAAATTAGTAACGGCAAACAAAGGAAAGAAAAGAAAACATCACAGCAATAGAACATTTGAAGATTAAGAAAACAGAAGACTGACATGAATTAGAGCAACACTTCTTCACTCACAGCACTCAAAGTACCTGAATCTCCCCCAGCCCATCTAGTCCCACCTCCCCCAGTTATGGAAACACAATACTGTATCCACATAAGGCTTTTTTTAAATCTACAATGCATGTACAATACTGTAGTGAGATTGCTGTACTCATTTGCGACATCACCCTCTCCCCTGTACCAAAACGTTGCTGTAGATTTATGCAAACAAAAACACACACATGATGGACAGTGAGAAAAGTAAACCTGAGATTTCTACATTATTACTTGCAATAATGACAAAAAACAGTATTCGCAAATAATATTTTGTGCATTCAAACATTACAATAGATGCATTGATAATTTAGTTGCCCCCAATTTCCAATCAATACATTTACTCATTATAGTGATGTGTAAATGACCTAAGGTTCATGTTCTCCCTTTTTGTAGTGGTTGGTTCTCCAGCACTCACAGCACTCATACTACCTGGATCCCCCACAGAACTCCTCCCCCAGTTATGGCAACACAATACTATCCCCACATCAGACTTTTTTTTATCTACAATGAATGTTCTGTAGTGGGTGCTTACAGATTAGAGATTGCACCCCACACATGAACTTGAGTGGATACTTTAGCTGAGGTATTAAGGATAAACAGTCTTTTTCCGGTATTCCATAGTGAAAATACTTTCTGGGGCAACTGATGTCTCATTAGAAAATATAACATCCGCAAACTTTTTATCACTCTCGAATCATGCACATGCTTGGTCAACTTTTTAAAATATTATTATCATCCCTTATCATGGGATATATTCTGGAATAATAAGAAAAAATGGTTTAGGAAGAGCAGAAAATAATATATCACTTTGCATTAACAAACTGTACAGTACAGCACTTTACTTCATATGTATGTAGCCAGGTTCCCCTTTGCACTCCCATGGTTCCTACCTCGTGCGGGGGGAGTTGCGGGAGTCGGGCGGCTGCTGAGGTGAGCCGGTCCTTTGTGGCACACCCGGCTAGCGGGGGCCGCCATTGTGGATATGCGAATGCGCAGATAGCGATCGGGAGTAATGGTGGCCATTACAGAGTCGCGCATGCGCTGTACGATCACGCACACGGCCCCAATGGATTGTAGCCTTCGCGGGACTACAATTCCCATGAGGCTTAGGGAGGCATGTACCAGTTGCCCCAGAGCAGCCAATGAAGGTCAAGGATTCCCTGCAGCAGGGAATGGATACTTTTCGCACGTGGAGAGAGAAGGCAGTTGGAGCCGGGAGCTGGGTAAGTGAGGATGCAGGGGAGCAGTAGCCCCTTGCACTAGGCCAGACACCCCCATAGGCCCCAGATAACTATTACCCTTGCCCCAGCTTGTGGTTACTTCAAGGACAGGCCTTAAGTAAGGAGATCTGCCCCTTTAGCTGTTTGATTAACCAAAGGAACCACTCCGTGGTGCGCAGCCTGATCACTGGGTTTGGGCTGAGACCGCCTCTAGATAGAGACTATCTACAAGGAGAACCCCGCCACGCAGTGACTGTGGCCTGCGGGTTGGAGCCGGGCCAAACTCAAGGTATAGACGGTACGGTGCACGGTGATATTATCCACGCCGGAGTTCACCCCACGCGTAGGCAGACGTCACGTTAGATCAGGCAGATCCAATCCTGTTATCTTGCTGTACCCAGGGGCCGGAGCCCCGGGCAGGTACCTATAGGAGTGCACTAACACTCCCCGGGCTATCATCAACACATTGGGTGGGTTTGGACATAAGGGACATCAGGGAATTGGTACCCAGCACCCAGGTACTTTGGGGGACATTTATCTTGATGTGTGTGGTGGTGAACTTCTATATGTATGGTTATATGCATCTTGCTGTGTGGTACAGAGTACCAAGGTTATTAGTTATCGTAAAATGGTTGCTAGCATATACTTGAAAAAGAACGCTGTGACGTTCGAAACGCGTTGGATGGGTCTTTTGTCACATTAAAGTGCCCTTTTAATTATTTTTCATTTTGGGTCCTTCCTGCTCCGTTTGTGCTGGTGCGCTTTTGGTCTCATTTTTCCCTACTTTGGGGGACACCTATGTTAATGTGTGTGGTGGGGAACTTCTATATGTATGGCTATATGCATCTTGCTGTGTGGTACAGAGTACCGAGGTTATTAGTTATCGTAAAACGGTTGCTAGCATATACTGTGTGCGTGCATTATTATTATTGTTGTTCCTGTAAGAGGAACGCTTACAGGTGGAGGCGCTGTATCCGAATAATCAGGTAACCCCAGGCTCCCAGCGGCGGAGGTTCAGGCCTCCTGTGAGCCTATCGGGTAACGCACCACACACGGTAACACAAGTGTATTTTCACATATGGTCCCCATCTGCGATTGGGGGTGGGCAAACGGTGTTACATTTGGAGGTGCTGCTGAGATCTCAGACCTGGGGTGCTCTATTAAAGTCCAAATTTAGCTGTTGCATTCGCCACCATGTTCTCACCATCTAAGCAACAAGTGCGCGACTGGGCGCTGGAACTAGACGAGTCCCCCCACCATGTGCTCGCGGTGGGGGATGTGCCCGCAGGCATTCCCTCTCAGGAAGTTAATAATCGGGTCAGATCCCTCCCCTGGTTTGCTCAAGCCCGCCAAATCGGGCGGAAATGGAACCCCACATACCGCTGGTACATACTCCTTATAGCAACCCGTTATGAAGTATGAGAGAATATCACCCCTGCCACACTACACTTTCTGGGAGCCTTGCCTCCGGGGTGTCCTGTCCTTTTTTTCTGAACTGCCTAGGTCACTACCGGCCCAAATACCCCACCCCGAATCAACGCCAGGACATTCCCACGCTTCCAGGAAATATGATGCTTTACTCTCAGGAAATTCATTACTATATTCAGAGCCACTGATACCCAGAGTTATTTTCAGTCCCGGGTCCCCAGTGGAGACCCTCCTCCAGACTGGACCCCACCATCCGTGTACCCATCCACTGAACGACAGACCAGTACAAGACTCCAATCCAGTATACAATCCCGGGCCCCTCAATCCTTGCACCAGCTTGACCCAGCGGCGGGAGGACTCCTACCTCAGCTAGTAGAAGCCCTGAGCCAGGCCTCCCATTTCCATCAATACCATAAACTCAAGATATTCTCCGGGACTAGACCCACGCCGGCGGGTGAGGCAGAATTTGAAGAGTGGAAAGACAACACGGAACACGTGCACCCAGAGTGGACTTGCTCTAATGCAGTAAAACGGCAAGGAATTATTGAGTGCTTATGACCACCTGCTAAGCAAATGGTGCAGTTTTACGACAATAAACACCCTAACGCACCTCGAGATGTGAAGGATGTGAGAGACGTGTTACGAGAGATGGAAGCAGCGGGCATTGTGACTGAATCCCGTAGCCCCTATGCTTCGCCGATTGTGGTGGTGCGGAAGAAGAATGGGTCAGTGCGATTGTGTGTCGATTACCGGACCCTGAACAACCGTACCATACCTGATCAGTATACCCTGCCACGAATTGAAGTAATTCTCAATGCACTGTCGGGAAGTCAGTGGTTCAGTGTATTGGACTTGAGGTCTGGGTACTACCAGGTGCCTATGAGTGCAGAAGACCAGGAGAAGATGGCTTTCGAATGCCCCCTTGGCTTCTACCAATTCACTCGCATGCCCCAAGGTATTTGTGGAGCTCCAGCAACATTCCAGCAGCTGATGGAAAGACAATCGGAGACAGGAACCCCCCGAGAATGTCTCGTTTATCTGGATGATATCATTGTCTTTGGCAAGACTTTGGAAGAACATGAGGCATGGCTAATGAAGGTGTTGGATCGACTGGAGCAAGAAGGTCTGAAGCTATCCTTGGATAAAAGTCGATTATGCCGTACCTCGGTGACCTACGTGGGACATGTAGTATCTGCCTAGGGGATAGCCCCGGATCCCGCCAAAATTGAATTGGTGATGGAATGGCCTAGGATTCTGCGGATACTACCGCCTTTTTGTAGAAAGGTATTCCAGTAGAACAAAAGTTCTTAACAATCTTCTCAAGATATACCCAGAAGATAAGGGGCGACCTCCCACCTCTGCACGATTGCCGTTCGACAACAAGTGGACAGACACCTGTGAACACGCATTCCTTGATCTGAAGAAATGTTTAGCAGAAATACCCGTTCTCGCGTACGCCGATCTCGAACTACCCTACGTCCTTCATGTGGATGCAAGCCTCAACGGGCTAGGAGCAGTACTCCACCAGAAATATCCGGCCGGTCTCCGACCAGTGGCCTATGTCAGCCGCAGTTTAACCCCAGCGAACAGAACTATCCCGTCCATAAGCTGGAATTCCTCACCATTAAGTGTACAATTGTGGATAAACTCCACGACTATCTGTATGTGGTCACCTTTGAAGTGCGTACAGACAATAATCCGTTGACATACATAACGCCGACTGCCAAACTGGATGCTACAGGCCGTCGATGGTTAGCAGCCCTCTCAAACTACAGGTTTACCTTGAAGTACAAGCCTGGGCTGCTAAACATCAGAGCTGATGCCCTATTTAGAAGGCCAGGACTAGAGGCCACTCCGGATGATGACATTTGGGAAGAAATTCCTGGGCCAGAAATGCGAGCCATGTGACACACGGCAGCTATAGTGGGGAATAAAGTGGCCTTCTCTGAATTGCGTGTCGTGGATTCCTTGGGATGTCAATCCAAGGCTCTACCTGCTGCCTACTGTGACCCCGATGGGATGAACATCACCCCTGATAAAATTATCTCGTGGAGAGATATGATACAATATCAGGTAAGGGACCCTGTAACGGGCCTTATCCGCCAAGCGGTGCAGAAAAACAAACTTGATATACTGAAGCGTGCTCCCAGCGACCTTCTGGCGATACTCATGCGAGAAGCTGACAAATTCCAGCTGGACAACGGTCTACTCTACCGGGTGTACAATACCATGACCATCCAGAGAGAGGAAACAATTGGTCCTACCCCAAAACTTACAATATCTGGTCCTGAAAGCCTTACACTATGAACAAGGCCATCTGGGCGTAGAAAAGACTTTTAGGTTGGTGCGAGATCGGTTCTTCTGGCCACGAATGTGTGAATCAGTGGAGCGACACTGTCGTCGGTGCTCCCGATGCATCCAGCGCAAGACCCTCCCTACCAGAGCCGCCCCCATGGCTCATCTGAAAAGCTCAGGTCCCATGGACTTGGTGTGTATGGACTTTCTGTGTATCGAACCTGATACCCGAGGCATCAGTAACGTGTTGGTCATCACAGATCATTATACTCGCTACGCTTAGGCCTTCCCCACAAAAGACCAGAAAGCCATCACAGTAGCTAAAGTACTATGGTGTAAGGAATCCGCTCCTGGCTTTGATTATAGCCTTGCAGACCTCTGCAGTTGCAAAATCTTCCTCTGGCAATCAATGGCACATGTGATGCCTTTCATTGAAGCTTCTGCCCTGTGCTCCATCATTGGAGGAATGCTCACACACCCTTCCCCTTTGATTGGATCTCCGCCCTTTATATGTTAGGCTTTGGCTCTGAATCAGAGCCGAGTATAAATCCTTCTCTGGACGTTACTGTCTCTGCCACAAGCCACCCAGGCTTGTCTCCTTGTGTACTAACCTCTCTAGTTCTCATCTCTAGTTCCTGAGTTCCTGAGGCCTGCTGCTAGTCTTCATGCAGGGTCCTGTGTTTCCTGAGTATCCTGAGGCCTGCTACTAGTCTTCACGTAGTAGCCTGTGTTTCCTGCTTCTTGAGGCCTGCTGCTAGTTCCACGCAGAGGCCTGTTCCTGACTCCTGTGCTGAAGCGTTGCTTAGCCAGCACTGGTACCTGTTGCATTCTCCCTTCGTTACCCTTCATTTGCAGAGGCCTGCTGCTTTTCTCCATGCAGAGGCCTGCTTTGGATTTCTGTGCTGAAGCGTTGGTTTCCCTGGCGCTGCCCCGCGGTGTACTTCGGACAGCCTGCTGTCTCCCCCTTGCTGAGACCGGCGTCATGGGCCAAGTCCGCTCCTCACGCACAGGCAGCTCCCGCGCTCACGCTCCTAAGCTGAAGCGGGGAACTCCTGACTACCTGTTGCCAAACTCCTGCTTGAATAACGACGATGCTGCCTTCTCCAATCCTGACCCTGCTACGTATGACTACGAACTGCGCACTCCAGATCAGTCTGTGCGGACTAAGGTCGGTGATTATATAACCCCACCTCAGGCCCGTGGTCCGGTCCCGGTTTGTGGCGAGCACAATCGTAACAGTATGCTCGGCCCCACAAATCCGGACCGCGCCGTGGCGGGAGTTGGTAAATGTTTAACTGTACCTATGTCCCAGGCTGCGGACCAGTCCCTATTTGGAAGACCATACCTGTTTGAGAGACTGCCTCCGCCTGAGAGTGCGTTCTTGTATGAAGTTTTAACCCCTCAGGAAAGACTGATTCGTAAAGAACTAGATCTCAGCAATTTAAAAAAGAAAGAAGGTCTCAACAAGACCTGCTCTCCCAACGGCACCGTTTTTTTTCCACCTCAGATCGAAAGACTCTAGATCAGATTCTAGATACCGCCCGTGTGTTATACCAAGATTTTGACCTAATCATAAGTGAGCGGGACCCTCTTCTCGCTGCCTATGCACTTTCTAATCACAATTTTTTTTCTGTCAGCCCTGTTACTAAACCTGTGGGGGTACCACCCCCTCCTTAGAATGGCCAAACCATCTCCCTGTCGCTGTCCGCTAAGGAAGAATCTGCCACGGTCCCTAGTCCTGAGTTAACCTCCCTGGGTTCTGTCCACGAGGTTATTCCTGTCTTAACTCCTGCAAGTCAGGCCTATGAGTCCCCCACTGTAAATCCCTGCATCCCCCAGGTCAGTGTGTCTTCAATAGCACCAGAGAATGAACCCTGTTTGCCCTCTCTTTCTAACCCAGAATTTCTAAGCTCTGTACCCGAGGTTATCTCTGTTTTAACCCCTGCTAGTCTGCTCTGTGAGGTCCCCATTGTTAACCCTTGTATTCCACAGTCTAATGTTAGGTACCTAGGACAAGAGGCTGAACCCCCCATGACCCCACTTTCGGAGGCTAGCTTCTCTTTTTCTGATTGTCAGGCACAGCCTGTCTTAAGCCTTGAGGTTTTTTTTGTATTAACCCCTGTGGGTCAGCCCTATGAGCCCCCCTTGGTAAATCCCTGTAGTCCTCCAGTTAAGGACACCTCCTTAGCTTCAGAGGATGAACCCCAATTTTGGAAACAAATCTCCCTTCTTGTTCTCAGGTTCTATCTGCCTTAACCCCTGTAAATCCTTGCTGCCCTCTGGCTAATGTGTCCTTCTTTGCATCAGAGAATGAACCCCCACGTCTCACAGCAGGGGTTGCACTGAATAACTTCCCTAACGTTCAAGTTGCTCAGCCTTTGGATACTCCTTACTTTAAGTCCTCTGGCTCAGCTAAAATTCTCGGGGCTGTGCCCCCTGAACCTTTGGCAATAATACTGTCTCCAGTTAAAAGTATTCAGGAACCGTTTGTTTCCCTAAATCTGTTCGCAGAATCCCCACTCCTAGGTATTTCGCTGACCCTGTCTGTCACTCAGAGAGCTGAAATCCCTGCTTCTGAGCATAGACCCCTTTTCTTGGAATCTCTAGTCGTTTCTGATGTCCCAGACACTCCTTCCCAAATACCCACTTCAGAGACCAGTACAGTTATGGTTGCTCCCCTTGTACTGTCTGTGTTCTCTTCTCAAATCCAAGGGTTAAAAGCGAACCGTGCACATTTTGCCCCTTCCCTAGTGACCCCTTCAGAGACCAGCACAGTTGTGGTTGGCACAGTTGTGGTTGCCCCCCTTGTACTGTCTATGTTCTCCTCTTCTCAAATCCTAGGGTTAAAGGCGAACTGTGCACATTATGCCCCTTTCCAAGTGACCCCTTCTGAGATCAGCGTATCTGCTGTTGCTCCCTTAGTACAATTACAGTCAGGCCCCTCCTTTTTGAAGGATCAGGTTTTCAAATTTAAAACTCCCTTTACCCCTGATTTTGTAAACCTGCAGTCCCTTCTCACCGTAGTTAAAAGTTCTCCAGCAGCCGCTGAGTTAAGCTCTGCCGCTACTAAATCTTCTGTTGTAGAAGCAACCTTCCCTAGCTTACTTCCGTTTGTCCTATCTGTTATTCCTGTCCTTGACTCTAAGTCTGTCTCCTTGGAACCGGTGATAGCTATTAGCCTCCCTTCTATGGTCCCTCAGGCTATCTCTTCAGAGATCAGCTTATCTGCCTCTGATCCCTTACTACGCTCTGAGTCTTCCCTTATGGCTTCTAGGGCCTCCCCAGCACTTCCTGTGTTAACCCTTGGCTTCTCTCTGTCTCCTGAGGTAGAGCCTGACTGCCTGCTCTCCACCTCTGTGGTAGTCTGTGAGATGCCTATCACCTTTACTAAAATTCCTGTTTTGCAAGGTTTTTCTCCTATTATGTCTGTGATACCTGCAATTCCTTTAATTGGTTTCAAGACCCCTGTCACTGAGTCTCCCATGGAGTCTGATGCCCTCACTAGGGATTCTCAGGGATCCAATTCTGAAACAAGCAAAATGTTCTCTGATTTTATTACAGTAGCTAGTTCAGTTCCTGCTGGTTCTCAATCACCCACTTCAGTGACAAGCAAGATGTCCCTTGTTTCTATTGGAAAGTCTACCCCAGTTTCTTTCACAGATCATGCCACAGCCTCCGGGATGATTAAAAATGACTTTAAGTCTGGGATGTCCACTCCTTTAATAATACTGTTTCACGCTGATTCGCCCACAGTATTTGGGGTATCCACTACTGACTGCATGTCTACTACCACGAACTCAGGGGTATCACATTTGGAACTTTCAGTAATACCCGCTGTGTCCCTTTTTTCGAAAAACCCCGTCTTTAAGATGGACTTATATTTCCCTGTGTCTTCCACAATACTTGGGGTACTTACAGTACTATTGACTGCCCTGTCGCAAAACTAGAGTTACCTCTCAGGAAGGTGCCTGGAGCTACCAATGTTAAGAACCCTATGTTTAAAACAGTAATATTTCGCATTGCTTCTCCCACAGTATCATGCGAGACCTGGGTACCTGAGACCTCCACTTCTAAGCCAAGCTCTAGTTCTCTGTTTTCTTTCTCTGTGTTGGAGGTACCCAGCTTTAACCCCAAGACTTTTATTCCTAAGGCTGATGCACCGCTTACCGCCTTCCTGTTTTTTTGGATAAGATCTGTTTTCTCACCTTTCAACAGACTCCTTACTCTCAGGTCTCTGTGCGGTGCCTAAAGTGCCCTTTCTGGATGGCATTTGGCCTTTCTCTAAAACGAAGACACCCTTACTGTACCTCGTCGCTTTACCTGAAGCGTCCATCCCTGTTCTCTATGGGTCCACTATGGGTATAGACATGCTGTCCCCTACTGTCTCCTTGTTGCTTACTATGCCTTTCGCCAAGGCCACAACTTCGGATTTGATTCTCTCTAAAGATCACAGGCCAAAGGAGGCAGACCCTTCTTCAACTGCCCATACCACGACCAAGAATTGCGAATACACTGCTACAGACTCTCTCGAATTTCTTGTGATAGCAACCTTGCTTTGTATCAAAAGTACCATGTCAATAGTTTGCAGTGAACCCTCCCGCCCCATTCCCTCGCTAATCACCACCCGGAATTCCTTGGAAGCTAAAGACTCTCGCAACTTCCTTCGTGCTGTTTCCACCAAAGCCTTTGCCTTCTCTGAAGGTCCCTCTGCCATTTATGTCCGACAATCAGTGTCCTGTGTCCCGTACTCTTGGACTCTTACTATGCACCAGACACCTAGCTGCTGCCCTTCTGATGTCCCTATTCCGGAGTCCCCTGGTCCCATTGCCCATGTACCAAGAACCGCAGTGCCATCACTGTCCTTTGCGGCACTCGCCAATGTACACCTGGATTTTGGACCTAATTCTTGCCTGAGACACTTCAGGAACAACTCAAAGTCACCCAGACCTATGAATGGTTCTGTCCACCCAGGCTTCTCACCCAGTGGTGAGTGTACTGTAAGGAATCCCAACAAACCGTGGGCATTCAATGTCATCTCTCGCCTAAGGAGGTTTAGGAACAACTCCATGTCCCCCAGATCTGTGAATGACATTGTTCGTCCGGAGGTCTCACCTGAAGGGGGGGGGGGGGTACTGTAAGGAATCCGCTCCTGGCTTTGATTATAGCCTTGCAGTTGCAAAAGCTTCCTCTGGCA
Organism: Ascaphus truei; assembly: GCF_040206685.1. Lineage (NCBI taxonomy): Eukaryota > Metazoa > Chordata > Amphibia > Anura > Ascaphidae > Ascaphus > Ascaphus truei. The sequence continues at coordinate 50,838,024 of NC_134487.1, read as the reverse complement.
ATCAATGGCACATGTGCTGCCTTTCATTGCAGCTTCTGCCCTGTGCTCCATCATTGGAGGAATGCTCACACACCCTTCCTCTGTGATTGGATCTCCGCCCTTTAAATGTTAGGCTTTGTCTCTGAATCAGAGCCGAGCATAAATCCTTCTCTGGATGTTACTGTCTCTGCCACAAGCCACCCAGGCTTGTCTCCTTGTGTACTAACCTCTCTAGTTCTCATCTCTAGTTCCTGAGTTCCTGAGGCCAGCTGCTAGTCTTCATGCAGGGGCCTGTGTTTCCTGAGTATCCTGAGGCCTGCTACTAGTCTTCACGTAGAGGCCTGTTTTTCCTGCTTCTTGAGGTCTGCTGCTAGTTCCACGCAGAGGCCTGTTCCTGACTCCTGTGCTGAAGCGTTGTTTAGCCAGCACTGGTACCTGTTGCATTCTCCCTTCGTTACCCTTCGTTTCCAGAGGCCTGCTGTTAATCTCCATGCAGAGGCCTGCTTTGGACTTCTGTGCTGAAGCATTGGTTTCCCTGACGCTGCCCCGCAGTGTACTTCGGCCAGCCTGCTGTCTCCCCCCTGCTGAGACTGGCGTCATGGGCCGAGCCCGCTCCTCACGCACAGGCAGCTCCCGGTTTGTGGCGAGCACAATCGTAACATATGGGAACGATACTTTATCCATTACGGACTGCCAAACCATCTGCATTCGGACCAAGGTCGGGACTTCGAAAGTAATCTCATTAAGGAGCTGCTCAAACTACTAGATATTACTAAGTCTCGAACCACCCCATACCACCCAGAGGGAGACGCCTTACCGGAGAAATTCAACAGGACCCTCCTGGACATGCTCGGCACGTTAAAAGGATCTCAGAAGAGCGAATGGAGTAAGCATGTAGAATCTTTGGTGCATGCCTACAATTGCACGCGCCATGAGTCCACAGGGTTCACTCCTTATTTTTTGATGTTCGGGCGAGAAGCGAGACTTCCGGTGGATATACTGCACCGACACACTTTATTCGAGCAAATACCCAGTATGTACCTGGCAGATACCTGGAATGCGCCGCTCCTCACCTCTGACAAGCCCCGTTGTGTTTGCCTTCCCAGCCTGGGTTCATGCCTGGCTGACGGGCGGCTGATCTGTTAAATGATAATGATTAGGATTTAATAGGCTGCAATGCTTTGCGTGTCTACCAGATGGCATAAATTCATGAATTGTAATGCAGTATATATATATATATATATACTGTGCAGTATTGCAGCCAGCGGGAATAAAATGCTTCAATCTCTGCCTGGAAAATACCTCAATGCACTCGGGCAGAAAACAGTCACAAACCTCAATACACCCGGGTATACCCGAATTCGTGGGACTAGCCGAGCTCGAATAAAGTGTGTCGCCAGTGTACGTCTGCGGTTATCTACGGATGGGGTACCTAACATGACGCACTTCCGATACGTACAACGGCTACAAGACAGTTTGCCAAATGCTTACCAGTTAGCCGAGAAAGCTTCTGCTCGTTTGAACGCTGATAACAAAAGACGTTATGATCATAAGGTTCGCCACCGGGAGATTCGTCCTGGCGATGCCGTGCTACTCCGAAATCTGGGAGTCCCCGGCAAACACAAACTGGTTGACCGCTGGCGCGACGGAGTCTATGAAGTTGAATCACAAATGCCAGGTCTCCCAGTATATCGTATAAGAGACCGTGATGGCCGAGTAAAAAGCTGGCACCGTAATCACCTCCTCCCTATTCCACAAATGGAGGAAGGAGATCCAGGGATACCGACTACATCATTAGATCGAGAGTCAGAACCAGTGGAAGCTAATGAGGGCCCCTCTCAAAGGGGACCCCAACACTCTGCGGCACCTCCCGGGGGAGCTACGGGTAAAGGGCCACAACAAAAACTTCTAATAGGGGGACTCCAATGAGTAACCCCCTGGACCCTAGAAGCCCATGCTTCATGCCACAAAGAGACTTAAGAGACATTTATACCCTCAATGGGAGAGGCTGAGCCTCAGGACTATGCACATTACTCTCCAGAAGAAGTAGAGCCAGAGCTTCGCAGAAGCCAAAGAATGAGGTACCCTCCTAACCGGGTAGCCTACGATTCATTTGGGGCACCCCATTATGAGGCTCAGCAGTGGTCTCGGGCCAAGATACAGTCCATTATTGTGATGTTAACTCAATTGTATAATCTCATGTAGAGCATTGCAAGGTGTTAAGTTATATACTTGTACCGCATTTTTATTATATAACTTCTGTATATAGTTATGTTTGATACCCAAGTGAGGTCATTGGGATTTTACTAAGGGTTGTGTGTAGCCAGGTTCCCCTTGGCACTCCCATGGTTCCTACCTCCTGCGGGGGGAGTTGCGGGTGTCGGGCGGCTGGTGAGGTGAGCTGGTCTTTTGCGGCGCACCCGGCTAGCGAGGGCCATCATTGTGGATATACGCGTGCATGCGCAATGGTCGCGAATGCGCAGATAGCGATCGGGAGCTGCGGTGGCCATTACAGAGTCATGCTTGCGCAGTACGATCGCGCACGCGGCCCCAATGGTTAGTAGCCTCCGTGGGACTACAATTCCCATGAGGCCTAGGGAGGCATGTACCAGGCGTCCCAGAGCAGCCAATGAGGGTCAAGGATTCCCTGCAGCAGGGAATGGATACTTTTTGCGCGTGGAGAGAGAAGGCAGTTGGAGCCGGGAGCTGGGTAAGTGAGGGTGCAGGGGAGCAGTAGCCCCTAGCAGTAGACCAGACACCCCCATAGGCCCCAGATAACTATTACCCTTGCCCCAGCTTGTGGTTACTTCAGGGACAGGCCTTAAGTAAGGAGATCTGCCCCTTTAGCTGTTTGATTAACCCAAGGAACTACTCCGTGGCGCGCAGCCTGATCACTGGGTCTTGGCTCACGGAGGACCTCGCCACGCAGTGACTGCGGCCTGCAGGCTGGAAACGGACCAAACTCAAGGTATAGACGGTACGTGAACGGTGATATTATCCACGCCGGAATTCACCCCACGCGTAGGCGGATGTCACGTCGGATCAGGCGGATCCAATCCTGTTATCTTGCTGTACCCGGGGGCCGGAGTCCCGGGCAGGTACCTATAGTAGTGCACTAACACTCCCCGGGATAGCGCTATCTCCAACACATTGGGTGGGTTTGGACATAAGGGACATCAGGGAATTGGCACCCAGGTACTTTGGGGGACACTTATCTTGATGTGTGTGGTGGTGAACTTCTATATGTATGGTTATATGCATCTTGCTGTGTGGTACAGAGTACCAAGGTTATTAGTTATCGTAAAACGGTTGATAGCATATACTGTGTGCGTGCATTATTATTATTGTTGTTCCTGTAAGAGGACCATCCCACCCTGTTGGGAACCCTTACAGGTGGAGGCGCTGTATCCGAATAATCAGGTAATCCCAGGCTCCCAGCGGCGGAGGTTCAGGCCTTCTGTGAGCCTATCAGGTAACGCACCACACACGGTAACACAAGTTACCCATCTGCGATTGGGGGGGGGCAAACGGTGTTACATGTCCAAAGGTTCAAATTAAATTGTCTCATTATTCTAATGCTGATTTCAGACACGGGAATATCATTCTTCTGCTGCAGAATATCCCAAACCTCTGAAGCAGACCGCTCATCTTTTTCCTGGCTGATCTTGTCAAATATCGAATCACTTCTATGTTAAAGAACAAATTAGGAAGATAAAAAAGAGAATACAGATGCATTAACATACATTACTGTACTTGCTGTTTGAAGAAAAACATTATACAGTAGTAAAACATTTACATGCACAGTACTTAATCGGTTCTGACCCTGCGGACCATCTTATGGACTGTTGTCTGCTCTTGAGCATGATAACTAACACAGCATGACACCAGCATGCCCCTTACCATACCCACTAATGGATTTCCCTTGTTGTGAATCTCTTCTTGTACATGTGCATTATTGTAATGCTATTTGCTTTGTTCATTGTTTTGGTCGTGGCTGTTATTCAGAATGTACTGATGTGTGTGTTTGAATGTGTATTTTGCATCTTCCTTGTATTATACAGGTCTAGCTAGGGTATATATATTCTCCTACTTTTAACAACTTGCAACAGTAGACAACCAATCACCATCTCAGCCCTTCAAAACATTAACACCTTGTGTTGAATGTTGCCCTTGTGATGTCATTAGTACTGTACATAAGTGCACACAGAAATTGTATGGCCATACTAACTGATTTTCATCAGAACTCTTGTGCGTAAATGATGATTAAAACAAGCTTCTACAGATGCAAGAACCTTCTTACAATTGTAACAGTCTTAAGGAATTTTTTTTTTTAAAGACCTAGTGATACATCAAACTTGAAATATTATATAGATAAATAAATACCTGTATATCTTCTTGTAAGACAGGGTCATTTAGTTCAATTATTTGACCAAATAATTTTAAGCCTACAACCATTTCACAGTATGGCCCATCTGTAGATTCTAAGAAGCCTAGAAAGCACAAATACCTGCTGAGACTAGATGATCGGCAAACCCAAAAATCACTCATGCAAAGAATAAAGGGGGAAAGGAAAAAAATGGCAGCACCCAAAACACCAAAAGGGAAGACTCCAGGACCGATGTAGAAAAAGAAGAAGCTAGCCCAAACCGTTCTTATTGAATTTCCGAGAAAAGTTTATTCTGCAACAGGTACCAGTATCCCAATCAACATAAAGCACAGCTCATTTCACCTTGATCCCAGTGCATCCCATTCCAGTCCCTACTCACCTCACCTCAGCTCATCTCACACTGGATCTTGCTTTGCCCAACTTGGACCCTACTCACCTCACCACGGACTCAGTTCAGCCCAACTCAAAATCATCCCACCTCCCATAGGAACCCTGTCAGCCAACTGCAGACTCAGCTTAGCCTAACTTGAACCATGTGCCACAACCTACCAAGTAAAGAGCTACAGTCTATAGAGGACACCTTGATCAGATGCAGCTTGTCAATGTCAAGTGAATGTGTAATGGACAATTGTGATACCACTATACAAGATACTTGTGCAAATGTGGCCAGACCTGCCATATTGATTATGCACTGATACCGCATCTGGACAACAGACTGTAAGGGTTCTTGCTCTTACATGGTGGTTGCAGCCATCTTGGTTCCGGGCAGCTCCAACTTAATGTGTGCTTCATACAGGAAGTTGCAGAGCAAAGGTTCCTGTTTGTCTGCAGTTCTAGATGTGTTACTTCGTATCTCCTGCCCTCTTACCTGTGGTTTTCCTGTTGCCGGCCCCAGCCTGTGACCCCAATATTGCACCTTGCCGCCTATCATGACTTAAGCCTGTGACACCAATATTGCTCCTCTGCAACTTTCTTTGATCGTCTGCAGGCATACCAACTACAATAGCTCTAAACAGGACTCTGTCTCTGGTTGGTGAATAAATACCCCTATCTTATCCCTGTAGGTACACTTCCTGATCTGAGATGTTAAATATTTTGCACTGTAAAAATATGGACTCCGCTGAGGTAGTATGAGTGCCGTTTCTCTCCAAGGATACCTAATCGGTGATCATGAGAAACATCTCGCCCAGCAAGATCAACCACTAATGCTCATAGCCATAAGAAAGCGCCAGAGGACCCCTTTTTCTGAATTCCTGAATGCTCATAGCCAGCACTCTTCAGACCCTTTCCAACCCCGGTTGGACACGTTTTAGGTGGGTTTTATCCCCACACCACCAACATTGGAGCGCACCCTGCACCTGCTCAGTCACTCCAGTCACCCGTGAACCATGGCTCCCAGCGCCTCCCCTTATGAAAAAGATCCTGTTACATGCAGATAATTTTTAATCAAATTTCTATTCAGTTTTAACTCCAGCCCTCCATGTTTTGCCCCCATGGAGCCATTGTAGCATACATAATCTATTTGCTTATGGGTGATGCCTTAGTATGGGCTTCTCCTCTGTGTACAGTGGGTAAGTTTGTTAATTAATTTTGTACCTTCGCTGCTGAGACAGGGTGGAACAGTAAAGCTCTGGTGGCAGCAATCTGATTTCCAAGTGTTTAAAGGACGAGCTGACCTGTCAGAAACCCCTAACCCGGAGGGATTCACCCTTCTGTGTATAAGGATTGGCCTCTGGATACAAGAACGAGCATTATATTGTTTCAAGAACCTATACTATTTCACTAGCCCCCCTTTTCAAGCCTCCTCTAAGTGACCTTCTCCCAGATGAGAAACCCATGCAGTTGGGTAGTGTGAAATTTTTAGAGCAGAAGAAAACTAGGAGATGATCCACGGGTCTATGTTTGTACTGTGGACTCAAAGGTCACCTTGCCCTAAACTGTCCTAAAATTACATGACCCCAGCACCAAGGGAAATTCTCAGAATATTCTCTGAACTTTTCCATTATTCCTCTGCCAGCACATCCTGCATTGCTCCTCCTGTCGGCTTTGCTTTCCTGGGGAACAGATACTATCACCCACCCTGCTTTTGCAGGGAATCTAATAGACCACACCTTTGCTGAACACCATTCCATCCCTCTCCAGAAAAGAAAGATTATATTGGCTATAAAGGACATTGATGGAAAACCTCTGGTACCTGGGACCATCACCTGTGAAACCAGACATTTGCTTCTATTCATGGGGATACTACATAATGAGATACTGTCCTTTTATGAGATTCTCTCTCCCTTGAATCCAGTGCTCCTAGAACTCCATTACTTGCAGCACCACAAATCCAAAATCGATTGGGCGAGCGGTCAAGTGACCACTTAGGGCCAATGTTGCCATGGGTCCTGTCTTCAAGAACCTCGTCCCATCTACAAAATATAAGTATCTATGGAGGCCTCCTTGTCTAGTCTTGAAGTTTTCTACCAGGAATCTGAGATGAGCACCGTTACAGAGACTGAACACAATAGAAGGAAAAATGTACCTGTTTTTGGAGAGGAGAAACCAAATGGCGGGTCACATGGTGGATAGAAATGAGATAAATAGAGTGAGTTAAATAGAGTGTTCCAACCAAGTAGACATGTGCCAAAGCTCATCGCTATTTAGCTCATCTCAGCTCAACTTTCCAGCCATGGGTCCCAGATTCTGTAGAATCTATTAGTGTCTCAAAAAAAAGTTAGTTACTCCATCAACATTACTTTGAATATAATTTTTTCCACCATTTGTCTGGATTTGGGTGCTTGTTTCTTCCAGGTGACCGTGATAGCACATCTGGGAGCTGTTACAATAACTTAGCTCAGACGTTTTAAGGAGTAACTCATGCTATTTATTTATTGATTTATTTTGAAGAGTTTCCTTCATTTAGGGGAAACAATTATATACTGTATGTTTTACTGCAATCTAAGTTCCTACGACTTGGTGCCCCAGCTATTGCCAAATCATTTGCTTCCCTAGTCAACTCTATTCTGTATGCAGGTCATATCCCTAAGACCTGGAAAACAGCCAGTGTTGTCCCAATCAGGGCCGCCAACAGAAATCATGGGGTCCAGGACAAATGAAAGGAGCAGGGACCCCCCCCCCTACAACCCATAGCACACTTACCACAAAATAATTTTTTTACCGCACAACTTTTACTTAACTGTTATCTTGTTATTATAATACGTAAAAAAACATTACAATGCAATCTGTTTTTTTTTAATATTTTCAACAAAAGACAAAGATATTCAATGTGACAAAAGGCCTCGGGGGATTCAGTATGGCCTGGGGTGAAGGGGGTAGCAGGGCTGGGGGAGGTATGGGGAGTTGGATGATCAACTTTGATAGAGCCTGGGCGGGGGGATTTGGATGGGGGAGGGAAGGTACATGGGGGTCTTCAGCCTGATTTACTGGCGACAGCAGAGGAGGAACTGGGAAGGTAGGGCTGGGGCCTGAAGCCTCTGGCATTGCACATGGGGGGCAGCAGTCTGTACCCGTGTTTGCAGGGCCCAGAGGGGGGGGGGTGAATTGGATTATCTACTTCATTGGGCATGTGGGGGGCCTGCAGCCTGCTATACCGGGCAGCAACAGAGGAGGCACCTGCTCCCTATGGCCCGCAGTGGAAAGGGTAGAATGCTGGGAAGGTAGGACACGGAGGGGGTAATTTGGTTGTCTGCTCGGTTAAGAACCGTGGGGGGTGGTGTAAGTTATGGAGGGGCCCGTGGTATGGCACATGGGAGGTCCTGCAGCTGTTAGGCTGCTGGTAGGCTCAGTTAGGGATAGTGTTGGAAACTCAGTCAGTGACACAACACACACAGGGACACAAGCACAACAGTACACACTGTACACACACAGGGTTATACAGATACAAACAATACAGTACAAATAAGCAGTGCTTGACAAACCAACCAAAAATCTACTCACTATCTAGCCCCGCCCCTAGCCCCACCCTTTAAAAAAGAAATTGAATATATTCCTAGTAAGAACTAATAACAAGATTTGTTTTTTACATAACGGTGGGTGACTGACTGACATGGGTGGGTGACTGATTGACACTTGGGTGACTGACTGATACTTGGGTGGGTGAGTGACACTTGGATGGGTGACACTTGGGTGAGTGACTGACACTTGGGTGGGTGGGTGACTGATTGACTGACACTTGGGTGGGTGACTGACACGTGGGTGAATGATGTGGTGTGTTGCTATGTGGTGTGTTTGATTTTGATATGTACTGTGTTTGATTTGACTATGTTATGTTGTTTTATTTGGGCCCGTTTTTAAATCCTTCTCCACTTTTTGTATAGGATTGTATGGACAATGGTGCTCAATATAAGTGTGTGCACTGTTGACAAATCATCATAATTCTTGAAAAGATAACAGAAAATAGGAACACTATAACTCATCCATAAGGTAAAAAGATTCATAAAAATACATATAAAGGGGGCAAATACAGACCTAGTGGTCAGTCTGCCAGACTACCGCACATATGGTCAGAATGCACAGCCCCACTCAAAATATAAGCATCCCCAATCACAGGGCCAGAGGTAGTAATATAAGGGCTATTGCCCATTACCTGCCCTTGGGGTATCCTGTAGTCCAGTAGTCCAATAATGGATAGTAGTTCCACTGCGTGCAATCCTGGTAGGTAGAAGCAGAGATTGAAAAATAGAGCAAAGGTTTTCTGGTTGCTGTGCTCCTTTGCTCTATTTTTCAATCTCTGCTTCACCATTTCTTGGTATATTGGTAAATCATGCCCATATTATATGGGCATAATGTACACACTGTACCAATGAATGGGTGAATGGTGGGGGTATTTGCCTGGGGAGGGTGGTTAGGCCTCCTGGGTGGGTAGTGGCAGAGGGTGGGTTAACCCCTTAATTACCGTAGCGGTTATTAACCTCTAAGGTTATTAAGGGGCTAGGGAACATTAGAATGTATTTTGCTAAGTATTGTTTCTGGCAATGGAGGACATGGACCAGCAGTAAACGAGGACGCTCCTTCATATTGGCAGGGGTAAGTAGAACTTTTTTATTTACTTTATTTATGCTTCATGGCTAATGTTGTGTTTAATAATGGGCAAATAATCTAGTATCCATATCTGGATAATAGTTATTTTGCCCATTGCTGTACTGTATGTGTTTGGGGGGGGTGTATTTATTGAAATGTAGGACTTTTTTTTTTAATACATGATTGTTACCGCAGGCCAGTGGGGACCCACGGGGACCACACGGGGACCCCCGGACGCCCACGGGCTCACCAGAGGACCCATGGGGGACACCCATGGGAAAGAGCTGGGGGCCCTACAGCTATGGGACCTGCGGGCACCCATCGGGACCACCTGGGGACCCCGTCGGCCTGTGGTATTAAGCCTGTGTGTAAAATAAATAACTAATGGTTTTATGTGGGGGCACAGGGGGTGAGTTGCATATTGTTTATTAAATATTGTAATGGTTTATTGGGGGGCTGGGAGATGGGTAGTGGGGCTGTTGTGTATTTTTTTTAAATTGTGGGTAGTAGGGGTGGGTGAAGGGGTATTGTCCCCAAAGATGGGTGTTTAGGCCTACCAGGTGGGTAATGGGAGAGGGTGGGTAAACCCCTTAATTACTATAGCGTTTACTAACCGCTATGGTGATTAAGGGTTAGGGGACATTAGATTGTATTTTTTTTATTGTTCTGTATTGATTGTAGCAACGGAGGACATGGATGGTGATGAGGATGAAGATGGTCTTTATCGTGGCAGTCTGGCAGGAGTGAGTGCAAGATTTATTTACTTTATTTATGCTGCTTAATGTTGTATTTTAAATGGGCAAATGCACTATTATCCATATCGGGATAATAGTAATTTTGACCATTATTGTACTGTATTTGTTAAGGGGGAAGGAGGTGTATTTAATTAAAAGAATACTTTATTTAAACGTATGCGAATCAACTCATGACACCCTCTGCTCCCGCACAATATTAATAAAAAATATATTAAAGCAGCTTCATTACCATAGCAAATATACACTACGGTAATTAATTATTTTTTATTGGTATGTGTGTTTTGATACTAGTGTAGATGAGCAGGGGGTTTCCAGAGCTGAACCACACAGGTTTCAGCTTCAGGGACCCCCTACTTAATGCAATAAAGGCCCTGTTATAAGGTGCCGGTTATAAGGTGCCGGTTTCCCTCTGCAGAATTGAAATCCCCTGGTCATGTGACACGGGAGCTTTAAAAGCACGGGGGATTTCGGCACCCCATAACGGGTCCTGTGTCTCCTGAAGTAGGGGGTCCCCGAGGCTGAAACCAATGTGGTTCACTCAGGAGACCCCCTGCACATGTACACTATTATTAAAATGTATATATATGCTTCACGTTCACCTGTAAGAGCCGTGCATGGAGACGCAGCATCTCCATGCAGTTCTTACAGGCGGCTTTTTTTCTATTAGCTATAGCGCTTTATAAGTTTTTAAGTGCAATAGCGGGGTGGGAAGTTTGCACGTTTGGGCATATTTTTGCTCGGCCTGAACAAAATGCCCTGAATTTATTAGTGAATCCCGCATTTGGCTTCACTTTTTATCGCCGAGCAAAACATTTACAATCTGGCACAAAAATGCGCTGCTTAGTGCATAGCCCCCAAAATACAGCAGGTGTCAGTTTAAAAGTCTCAAACCTCTATTTTCTATTCGTCATCCATCAATCCCAGCTGGTTTGGAAAGTTATGCAGCTAGGGAGATATGCAAGTCCTCATTTACAGTGCTCCCTAGATTGATGGGAGAAGGAGTGGCTCAGTGAGCCATGACTGCCATTGAGAAGAAGGGGAACCTGGTTCAATTCCTGGTGTCGGCTCCTTGTGACCTTGGGAAAGTCACTTTATTTGCCTGTGTCTCAGGCACCAAAAACATAGATTGTAAGCTCCATGGGGAAGGGACATGTGCCTGCAAAATATCTCTTTAAAGCGTTACGTAAAACTAGCAGCGCTATACAAGAACATGCTATTATTATGGCGGTAGGAATTGCTGCTCTCTCTTTTAAAACCAGGTCTGTAGATACCGGAGGTCTTGGTAGGGGCTTTTTCCTCATACAGGACTCTGCTCTTGCCCGGTTCAGGCTGTGCGTGCTCCGGAACTTGAGTACGGAAGCTCTAAAGCACTATCTTCTGCTTAGTTTTTGGGGTCTGGAGAAGTATTTTCCTCCCGCAGTCTTCTCGTGTCTGGTTCAGACTATGCGCACTCAGGAACTAATGTACTGTACGGAAGCTCCATAGGTTAAAATCCAAATGTGTTTCTCTGAGAAATTGGCTTCCTCAATGCTAAGTTATGTCCTCAAATAGTATAACTTAAATACCCCTAATGGGTCAAGTAATTAATTTTAAGATGAAACCTTTGAAACCTTAAGCTGTAACTCTAATTCCCGTCTGACCAACTTTTGGACTTTGTTCATTGATATTTCCAATTGATTGAGAGCTATTTGCATGATAGCTATTGGGCATGAAAATTGTCTTTTCAAATGAATCTATTTTTCAACTTTATTAAGATTTTATATAACTATATCGTATTTTTCTCCTAAATCAAGGAAACTCTCCAAAATAAAATAAATAACTTGGTCACATGCAAAAGAGAACTCGCAAGCTGTTTAAGGGATAAAGCACAAAACAGAATATATGGCTATTTTTTTGAGGAGCAAAATATGAATGCATATCTAAACATATGTCCATATTGTTATAACATTATTATACTATTTTTCTCTTTTTTTCCATTTCAGCAACTGCAATTCAGGCACCTGGAGCCATTCTCTTCTTGTATCTTTATTAAAACCACACCTTGAATATGGAGTACAGTTTTGGGCACCACTCCATAAAAAATGACTTTATGGATCTAGAAAAAATACAGAGAAGAACCACCAAATCAATAAAGGGGATGGAATGGATGTACCATGTGAACAGGCATCCAATTTGGCAGAGAATTACCTCTCTACCAAACTATATGGAATCACATGTTACATCTACCAATCCAATTGGTTGATGTACCATGTAATGCAATCCCTTTTTTGGGGGATGTGACGTCACCTTAAAGGGAACTAAGCACAACCAATTGTATTGTATGTCTTTATTTATACAGCACCAAAAGTGTACTCAGCACTTCACAAAGAATACAGTACAGGGAATTATAATAATACAAGTGCAGCAAAATCAGACAATAGGAAAGGGAATCCCTGGCCCAAAGAGCTTACAATCTAAGGTTTGAGGGGAATTTACAGAGACAACAGGTGAGGGAATAAGTGCTGTAGATGGCTGTGCTTGGCCACAATGGGTGGTAGGAGTGACTGGGTGTGGGACAATAGCCATTGAGTGCAGGCTATTGGGATGATTGATTAGATACTACTCTATATGCTTCCCCTCCTTTAAAGTGACATCACATCACTCAAAAAAAGGGAAAGCATCACAATTGGATTGGTGGCTGTACTGCACCGACACACTTTATTCGAGCAAATACCCAGTATGTACCTGGCAGATACCTGGAATGCGCCGCTCCTCACCTCTGACAAGCCCCGTTGCGTTTGCCTTCCCAGCCTGGGTTCATGCCTGGCTGACGGGCGGCTGATCTGTTAAATGATAATGATTAGGATTTAATAGGCTGCAATGCTTCGCGTGTCTACCAGATGGCATAAATTCATGAATTGTAATGCAGTATATATATATATACTGTGTAGTATTGCAGCCAGCGGGAATAAAATGCTTCAATCCCTGCCTGGAAAATAACCCAATGCACTCGGGCAGAAAACAGTCACTAACCTCAATACACCCGGGTATACCCGAATTCGTGGGACTTGCCGAGCTCGAATAAAGTGTGTCGCCAGTGTACCATGCGATTCCATCAAGTTTGGAATAGAGGTCATTCTCTGCCAAACTTCATGTCTATTCACATGGTGCATCCACCTATTAGGTTGGTGGATGAACTATGTGTCTGTTAAATGTGCCATCACATATATAAGGCCTGTCACGTATCATTTGACAGGAAGTGGAGTAGGTGTCAACACTTCCCAGAATCAAGAATATATGATCTACTGACCGTTGACTTCACTTCAAGCAATGGAGGATCCCGGACTTTGGCCATTGCCCATTACTCTGTATGTGAGGGGGATAGTGTTTTGTTTGGGGTAGAAGGGGTGGGTGATTGTGATAGTTGCCATGGGGAGGGTGGTTAGGAATCCCAGAAAGGTAGAAGGGGTTAACCGCATAATTAAAATAGTGGGTACTACCTGTTAAGGTAATTAAGGGGTTGCTGGCCAGTAGATGGTGTTTTAATGGTTGGACATCTGCTCTTTATTGGATGTTGGTGCCACTGAGGAGGCAGACGAGTATGGCCTTCATCCTGACAGGGGTAAGTGCTACATTTATTTACGAAAGGGTGCCCATTGATTGCCAATGTGGGTATTTGTGCCCCCCGTTCAGTTCAGGTAGCTAGTCACAGTGAGCATCAATGGATTTAATTGCTAGTATTTGATTTTATTGCAATGTATATTTTATTTTGTAGTGTGTATTTTTTCTGCTTCTCATTGAGCAAAAGTGCTATTAACCAGATTTGGCTAATAGGGCTCTTGCCCACTACTGTTTTGTTGGGGGTAAAGGGGGTGGATTATGGTGATATTGGTCCCGGAGAAGGTGGTAGACGTACCAGGGGTGTAGTAAGAGTGTTAACCCCTTCATCACTGTTGTGATTAGCCACTAAGTTAATAAAGGGGGGGGGGAGTATTAATGTATTTTAATTGTTAATGTATTTTTAAATTACAGCATAAAATTGATTGCCAATGTGGCAATCTAGGCTCTCCATTGGCAGGATCTATTTATCCACAGTGACAATAAATTGATCTATGTTTCAAATGTATTTTATTTATTTAGTTTTTTTTTTGGATGGGGGGGTTGGCGATGGGAAGGTTTAACCCCTTAATAACCTTAGCTGTTAGCCACTAGGTAATGAAGCTTTGCTTTTAGTTTATCTTTATATTTAGTACACAGCATTGAAGCAAGGGGTCTCAGGGCTGAAATGTATTCATTTTAGGTCTGAGGACCCCCTTCTTCCTGAAGCAAAGACCTCCATATGGGGTGCCGGTATCTTGGGGCTGGTTAACTGTCCTAGTCACGTGGGCCGTGATACGGGAGATTTAAACTTACAGGCCATACGGAGGCCTCTACCTCAGGAATCAGGTGGTCCCCAGAAGTGAAATTTATAAGGGTCAGCTCTGGAGACCCCCTGCTTCAATTCTGCAAAAATAAAACGTGAGTACTGCTGTAGTAGCTGAGAGACTGCTTCTCTCTGATCACTCTTCACAGCTCTTACACTTGTTGAGGCCTGGTATGATTAACTCTGTGGGTGTCCCATTCAGAAGCAAGGACCTCCACTGCATTAATACTTTCAGAGCCACAAGCCTTACTGGCCTTGTGGGTGTGGGGGAGCTGCAAGTGGGTCGCAAGTGGGCTCTGTCTTCTCTTTTGCTGAAGCTTTTCTTCTCATCCACAATGAAAGTAAATAACACGTGATATAGTAGATTGAAATAGTTTGATCAACCATATCTTCTAACTATGTTAAAATAAACTCCTCTACTACAGTATATTATCTCTAGTGATTTAGAAAAACTAATTGGCCCTTTGCATTTTGGCAATATGGGAATTGCTATGCAAATCAAGATACTGTACATCAAATAAATAACATACTTAGAAAAGGATATACAATTCATATTAATATTGTGTCACATCAATAGGACTCAATACTACCATCCATACTGTAGTAAGATGATATACAGTATAGATGTGTAAATATCAGACATTTAAAACAAATGTTTAATTCATACTAGGAACATATTTTATTAATGATTTGAGGCCCACTGATTTAATCCATATAGCAGGATGCCTAAATATCTGAGAATAAAAATACATTGTAACATAATTTTATGTTATTAATACAGTTTATACCAGAAGAGGTAACTAACTTTGGGCAAACAGAGATTTTTATGTAAAAAAAAGTTTTAAAGCAATTGTACTATTTTTTTATTATCCACATGAAACTATAAATTAGAGATTTCCTACACTGTCACATTAGGTCATGGATAAAGATGGGCACATTCTTTGGCAGATTTAGATCCACAGCAGATTGGCCGGTTCCTTTGGTCTGCGGATTTCACTGGATCAATCTGAAAAAGGGCGATTCACGTTTTTGTATTTTGTATTATAATTACCAATGCACTCCGCGGATTCCGCAAACCGTGGACGGATTTGTAGAATCCATTCTGCGGATTTAGCAATTCGTTGGCGGATTGTTAAGAATTTAACAATGGATTCCTGAATCTGCAGATTGGATTCTACAAATTTGTCCACAGATTGTATCCAATGGTAGTTTTTGATGAATACTCAAGGATTGCAACTGCCCAAATCCGTTTGCAAATTTTACACCACAAAACAGCTTTTGGGGGTTACTTCAGCAAAAATCTGGGAAATGGATTTGGTCGGATTCGCCCATTTCTAGTCATGGATCATGCACAATGTACTCTTTTCAGTCAACTGCTGTGTCTAATTTAGAATTTGCAAGTGATTTGCCATGTGATTCAAGGTGCATTGCAATTTCGTTTTGTATGCCAATTTGCAAAAATCTTTGCAAACATTTAATTGCGAAATTCTCTAAAATTGCTACATTCAATGAATGCTAAGACTATGGCGGAGATATTTTATAAACCATTCTCATATGTCCAAACTATGCGAGAAATACTTTTTTAATAGCAGTTTCATTCTCTATGCAAATCCGAGCGGTATGCTAAACATGGCTCAAACTCACTTGAGTTCTCGTAGCTCCGATAACTCAAAAGACAAAACCGCTTCAAATAACTCACTGATTTTTTCTCGCCATCACAAAGTTGCCAAAATAGCCTCAATAGATGTGGAATTGCATAAATATAAGCCACATAGACTATTACAGCTCTGCTGAGCATGAACTTACTTTATTAATACACCTAATTAACCCAATTAACTATTATTTCGTTATTTCTGCCCTTCTACAGTATTGGCTAACTCCTGATATACATTTCTGAAAGCATTTTACCCCTATCGAAATATTATTACAGATAAATATATACATATTAACTATAAGGGCCACATGACATGCCTGATTGTTTCATTAAATGGCCGGTAGACTGATTCCGTGCCACATGGCCCAAATATCTGACTATTTAATCCCTAATTTTATGAGTTTATTTTTATTTTGTTAAATATGATGAATGGTGTATCATTGAGTGGTAAGGGACAGCATTTGGGAACTGTATCTTTTTAGATAATAAATGCAATTTTTAGGAGTCTTTCATATTTCAATATCTAAGAATGTTATCAAAACATGTATTGAGCAATATTATTTGACAATATGGAGTTATTATATGTTGCATGTTTTTTAGTATCTGTTAAGAAGCTACAAACCAGATGTTTTGAAATCATGAACAGTTTGCATCCTCCATTTAAACTTAAGATAAAAAAGGTATTGCTATTTCATGTCCTATTGTTAACAAGTTATTATTTATTGTTATTAGTGAAGGAAACACTTTCTTAAAATGTAATGTCATATTTGGGGATTAGGGGTGGAAATAACTACTTTCTGTACTTTAATTAACTATTTCCTTTTATTTGTAATATTGATTTTTTTACACATTTTAGGACACTATATGATTTTGATTTTAGGAGCAAATGTCTTCTCAAAATATGATGCTTTTTATGTTGTGGAACACTAAAAAAAATCCCGAAATATCATAAAAACTGAAATTATTTCCAGAAATATTTCTTTTGATCCATTTATTTCAGATATTGAAAGATATGTTAGTTCCATTTCAAACCAAAGCAAAGAAAAATCTGGAGTATTGGCTGTTTAAAATTCTGGAATGTCAATATAATAGATGCAAAGTAAACCAGGGGATTTGTGATACAGAATATGGCAAATTATAAAATTTAATTCTGCTACTAATGACCCTGTTAAGGACAAACTCACAGCTATGGGAATTTCCCCATATAAGTATGACACATACACTATGTTTTGCTTACTATCTATTGATATTTTATTGAAAATGTACAGTACTAATTTGGCGAAAATGCGTAAAATTTAACGAATGTATTTTGGACAGTTTTGTGTAAATACTACTAATACTACTACGTGTAAATACTGTACAGTATGTAAACTATTGTTTTATTAGTTAAATCTTGATGAAAAATATGTTTTCAGAAAGAGCTAGGTGTGGCCACCAGCAATGGGCCACTCAGGGGTTACAGTTCTCTTTAGTATAAGAACCCTACCTAGAAATTTGCTTGAGTTTCAATTAAGAGGGTATGGACAATACTGGACAATACTGTAGTGTAAATGTTAATCGGTAGATACAGGAAGCACTAAGGGAATGCTAGCCTGCACCACTGGTGGAGACCTACACAAGGGTAGTGATCTACTAAGGGCTTGTCACTATACAGCCATCCCACATTTAAAAAACTTATTTCGGATTCCTCACGAAGGCTTATTCTGACTTCTTTTACAAGATATCTTACCAAACAAGCACTTAGATCAAATATGTTTAAAATAAAACACACCCTGTAATAGGTGCAAGTGAAAATATTTAAATAGTGATATAGTAATCAAATAATACTTCGCTGCTCAAACCGTTGGAGGATTGGACTCCCTCAATCCCGCTCAAACAGTAGTCCAGGAGTAATGGGGAGTGCAGGTGTATGCAAAATAAAACACATTCAAAATATAGTGCAATATGTTAACACAGTGAATATAGGGTGAGTCTTGAATTCTGTGCAGTGCGTACTCACAAATTTTCAATGTATAATAAGCGTGTCCCAATAAAATTGGTAGTGTGCTTGCTTTCTGTCCTCTGTCTCAGCCTAGGGTACACTTCTGGAGTCAGGTCACCTTCATGGTTTTAAAAGGTATTAGTGCATTAAGAAAATTCAAATGGAGCTGCGACTGATCAGGATCTCTGGGCGTTCTCTCTGCCCTCTGCACAGTCTTCACTGCTCCTTCCCGTCCCGCACTTCCGCAGAGTGTTCCGGTCTGGTCTCGGGCAGGATTGCGAATTACGTCACGTCCTACGTGCCTCTCGTCACTCAACGCGTTTCACCGGGCTTGCCGGTTTCATCAGTCATTTGATCAGTCGCAGCTCCATTTGATTGTTCTTAAGGCACTAATACCTTTTAAAACCATGAAGGTGACCTGACTCCAGAAGTGTACCCTAGGCTGAGACAGAGGACAGAAAGCCAGCACACTACCAATTTTATTGGGACACGCTTATTATACATTGAAAATTTGTGAGTACGCACTGCACAGAATTCAAGACTCACCCTATATTCACTGTGTTAACATATTGCACTATATTTTGTATGTGTTTTATTTTGCATACACCTGCACTCCCCATTACTCCTGGACTACTTATTCTGACTTCTGTTGGGAATAAAAACATGGTTAAAAATTCTCTTGTGATTTAAAACATTATATCATATATCACGGAAAGCTAATCATGACTGAGATTTGTTCTTAATATTAACTTTAATTTATTTCCACATCCTTCAATTGGCAAACTGAATAGGGCCACTGATTTTGCATCAATAATAAAAAAGACATATTCATTATATTTCTAAGATTTAACATCAAATATTAAATTTCATTATGTCAGTGGACAGATTAAAGCATCCTTTATGATAGACAATATACTGTCCTTTATACTTCTCCAGAAACTTTTGTGTCCGAGTTTGATATGTAGAAAAAACTAATTTGTGATTGCACAACATAAAATACAGCTGACAAATATGCAGTATATTATACATATTATGGAGATAACATAACATGGAAAAAGACAATATTTAAGCACATTATTAAACAAATATAATAATCCCTTTATAGAAAAAGTTTTTCTTGGATAAAAAATATTTTATTAATGTGTATACTTGATGTTAACAACATTTGTCTTGGTTTATGTCATACCCAGATATTTCATCACATTTCACCCATTGGACATACAGTACAATACATTTTGATCCATTGTACTCCTTTCAAAAAAATAATTAATAGAATTTTCTGGACCTCATATTGTCTTTAAATAGTACGGTTATCTGCTAAATAACTGACTTTGTTTATAACCTCATTTCCAGCAATTACTTCACGGGCACTGAAGATGTTAATTACATTTGTTTTACAGTGTTTTATTTTGTCATTGTTCTTTCACATGTGATTGGGTTTTATTTATTTATTGATTGGTGGCTTTCCTACCATGTTGGCAATGTTATGTATTCATTGATGTAGATTTGTGGTTTAATGTGGCATGGGGAGAGGGGGGTGTTTGGTTTAGAGAAATGAGTAAAGGAGTTAAACTAAGAATCAATGAAGAGAAAGAGTCAGACTTACAGAGATAGCAGGAGAGGGAATAAGTGCAGTTGATGGCTGTCATTGGAAGGAGTGACTGTGGGTGTGTGACAGACTAAACTCAAAACACTAACTAAACAATAAACCCTACTGTTGCCAAAACAACTCACAACAATGCACACGCTGAGAGAAACAGCGAGGACAGCACAACAACTGGACCAGATACCCAGCAGCAAAAGACAGACATAATCATATTCATTAACTCAAATAGAAAATACCTGAACAGCGAGCGACTATTCCGAGGCAAACATGTAACCAAGATCCACTGCCCATAAAACAGAGAGCCCTAGACAATCTAAGCACACCAAACTTCAGAAACCCTTGATACATCATCATCCACAGAGGTACCAATGACCTCCCGACCCAGCAGGAGCATCTTGTTGAAAACCTGACACAAGTAGCTCAGAGAACAACAATTTCCCATGTCAAAGATAATTATCTCTACCCTACTGTGAGGATTGGGCGCAGGCTCCACCCCAGTCAAATTCCAGTCGCCTAATTGGGTTTAGCTTCTCTCCTGCCTGCAGCAATAATCCAGCAGCTGATTCGTCGCTCCATCTTTTTAAAGATACAGTGGCCATTATTCAAACAAATCACAGAGCCGTTTTCGTGTGCTCTGCTGTATTCCATGCAGCATTAACATGGCCAATCCCACCCAGGCACCCGTGTTTATTGTGGTTGCTTTGGTTGAATTTCATGGATTCTGTTTCTTTGTGTGCAATGAAATGAATGAATTGTAATATGTACAGTACTGTGCTACTGTGCTACAGTGTCAATTTAAGGTGTTTAAAAACATGAACACTAAAATGCCAGTATCTGCACTCGTAGATGTGTGGTTCCCGAAGGGAAAGGTGAAGCGGAGCACAGCCAAGCAATCGAGGGGTAAATCCAGGATAACAGCCAGTTTGATAAAAAAAAACTTCTTTATTGGGTAGACGACAGCATGGTGAAGAAAAAGGTAACTCTTACGTGTTTCACGCCACGATTGGCGCTTCGTCAGAGAGTATCTGCACTCGCCTGCACTCGCGTCTTAAGGCGGTAAGGTTGGAAGAAATCACGCGCCATGACATGGGTATTCCGAGGTATACAAAGCGTGAAGTGTACGAATAACGGCCATCTGTAGGCTCAGGAAGTTGGCTGAGCATAATCTTCTTGTGACATTGTGCTGGTCGCTAGCACATTGCCTTGATTTATATTGCCTTGCCTTGCCGAATCCTGCTTTTGACACTGCTGATTTCTCCAATCCTCTACCACAGCTAGTGACCCCTATGAACCATACCTCTCCAATCCTCAACCACGGCTAGTGACCCCTATGATCCATACCTCTCAATCCCTGACCCGCAACACAACTATATACCTGCACACCGGATGCGACTTCGCGGCTTCATGTCGGTGTCAATATCCTGACCTCTGCCCTGCGGTTCCATCCAGTTTGCAGCGAGCCCCTGTTACACCTACCAAGAAGTGATATCCCAACTCCTACCATCCAGAGCATCAAACAGGTTTGGCAAAAAGATGCACATCTCTTCCCCATGCACACCTGGATCAGCATGGTTCTAACAAACCACAACATCTACTTAATCACATGCACCTCAATCAGCAAGGCTGTACTACTTTGCAAAGACCCTGAAAGATGTCACCTTGGAGAGAAGAGTAACTATCCCCTGTAGGACAGGACACTGCACCATGGTCACAGATTACACATGTTTCACAAGACGTTACGACTACAAGCTCCCTGCTATCTCGCTTAAACTTGTAAAGCGCGATACAGTAGCTGATAGAAAAAAAAAGCTGCCTGTAAGAACTGCATGAAGATGCTGCATCTCCATGCACGGCTCTTACAGGCGATCGTAAAGCATAAATATACATTTTAATGATAGTGTACATGTGTAGGGGCTCCTGAGCTGAATATCATTGGTTTCAGGCTCAGGGACCCCCTACTTCATGAGATATAGGCCCCGTTATGGGGTGCCGGTATGCTCCTGTGCTTTTAAATCCCCGGCATCACGTGACCGGGAGATTTAAATCCCCCATAACGGGGTCTGTATCTCATGAAGTGTGGGGTCCCCAAGGCTGAAACCAACGTGGTTCAGCTCAGGAGCCCCCTGCTCATGTACACAAGTATCAAAACACACATAACAATAAAAAAAAAATCATTATTGTAGCGAAAAGGCATTCACCGGTTTCAAGGAAAGCCTCAATGAAGCACACGGCTTGACTTACGCTGACCCCGAGCAGCCGTGCATTCTACACGTGGATGCAAATTTTAGTTGATTAGGAGCTGTACTCCATCAAAAATACCCTGCTGGCCTCCCCCCCGTGGCATATGTGATCTGAAGCTTGACACCATTGGAGCAGAACTACTCCATCCACAACCTGTAGTTCCTCACACTCAAGTGGGCGGTTGTCCACAAGCTTCATGACTACTTGTACAGAATCTCTTTCGAGGTACGGACCGACAATAATCCATTAATGTATACAGTATTCTGACATCTGCCAAACTGGAGGTGGCTAGCAGCACTGTCCAACTACCAAGTCACCATCATGTACAAGTCAGGGCCCTTAAACATTGGAGCTGATGCTCTGTCCAGAAGACCTGTACTGAGTGCAACGTCTGACGACGACCCGTGGGTAGAAATCCCTGGACATGGTATTCGGGCAATGTGCTCAACGGCCGCAATAGTGAAGGACAGGGTGGGATTCTCTCTGCTAAGAGTAGCTGATTCACTGGGATGCCAGTCCGAGGCACTCACCACTGCCTACAACCATCCAGAAAGCATGTCAATCACCCAGGACACCATCCTAGAATGGCAAGAATTGGTACAGTACCAGATGTGTGATCTGGTGGCTAGAGCCATGCGCCAGTTTATCCAACAGAAGAACCCCTCCTTGGTGAAGCAGTCATCATGAGGTAATGGGACAAGTTATATATAGAGTGTGGCCTCCTCTACAGGATCGTCCAATACCATAATCACCCTGACAGGAGACAGTTGGTTCTACCCAGAAGCCTGCACTACCCTGTCCTATGGTCCCTGCACGATGATCACAGACATCTGGGGGTAGATAAGACCTTCGGAATAGTGAAGGAGCGATTCTTCTGGCCCAAAATGCGGGAGTCTGTTTCTGGGGTTTATCAAGCGGAAGACACTGCCCACACGTACAACCCCAATGGGTCACCTAAAAAGCCCCGGTCCAGTGGATCGAGTCTGCATGGACTTCATGCGCATAGAGCCCGATTCAAGAGGCATCGGGAACGTGCTGGTGGTGACCGACCATGATACGCGGTATTCCCAAGAATTTCCTACCAAGGATCAGAAGGCGATAACAGTGGATAAAGTGCAGTGGGAGAAATAGTCCATCCACTATGGTCTGCCGAATTGGATGCATTATGACCAGGGAAGAGACTTCAAGAGCAAGCTTATCGAGGAGCTTCTCAAGTTGCTCAACAACCAGAATTCTAGGACCACTCCATATCATCCAGAGGGAGACACTCTGCCGGAGAGGTTAAACTGAAACCTGCTTGACATGCTAGGCACCCAAAAGGGCTCCCAGAAAGCAGAATGGAGCAAGCACATTGAAGTGCTAGTGCATGCCTACAACTGCAGTAGTCATGAATCCCACATTACTTTATGATGTTCGGACGAGAGGCACGACTGCTTGTGGACATCCGTCTGTGGGTATCTACCGATGGGGTATCCAACATGACGCATTACAAATATGTGCGACGGCTCCAAGATAGCCTTCACTACGCATACCAGCTGGCAGAAAAAGTCTCAGCCCAGCTGAATGCATACAACAAGCGAAGGTATAACTACAAGGTCCACTATCGGGAACTTCGGCAAAGACACACTGTTCTCCTACACAATCTAGGGATCCCTGGCAAACACAACCAGGATTGCTTTTTTCACAGCCCCTCCTCTGGGAGATACCTCTACAAGAGGATATTGGTCTGTGCTCCCAGCTTTTTACAGTATGTTTGCTCATGGAGACTGCAAAAGAAGAAAGGTCGGGTTTCATCCATTTAAGATTCGTACAGTACCTACTTCCCGACTGTGCATTGTTCAGGTATCCAAAACTGCTTCCCAATACTATTGCAATAATGGGCCGACCGTGACTGAAAACCTTGTGAGCTGAAATCCTTGCTACTTAGTCCAACCTGATCACCAGCTTCAGCAGGCACCTGGCACTTATAATGCTGATTACATGAGTGATCCTGACTGATACGCACAATGCTGTACACTCCTGACATTGGGTCATCTCCACCTGGTTGGCAACGTATATAATGAAGATAAATATAATGCAGACTACATGAGTGACCCCAGCTTGTACACACAATACACCTCTGACATTGGCTCATCTCCACCCAGTTGGCAAGGTTTATAATGAAAGTAAATATAATGTACTCTAAAGTATTAACTTTAATTTCCGTGGGACGGTGCTAGATTTTACGGGGGGCGCGACTGTTATACAGGTTCCGCTCTCTCCCCCCAGGCATTTAAATTAAATTGTGAATAAGGGGAGGAGAGTGGACTGGGTGCTTCTCAGAGTGAATAAAATACCAGTGTATACAAAAAGTGAATTAACTACAAAATGTGAAATAACTTCGAAAATTAATACCTATCACCAACCAATAGTGAAAATAATGTAAGATATATAAAGTGAAGTTAGCAGCTCAACATCCTCAGATAGGACTATTCTAAGTCCCAAAGTTCGCAATTTCTTTTCTTCTAGGGGGGGGAGGAGCGCTGGTGTGTTCAGTGATATATGGAAATATAAGATAAAATCAAATATAGTGCGGACAGCACATTTTCAATAAAACAAACAGGCGTTGGAGAGAACCGCCGACTCCTGCCGAAGCATCAGCGAAACACGTTGAGTTAGCGTTGCTGGAGAACCGGAGTACTGAAGGACTGGCAATTGGAGCTGATTTCCAAGGCAGGACGCGCTGCCCGGAAGTGATGCATGCGGATACCAGAGGGTGAGACGCGAGCTAGACGTACAGAAGCCTGCACCGACGGGGTCCTTCTCCAGTATCGGTGGTTCTCTTCAACGCCTGTTTGTTTTATTAAAAATGTGAGTGTAACTACTCTTGTTATTTTTTATTTGCATTACAATTGGTCAAATAGTATGCACTATTGTGGCATTTTTCTTTCCATGTCGACCTACCACACTTACTGAGGGGTACCCTGAGATTCATTGAATCCATCCATCACAAGGGCTCCAGTCAGGGAGAGAAGAATCTCTGACATATCTTTACTTCAAGACGTTTTGTGAGTGCAACCACTTAGAGCTAACAGATTGATATATCACCAGTATCAACCATCTGCACTATATTTGCTTTTATCTTATATTTCCATATATCACTGAACACACCAGCGCTCCTTCCCCCCTAGAAGAAAATAAATTTAAATTGTATGAGACCTTGCCCATAGATATAGACGTCGGGGAGCCTCCCAACGCCCCTCCCGGTTGGAGAACATCCCGCGGAGAATTGTGCTTCGGTGAATTTGCCATGCCGGACGCACCTGTCTTTGGGGAATCAGAGGTCGGCCAGGATCCCCCTCTGGCTGTACCGCCTTCGGGTGACGCACCTGGGGCTAAGTCAGAGTTTGTGTCACCGAAAGGAGGGGATGGGCTAGGGCTGACCCCTGTGGTTGAGGGTTTGGAGGTTGGAGCAGGTGTGGGTGAGGAATTTTTGGTGAGCACTTCGGGTTACATCTGGAGGTTGTCTGACCTGAGCCCTCTTGGTGCGGAGTTTTAGTCGGAGGTGACTGCTGGGCTGGACCCTCCTTATAGGGTGCTTGCTGAAGAGTGCCCTAGAAACGGTTGAGGCAAACACCCCTAGCATCCCGTTTACTTACGCAGCGGTAGAGGAGACCAGGAGGGCACTGGGTGCCTTATTGGCCCCCGAAGACACTCGGGAGACGGCTACCTCCGCCATACCACCACCAGCTACCCCTGGACATCCTACCTAGGGGTTGGATGTGGAGGATACAGTGGACCCCCTCGTGGAAACACCGAAGAGGGGACCCACTCTAGGGCTGAGAAAGGCCCCCGCAGAGAAGGGCGGGGGTCTTGAATTCTTCAGCAAAGAGGAGCCTGGGGAGTTGGGGCTCAGTGGGGAGTCCCCTGGCACTGTGGAGTCGGTGGACTCCTCGACCCCCGTTATCCCTGCCTGGGAGCTAGATGGTTTCCTGGAGGCTACCCTCTGCAGACACGGAAACACAAAGGTGCAGTTGGCCCTTGAGAGGTGGAAGGATGCCTCGGTCATTCTCCACTCTCTCAGAGTATATATCAGGGCTAACCACAAGGCCAAAATCTCCGGGACTAATGAACATATTCGGGTCCTGAAGTTTAACAAAATGTTGCGAGAGCACGTAAAGGCTTCTCGGGGTATAGTACCCTGAGCGCCTGTGGGAAGTAAAACTTTTGACTACTAATGGCTTTGAGCATCGGTACGCTTAACGTAAATGGCTGTAAGGACGTTTTTCGCAGGTTCCAGGTACTCTCCTTTTTACAGAAGGGAAAGTATTCTGTGAGTTTCCTGCAGGAAACCCATACCACTCCAGAGGCTGAAGCCAGCTGGCATGTGGAATGGTGAGGCAAGGTTTTCTTCAGCCACTTCACTTCGTCATCTTGTGGGGTGGTGACCCTTTTCTCTGAGTCCTTTCAATCAGAGCTGCTGCTTGCCAAAACTGTTGTTCCAGGTCGCGTGTTGCATCTCAGGGTCCGACATTAGGACTACTCGTTTAATTTCTTGAACGTGTATGCTCCTGCCACCGGACCTCTGAGAAGGCAGTTCTTCGTCAGAATGTCTGAATACCTGGAGACAGTCGACGCGGATGAACACGTGGTGCTCGGGGGTGATTTTAACTGCACCCTCGAGGCTCTGAAAGACCGGAGTGGTCCGGAGCCACACCCGGGTTCTGCGTCAGCCTTGCAGGAGGTCATCACCCGCTACTCCTTGGTAGACGTCTGGCGAGAACAACATCCTGAGGTATCCACTGAGTTCACCTATGTTAGGGTGTTTAGAGGTGAACGGATATCCTGGTCCCGGATCGACAGGCTGTACATTTCCAGCCACAGCCTGTCGCGAGCCCAGTCCAGTACCTTTAGGCTGGCGCCATTTTCAGACCACAATTGTGCATCTGTGACAGTGGCGCTAATACCAGCAGTGCCCTCGGCCGCCTATTGTCATTTCAACAATACATTGTTGGAGGACAAGGGGTTTGCAACGTCGGTCCGAGACTTTTGGATGGCCTGGAGAGGTTGCAGGTCAGACTTTGCCACATTTGAGCAGTGGTGGGACGTGGGCAAGGTTTATCTGCGCCTCGTTTGTCAAGAGCACACCAAAGGTGCCAGCAGGTGGCGCGATGCTGAGATCGAGGCCCTTAGGGAAGAGGTGCTCGATCTCGAGAGGCGGCTGTCTGTGGCAGGAGACCAATTCCTGCAGTGTGCGTATGTGGAGAGGAAGTGTGCTCTCCGAGACTTGGAAGATCGGAGAGCTCAGGGGGCGTATGTGCGATCCCGCATCCACTTCCTTTGGGAGATGCGTCGCGCCTCTTCTACGTGCTGGAGAAAAAGAGGGGAAACCGTAAACATATCACCTGCTTGCTAGCAGAGGACGGTACCCCTCTGACTGACCCGGAGAGCATCCGGGACAGAACCCAGAGGTTCTATGTAGACCTTTTCTCTCCGGAGTCCATCCAGCCGGATGCGTGCAGGGTCTTATGGGAGGGGCTTCCCACGGTCAGCGAGGGTGGAAGAGAGCGGCTTGAGTTACCTTTGACTCTGGCCGAGCTCTCTGAGGCCCTCAGTCTCATGTCCTGCAGAAAAACTTCCTCTGCCTACTAAGGAGGAGGCGCACCGGGCTGGTGTTCCGGGAGCCCGACATGCGGGTAGTCCTGTCGGCTTATGCCGATGACGTGCTCCTCGTGGCCCAGGACCTAGTTGATCTGGAGCGGGCACAAGCGTGCCAAAAGGTCTACACCATGGCCTCTTCTGCTTGGATCAACTAGTCCAAGTGCTCCGGCATTTTGGTAGGTCCCTTACAGGTGGACTCTTTGCCCCCCACGTTTCGTAATATCTCTTGAGGGAGCGATACTCTCAAATATCTGGGAGTCTACCTGTCTGCTGCGGAGGACCCAGCACCAGAAAACTTCAGTGAACTTGAAGAACGAGTCATTGCTCATCTGGGGTCATGGGTGTATCTGTCGAGAATGCTTTCCCTTAGGGGAAGAACCCTGGTGATCAACCAGCTGGTGGCCAGTCAGCGATGGGTCCGACCCCCGAATTTATCAACAAGATCCGGAGGAGGTTGATGGATTTTCTCTGGATGGGGAAGCATTGTGTCTCTGCGGGAGTTGCATGCCTTCCTTTGGAGGAGGGTGGACAGGGAGTGGTGTGTGTCCATTCCCAGTTACACACTTTCCGCCTCCAATACCTGCAGAAATACCTATTCGCAGATCCGTCTCCGCAGTGGTGCCAGCTGGCGACCAGTTTCTTTCGCCAGCGGCGCAATATGAGGTATGACCGGCAACTGTTTATCATCAGGCCCGAGGGGTTAGGTAGAGACCTCTCGGAACTGCCGGCATACTACCGGGACTTATTAAAGGCCTGGAAACTGGTCTCTGCGACCAGGAAGGAACAGGCGGTGGGAGTTGATTTCCTCGCCGAGCCCCTGCTGTATAATCCGGCAGTGAGGGCTCGGATGTTGGATTCACCCACTATTTGCCGCCGGCCAATCCGGGCGCAGGTGACCAAAGTAGGGGATCTCCTGGACTATGAGCGGTGAGACAGGGTAAGGGCAGAGGTGCTTGCGCCCCGTATGGGTATGCTTACAGCCCGCATCCCTCGTCATTTGATGCGGGAAAATAACGATGCCATCCACCCCCACTCACGCACCTTCATCGAGGGGGTACTGCAGAGCGGAGAGCCTTGTCAACCTATCAACTTCAGCTCTCCGGATCTTTGTGTGGAACCCAAACCACGGCAACCCCCTCGGGCTCCTCTCTCCCCCAACCTCAGCAGGTTGGGGGATATGTCCCCGGCATGTTTCCGCGGCATGCCGAGGAAAGTCCTGTATTCTCTGGTTGTGCATATAGTGCACTACCTCGCCCTTGTCACCCACCCCGATACCATCTGGAGGCGGGTATTTCCTGCGAACAAGGACGAGAGACCCCGGTAGAGGGAACTCTATTCAGTTTTGGTTCCTCATCCCGCCGGGGATTTGAGTTGGAGGGTCCTCCACGGTGCACTGAGCACAGGAGAGTACTTGGCACACTTCACAGACGCCCCCGCCGCCTGTCCCTTCTGTGGTGAGCGGGAGTCCGTGTATCACATTTATTTGAGCTGCGACAGACTGCAGCCTCTCTTATCCACCTTGTGGAGCCTTCTCCTGCAGTTCTGGCTACATTTTTCCCCTCATCTTTTTATTTTTGGGTGAACAGTGTCCCGAGACAATTAGCCTAGGGATCTCCTAGTCAATCTTCTCCTGGCAGTGGCTAAGGTAGCCATTTACAAGACCAGGAGGCAGTGTTTGGAGAGGGGGGTCCCAACGAACATCGTAGCAGTGTTCCGGGCGCTGGTGCACTCCCGTATTCGGGCAGAGTTCACGTACGCCGAGTCCACTGGGACGGTTTTGGAGTTTGCCTCCCAGTGGGCGTCAGGCGAGGTGCTCTTCTCGGTGTCCCCTACTATGGATTCTGTTGAATTGATCCTAAATTTTTAGTGCACTTTATTTTATTTACAGTGCACTTGATGGTTTAATTTTATATTTGTTTGACTGGTTTTTCTTTGTTCTACTTGGCAACAAGTAAAATTGCTGTTCAACTGGCGGCCAATCAGTTCAAACCAGATCAAAATAGACTCCCTTGAACCTGCAATCAAGAATCACCTGCTTCTGCAATTAGACTGCAGCCTGCTTATTGCTGCCTCCTATGCAGCTCTGTCTCTTTGGCTGTCTGTTCTATTTAACTCCTGCCCCGCCCACCAGGAAGTTGCTGAACATAGACTTTCTATAGTAACTGTGTTTGCCACAGCCTCTGTTTGGCATGCCTGGCCTTCTTGTCATAGTTCTCAGTCACTGGCAGACCCCACCGCACGGCCGCAGTTACACTGAAGCCTCAATGTTTCTTGTCCTGTCTGCAGTACCTGTTCCCTGCTTCCAGTCCTGCAGAGGCCTGCATCGGTGCTTCCTGTTACCTGCTGCATATTCTCCTTGCAGAGTACTGCATCGTTGTTCCTGTTTCCTGCTGCAATCTCCTTCTCCCAGTGGTCTCCACTTCTCACAGCTGTACCCGGCTAGGGGGTGCTGTTTTGTGCTGAAGCACTGGATCCCCTGTTCCTGTTTACATTGGAGCCCCTTCGCTCAAGCGTCCTGTTGCCGAACCCCAGCATGGATATATATATATACATATATATATATACGGCACAACTATTCTACAAAAATAGAGCAGTTCACTTCATAATAATTTTCTCTAGGTTTTTACATAGACCACATAATCTTGTCTCTATTGAAATTCTCTGCATCATGTCTATTTTTAAAACCTGCATTAAAACACATTTAATAATAATAACTATTCAGATACTTTATATTGTACAAAGGATTCCAATTGGTTACATTTCAGCACATTAAGCAGAAGGGCAGTACAATATAACTACAACCCCAAAAATCGGTTTCTGCGGACCAAAACTAACTATGAGAAAATATTGTAGAAAATCTTCTCTTATTTATTTGAAATTGCTAAATTCCCATTCATTCTTGACGGTACAAAAACTGGTAGATTTGAGATGACATTATATGATATGTCTGCCTCTCTCAATTGATTATAAGGGAATTATAATGTCCTCCTTTGTCTGGTAGAGATGGAATACTGTTGAATTGTCAGGAAATGGAGAGATCATATGGTATAATATAGAATTGTCAGGAAATGTCTTACTCGAAAAATCAATTAGGCTTTATTTGAAACTGTTTACTAAAGACCTTGAGGGAAACCCATCCATCTCCTAAGAAATCCAAATGCCTGGGTCATAAACCTCTAACATGCAGAGGAAAGCAGCATTGCATGTTTCTTACTGTTAATGTATGGTGCAACAAAAAAAGTGAAGGAGGACTACAGATGTAGCAGTGGTTATTGCATCCACTGGTTACTTATGGTGGGAAAATCTGTGATATTTTGCATTATCACGGCCATTGAATCCTATGTAAAATCTGAGATATTTAAGTATTAGTCCCCACAGAACAGTGCATTACTGGCCAATAATGCCCTTGCTGGAAGAGTTGAAGGTCCGTGGCGAAGCTGAGGGACTTTAAACCAGCCAGGGAATTATTGACCAGTAATGCCCTGTTCTGAGGGGATTATTACTATTATAGGCTAAATGTAGACTTATTTTTTTTTAAATTTTTCATAAAAAAGATTCATTTGTGTAGTCATCTTGATTTTTATCAGCATGATTGTCTACATTCTTTTGCTTTTACTGCAAGTTTATTCAAAGGAAAGTGTACATACACACAGCCCCCTACACACACACACACACACACACACACACACACACACACACACACACACACACACACACACACACACACACACACACACACACACACACACACACACACACACACACACACACACACACACACACACACACACATAACAAAACACACTCTGCAGCCCTCCTCCACCATCTACACCCACTGACACACACACTGACACACACAAACTGCAGCCCCCCTCTACACCCAAAAAACACACACTGCAGACACACACCAATAAAACAGACTGATGCCCTCCAAACTTTCACAAAACACACACCAACAGCCCCCCTCTACACCCACTACAGTTCCCCTGTAAACCCACACACTGAAGACAAACACATACACAAAAAAACACTCTGCACCCCGCCTCCACCCACAAAACACACACTGCTGTCCCCCTCTGCACCCATGAAACACACACTGCAGAGATAAACCCAAACCAACAAAATAGACTGCCACCTCTACATCCACATAAAAACACCATCAGCCC
This sequence comes from Ascaphus truei, assembly GCF_040206685.1. Lineage (NCBI taxonomy): Eukaryota > Metazoa > Chordata > Amphibia > Anura > Ascaphidae > Ascaphus > Ascaphus truei. Next base: position 50,806,188 of record NC_134487.1, on the reverse strand, counting down.
CCTCCCTACACCCACTGCAGCCCTCCTGTAAAACCACACACTGCAGACACACAAACAAAACACTCTGCACCCCTCCTACACCCACAAAACACACACTGCAGCCCCCCTTTACACACTCAAAACACACACAGCAGACACACGCCAACAAAACAGACTTGTCTGCCCCTCTACACCCACAAAACACACCAGCAACAGCATCTAAGATTAGCCCCTGAGAAAGACTATTAAGTAGAAACGCGCGTTGGGTGAGTCGTGGACTACAGAGTGGCACTTTGCTAGTGACTCTGCCAAGAAAGCTGAAGGCCTTGTGACTGGATACACATCTGCACCGTTTGCAGCAGACTTCCCAGGAAGCTTTCACGCACTGCAACTTGTTATCTCCGGCTTTTGTTGAACTTACAGGCCTGGGAATACGAAAGAAATTAAACATAACGCAAGCCAGGTTTCAAATCTTTTGTCTCAATTTATTACTCATAGGGTAATGACTTTTATACCAGAAAAAGAAGATATTGGTTAGAGGCGTAACATAGGCGTAACATAGCGTAACCTGGGTGTGTCTTGGGCGTAGCATTGATTAGAGGCGTGATTTAAGGGCAGGACATATTAGTGGCATGATTTTGGGACGTGTTTCTCCCAATACAGGCAATGTCTGAATACATAGCTTATTCATTGTCTGTAATCAAAAGAGACCTTGAATCTCTAGCAACTAAATTATACCATTTTGCCTCTTTCAGAGAACCAGCCTTTTGTATATTTGACTAAAGGGCAGGAAACTGACAATACAAAAAGTATTTTAGCAATATCCTGAGCAGGGAGAAAGGAAATGTAATTTGGCAGAAACTGAGTGCATTAGGAATTATATTTCAGCAACAGGCTGACTACAGAATCTTAACTAGTTATGATCAGACAAAATGGATGCTTAACACAAGTGTAGATTCTGGCCTGACCTACTGGTCCTAACACTACCTTATTGCAATGTGCAAGACATGGCCTTTAGTGTTTTGTAATCTTATGAGGGCAGACATCTCAGCATGTTACATATGTTATTTAGCAAACTACTAAACACCTGTATGTGTGACTACACTGCAAATAATACAGTAATATTTGTTCTGATGTTCAAGGCTGTGTAAACGTGACATGCATACGTGAGATTGATAAATAGTGTATCATATATGTACTCCCATTTTCACTTACCAGGTCTCTCTAAATCCTCTGTGTCCACCGTGCCTGAAAGTCCCACTAACTGTGAGGTGGAAATAGCCTCACTCTATCGGGATGAGATGCAGGGGAGCAGGTGACCCCCCTTCTGTCTTCCTCGCATAGGTATGGTCAGGCAGCTTGCGGTTCAGCTTTCACTTACTATCTGCCCAGAGTTTTCTAATAATATCAATGCTTCAGATAGGGCATTAATGCAGGCGATAATCCTGCCTTAAATCCACTGTTTCACTGCGTTTCTGGTGTTGGAGCACAAAGCCCCTAATAATTTGGGATGGTAAAATTTTCAGTTCCGCATCTGTAAATTTCAGACTGCGAATCCTCGCAGCATCTTAAGCAGGAGCACTAGTCCCAGCAGACGTTTGGATGCCTGCTCAGACATGACAGCAGTTGAGCTGTTTAGCTGATATGATAGCTGAGTAATTCAGTAATTCAGTTTGAAAAGTGTATTTTTTTTAAATTGTAACATTCATAGGTACAGTATTATGTTAGGTAATACACATGCGTGTGGCTCAGTGAGTAACAACACAACTGATTTCTAAGCAGGGCGAACATGTATGTATGTCTTTATTTATATAGAGCCATTACTGTACATAGCGCTTCACATTAGTACTACACGTGACAATCATATAAATAACAAATAATACAAATAACAGATCATGGGAATAAGTGCTTCAGACATAAAAGTAACATTTCAGAAGAGGAGTCTGCTCCGGAAAGCTTACAATCTAATTGGTGGGGAGAACATACAGAGACAGTAGGAGGGCATTCAGGTAAGTGCGTCTGCAGGGGGCCAAGCTTTATGTATCGTGTATAGTATTAGCCACGCTGCTACTCATATGCTTCTTTAAGCAAGAGTGTCTTTAGGTGGGTCTTAAAGGTGGATAGAGATGGTGCTAGACGGGTATTGAGGGTTAGGGCATTCCAGAGGTGTGGGACAGTCAGTGAGAAGGGTTTAAGGTGGGAGAGGGCTTTTGATACGAAGGGGGTAGAGAGAAGACATCCTTGTGCCGAACGCAAGAGTCGTGATGGTGCATAGTGAGAAATTAAGGCTGAGATGTAAATAGGAGCAGAAGAGTGTAAAGCTTTAAAAGTAAGGAGGAGAATTGAGTGCGAGATGCATGATTTGATAGGAAGCCAGGAGAGTGATTTCAGCAGGGGAGACACTGAGACAGATTTCAGAAATTGTAGAGTGATTCTTGCAGCAGCGTTTAGGATAGATTGTAGGGGAGACAGGTGAGAGGCAGGAAGGCCGGACAGAGAGGAGGTTACAGTAATCGAGTCGCGAGTGAATGAGGGCCTGAGTCAAAGTTTTAGCAGTCGAGCAACAGAGGGAAAGTCGTATCTTTGTTATATTGCATAGGAAAAAGCGACAGGTTTTAGATCTGTCTTGAATGTAAGGGGCGAATGTGAGAGAAGAGTCAAGTGTGACCCCTAGGCAGCATGCTTGGGCTACTTGGTGAATAATGGTACTTCTAACACTAATGTGGAAGGAGGTAGTAGGGCCAGTTTTGGGAGGAATTATAAGGAGCTCTGTTTTTGCCATGTTAAGTTTCAGTCGGCGGATGGCCATCCAGAATGATATGCCAGACAGGCATTCAGAAACTTTGGTCTGTATAGCAGGTGTAAGGGCAGGGGATCAAAGTTAAATTTGTGTGTCGTCAGTATAGAGGTGATATTTAAACCCAAAAATTTGATTAGGTCACCAAGATAGAGTGTGTAAAGAGAAAAGAGAAGGGGTTCCAGGACAGAACCCTGGGGTACCTCCACAGAGAGATAAATAGAGGAGGAGGAGGTGTTAGCAAAAGAGACACTGAAAGTATAATGGGAGAGGTAAGAGAAGATCCAGGATAGAGCTTTGTTCCGAATACCAAGAGTATGGAGAATGTGAAGGAGAAGAGGGTGATCCACGGTGTCAAATGCTGCAGAGAGGTCGAGTAATATGAGTACAGTGTAATGACCTCTGTCTTTGGCAGCATGGAGGTCATCAGTTATTTTAGTGAGTGCTGTTTCAGTCGAGTGAGCGGTGCGGAAGCCAGGTTGTAGAGGGTCTAGAAGAGATTAGGTGTTGAGAAAGTGTAGCAATCTAGAGAATACAAGACGTTCAAGGAGTTTGGAGGCAAAATGCAGGAGGGAGACAGGTCGATAGTTAGAAAGACAGGTAGAGTCAAGCTTGCTGTTTTTGAGTAATGGTATAACGAACATAGTACAAATCCCTGTGTTAGTTCCCTATGACTTTGGGCAAGTAACTTCATCTCCCTGTGCCTCAGACCCTAAAAACATAGATAGTAATATCATCTGGGCAGGGACTCTGTCTGTAAAAATGCTATCTGCTGCGTACCTCGCATTATACTCTAATTGTGAAGACTTTTGAGTGCGAGAGAAAAACGCTATTTGAAATAAAGTTATTATTATATTTTTTTCCCAATACGCATGTGCAGAGTATTGATTAATCTATCTCAGCGCAATGTTAATCCCCATTCATACAGCTGTTATAATGCTAGTTTTGGGAACGGTCATTATTTTTGCATATCATTATTTTAAGGATACCGTTAAATATTGGAAAACGAACATCCTTTACCTAATTAGCTGACGTCATGTTAGTAGCCCAGATTTAACGCGGCTTTGAGTATTTACCCCATACTGTAGTTTCACAATCCTCCTTGATCCCCCAAATTCTCACACTTCCCTGAACAGCATGCGATTATTGCACATATCTAGAGGGGGAATGCATTCACTGATTTATTCAGAATGGTGAAAGCAATCAAAACATAAAGAGTGGGGACACTAATTCCATTCATGAATGTATTTATGTTTGTCCAAATAGCAATCACAGCACAATGTACAGAACAGTATTTTAGTGACATGAGTAAAGGGTTAGCTAGTCATAGATTTCCACTGTCTGGTATTGTGTTGTAGTACTTACTGTATTTTTTCTTTAAAACTATATAATAATTAATACATAAACATATAATTTTGGGGAAAAGTTAACTCTACAGTTACTACATATAAAACAAATATAATAATCATACACTACACATTATTGATTGTATTATATTAATAGTATCTATATTTTAAAGTGTACAAACATATTTTAACTACTGTACATTTATATTAAAAAGTTAAACTTTTTTAAAACCACCAGAGAGCACTGTTGTATAGTATAGATGTGGTTATTTAATCTAGTCCTTCCCTGAAATAATGAGAAAAGACAGACAAATACAACTTCGCTAAATATTTCTTCTCACTTTCCACATGGCAAATGTCACCAATGCAGATGGCATAACAATTCAGTTAGATTTCCTCAGTTTATTGGCCACATTTTGTTTAACAAAGCAAAAGCACCTGGTAGTTTTGTTGCTAACAATTTTAGTGATTTGTTAAAGAAAGTTTTCATTAAAGTAGGATACTAATTATATGAAAATATTTATATATTTGATATACTATATATTACACTTTTCATTTTTTTAACAGTATATTGTCTTGCACACTCCACTATATATTATTCACTATCTAGCGCTACTATTTGTTTGTGTTAGTTATTATATATATATATATATATATATATATATATATATATATATATATATATAATAACTAACACAAACAAATAGTAGCGCTAGATAGTGAATAATATATAGTGGAGTGTGCAAGACAATATACTGTTAAAAAAATGAAAAGTGTAATTGAAATGAGACACATATGCTGTGAAGAAAGGGAAAAAGTGTCAATCCAGTGTTCAAAAATGATGAAAAACAGTCCAGTATCAGGAACAATCCTTACAGGGGTGGCAAAAGTTTCAGCAGTGATCAAGCCTGACCACAATTAATGCAAAAAAGAAAAAACAAAAAAAAGAAGATAGAAGCTATTGAGAGGTAGAGTGGTCAAATGGACCTATGCTCTCAGGTGAGATTAAAAGCATACAATTAAAACATATGGTTACAAAATGTAGCAGTGAACAAGCAGTGTGAGGTATAGGATCAGAGGCAGAAGAGTGGGGCATCAATGCTTAATGAAGAAAACAGTGAGGGTAAGTCATCTATGCCAGATACAGTCCATGAACAGCCATGTGGCACAAGCAGTCAGAGTTCAAATATCACCAATAGAGAATGTCCCTTCTCAGATATTGAATATGGTGTACTGACCGCAGACCTTGTTGGACACGCAACTGGTTCCGCAAACCATTTGATGGGTATTACCATTTTGCTTATTTAGCTAAAGTAGGGCACACTCACCATGAGCTTTTGCATTGGGGGAGGGGGAGTTAAAAGTGGGAGAGAGTGTTAATATACACTGTAACAGTGATCTGAACATACTCAGTAACTTATAATACAACAACTACAGTTGTAGCCAATGTTATTACTCCCGTTGGCACATTGCAATGGGGAAGCAGCCAATGTTTTGAATCAGCCAAGTGTGTGAGAGCAGGGTTACCAATCTCTTTCATCTGCTGGAAAGAACCAGCACATGCAATAACATTGGCTACATGTTTATGTCTAGTAGTTATATTGGCGAAAGTGTTGCAGTGGTAGTGGTCATCATGGTCAGAAGTGAAAAGACTATTAATGAGTACAAATCTAGTATTTTTCTGAAAGTGGAAAGGCTTCAACCTCTAGGTACAGGTGCACCGACGTGTATTCTAAAACTTACCTTAAACTTGCCTTGGAAAATCTGGGGCTATCACCAACAAGATCCAGGTACATGCTGGGTACATGCTGCAACATTTCAGTGACATTTCTGCAGAGACTAATGGCCCATCGGATTAACATAGCAGGGGTCCCTGGCAGTCCCATTCAGTTTGAATGGGACTGCCAGGGACAACCGCTGCTAATCCGATGGGTCATTAGTCTGTCTGAAGAAATGTCACTAAAATGTTGCAGCATGTACCCAGCATGTGGAATAAGTGGGTGAAATTGCGCAATTAAAAATCAACCTATAAATGATATCACACAAAACCCAAGTGAGATGGTGAAAAAATATTGGTGAAATAGATAGAAATTACGTGATCCTAATCGTCAAGAGCATCTGCAGCTGTAGAGACAGGGCTAGCTCAAACACCCCCTAAACTAGAGCAAAAAACACAAAAAACAGCGCAAAACTCTCATAGTGCATTAAATAAAATATTATTAAGTCAACACAATACACGGTAGGTAATCTGCAAAGGATAAAGATACCGTTGAAGATCTCTGTGACCTAGAGACATCCTGCTCCCCTTTAACACTGCCGGGACCCGAGATCGGGTAGAACTGAGACGCGCGACCCACGAGTTCCTGAGTCGCAGCGTGGTGACGTCACAGACGGCCGGACTGATAAAGCTCACCATGCGAGAAACGCGTTAGAGGTTTCTCTTTTAAATAGTTAATGTCCCATTAAATTTTTGTTATTTTTTCACTTGGCCTCCAGTGCTTGTTTTTTCACTGCTGTGCTCCTAGTGTTTTTCTCCTGCTTACCATCTGATGAGAGGGCTTTTGCGATATACCAGCAGTACATCTGCACTCATTGGGACTTTTAACCAACAGTTAGTCCATTGCTACATCCTTGGATACCTACCTTGGGCTTTATCGTGATGACCCTTGACCCACTCCACCTGTGGGTTCACCAGATGACACCGTGCTGGAGAGACCTGATCCTGCTGTCTGGTGCTTGGGTAACGTTATCCCTTGAAATGCTGGCATAATTCTTTTCTGATGTACGCATATTACCTACCGTGTATTGTGTTGACTTAATAATATTTTATTTAATGCACTATGAGCGTTTTGCGCTGTTTTTTGCACACAGCATGTACCTGGGTCTTGTTGTTGATTGCCCCAGATTTGTTTTAGAATACTCGTCTGCACTACAGTTTGCATGGACACCTACAGAAATACTTGTGAGGGATGGATTACTCTTATGACCCCCCAAAATTTGCAAGTGCTGGGACTTTAAAGATGAATGCTAACCGGGCTCTAGCTGTTCTGGTTTAAGACTCAAGAGGAAGGAGGACTGATCATGAGCATGGTTTTAATAATGTGTGTGGTGCAAAATATTCCCATGTAAGGGATGGAAGCAATTCTGATGTTAGTAGTAGAGGAGTTGGTGATATGATCTTTGGTGCTTCAACAACTGTTAGTGGTATTGAAGTGGTAGCAGTAGTGAAGAAGGTGATGATGATTAGGACAGTCATTCACTCTGTAAGCATCGGGCATCTAAAGCCACCACAACAGTTGATAGCACTAGTGCTACTAATATTAGCAGTAAATTGAAAAACAGAAGGGGTATGCCTATATATGCTATATTATAAAGTTTAACAAAAACACACAAGCCAACTCGCAACACCCCTACAGTATTGTCAGCTTCAGAAACAGCACACAGTGTTAGGCAAAAGCAACCAATGCCACATCCGTTATCATTATCATGGCTGTGTATTGGGGAAGTAGCAACACAATCAATAAGGTTACTCAGAGGATTTGGGGCTGGTAAAGATCATCATCCATATTACAATCTACTAGTAACAGTTATAATGTGGAGGAGGGGACTGTGGGGGCTGCTAAAGCACAAGCAGTGGTAATCATTGTCACTGAAGACCAGTAATTTTACCTCCATGTATATATTACCGGGATCACACATTAGACAAAAAATGAAGTAAAAACAAACTGTGTTTATTTTGGTAAACCCACATACAACAAGAAGAGTTACACAAAAACAGTTCAAAAATAAACTTACCGGGGGCCTGGAGGTAATATCTAGGCTTTTCTAGATGCAGGGCACCCGCTTGAATGAGCTTACCCTAACAGGGATATACACCCGGTTCTCTTGGTCTTCTTTTCGGCTTCAGTTCGAAGCTGTGACCACAACGTTTAATTGGTCCTCGCATCTGACTTAGTCTCTGCAAGGCAAACTTTTCTAGCTTCAAAACAAAGCCGGTTGCTCTGTCATTCACAACAGAGCAACTTTGAAAAGCCTGCCTTACCATCATCGACACAAGTCACTAGATGGTCTGGTTCTCTGCCTCGGTCGTCTCCTTACATACACTCCGCTAAGCTATCCCCAGCATGGAGGTAGGAGGAGTGACCAATCAGAGCGTGGGAACCCTAGCCCACTTGCAAAAAGAAAAAGGGGCCCATCTCTTGGCTGACGTCAAAGGAGGTGGCGTGCCAAGCTGAATCGGGATGCCCCATGGGCGGGCCATATGAATCGACCAATGGGAAACATGCCGACATTCTGCCACTTCCCATGGTCAACCCATTGCCACCTACATGGCAGGCTCCACAAAGTCTGGCAGACCAGAGTGTCCTCCCCACAGGGGGTCTCTTTTCTCCTGACTCAGTACTCCGCCCTGCCCTGTCCACTTAACACCCTGACACCTCTCAACATCCCATCTCCTCTTTGAACTGCGGACTCTATGCAGACTTGCTGGCACCTTAAGCAGATGCCCTGGCAGACTGCATTGAGCCTTATAATAAATGTATGAAGTACACAAAACATATTTGAATACATGGGGGACCTTGGGGAGACTCATGACTGCAAGGGATATAGGACTGAGATATTGGGTCTTGAAACAAGGGGTCTTGGGGACACGGGGTAGCCCTGGTGTAATTCCACGCATGTACCAGCAAATCATGCCTGCTTGCCATGTAGAATTAAGGTACAACTGGTAGTTCTGGTCCCCGAACCCCTGCAAACAACATAGTTGCAATCTTACCCAAATATCCTACCTAAAACTTACACACAGCAAGTTTCATGCGTCTGGGCTAAAAGGAATATGGAAAGTCTAAAATCAGGGGTCACTTTAGCTTTGCAAGTTATGATACCTGGCCCATGGTTTATAGTGCTAGGAAGCTGCCAGGGACCCAAGGGAAAACAGAGGACTTAACCTTTATTGTATAGCCTGGTTACCCTTGCCCCTCACAATCATAGAGGGAAATAGACCTTCAGGGCATGATTAAATGTTGGGCCAATTATGTCTAATAATCCAATAAACCAACCAACTGTTAAGAAAGCTTTCAATAGGGTATGCCTATGCCATTGTTCACATAGTGCGGTCATTTTTCTAATGAATGTATTTATGAGCTCCCTAAAGCCCTTGTCCTCTACAAATCCAAAAGGCAGCATACAGTATCATTCATATATATTAACTTGAAATATTCAAATACAGTGAAGTGATAATATATTTCACACAATAATAACAGCTTCAAGTATATTAGCACTACTTCATGTCTGGACTTCAGGAAAGAGAAAAATATCAAGAGTATCTTTGTCAACAGTAATATTAACAAAAACAAATGTTCCACTTCTCTTGTCAAATTGGGAAATTTCTGTTGCTATAGGAGTAAATGTATTACATATGAATATCTGGTTGGGCACTTTCAGTGTACAGTATATATACTCTTTTGTCCTTGCAACCCTCACTATGTTTTGTTGCACTACATGTGCTCTTAGCACTAGGATTTTAGAACACCGTCAGAATATCATCAAAGGCAACCAATATCATAGTATTTCCAGAACTATTTTGGATCACGATAAAAAAGATCCTGCCAGCCATAGGGTCATGGGCATTGAAGGAGGATTGGGGGAGTGAGGTGGATTGTTTAAGAACCCACTCATGGAGAGAGACTTTTTCAATATTTAGACTAAATACCATGTCCCCCAAGGGATTCAATTAATGTTTTGAAACCAGAACATTGGTTTGAGCATATGTGCTGCATTCTAGTAGCTTCAATTAAATAACTGTCAAATTGAACTGTTTAGTAATTAAGTGTTTAACCTCACCCACCGATACCCACCTCTGAGGCCTAACAACCATCCCTGGGGCAACTAGTCCCACCCCCTACCCCCATCACCACACATACAAATAGGCAAAGGCAATATAAAATAACATTGGCATAACAGCACAATTGCCAATAAACCATTTTATTGTTACTGTGGTAAACCATGCCCAGTATACAGTATGGGCATGAATTACCACAAGGACAATGAGTGGGCAAGCTAAAAAAAAACATCGCCAAAAATACATAACATAATTAAATAAAAACAAGCATTTGCCAAAAAATGCATTGCTTGTCACTGTGCTTATCTATACACAGAAAGGGTCACTGATAAGCACATTGGCAGTCAATTAGCAACCTCAAAAAAAATACAATGAAATAAAAGCCAATAAATGCGTTTCTTACCATTGCCATCTTCACTCTCCGAATCCATTTTTTTTTTTCAGGGAATTCAGCGCACCTTCAAAAAACCAGAGAAAAACAAGATAGTGAAGCACGCCTTGGCAATTCTGTAAAGATAAATTGGTGAGATATGCACTTACGTGTAAGTGCCTGCACCCAGGTAAAGGTTTCTTTTTAACTCCTCCACTCCCAAATAGATATGGATGAGTTCTGAAGCCTTTTCTTTTAAAAAGTCCAACATTTATGTAAAAATCATATTTACACTCACATAGATGGAATGAGTATTCTAACAAGGGATTGACTGCAACTCCCGCTGTTCCCGCCGGTGTCCTGCGTCACTTCCTTTTTGATGACATCAAAAGGAAAGGCATTACATGGTATATCTACTAATCCGATTGCTTGGTATTCCATGTTATGACTTCCTTATTTTTTGTTGCAGAAATGACATCATCGTAAAGGGAAGGAAGCATATATTAACTGATTGGCTGGTTTCCATCCCTTTTTGATTATGTCACATCTTTACAAAAAAAATTAAGCTGTCACATGATACACCAACCAATTGGATTGGGGGTGTACCATTTGACACTCAAATGTGATGTCACAGGCATTATATAAATTATTAGGCAATTATATAAAGCAAGAAAACGTCAGATCAACATCTCCAGGCCCATTGGATTATACAGAAGATAAGAAACAAGAAATAAAAGAAGAAAGAACTTACCAGAGACGTCTTTTCAATCAACAGATGATCGTGGACTCGCGCATCAGCTGAAGAGGAGCATTCCATCAAGGGTCAAGAGATGGTGCCAGAGTAGGATTTAGAGGTGAAGACGGCAAAGGTAAGAAACACATTGATTGGCTTTTATTTAATTGCATAATTTTTTTGGAGGTTTGCCATTTTATGCCAATGTATTTATCTATTCCCCATTCTGGGTATAGATAAGCACAGTGACAAGCAATGCATTTTTTGGCAAACACTTGTTTTTATTTAATTGTTATCTATTGTTTTTTTGTGATTTTTTTTAGGTTGCCAATTCATTGCCATTGTGGCTTTCCATGGCCATATTGGGGGCATGGTTTACCACTGTCACAATCAATTGGTAGGGGATGGGCGTAGTTGACCCAGGGAGGGTTGATATGCCTCCTGCATTGTTAGCATGGAGGGGGGTTAATCCCTTAATTACTACAGCAATTACTAAGTACTAAGGTAATTAAGGGGTTAGTGGCTATTTGTTGTTTTTTTATTTTAATGTTGCTGCCCACAGAGGTTATAGAAGACAAGGAGGACAGGGAGGAGGAAGAGGGCAGCCTTCATCCTGGCAGGGGTAAGTAGAACTTTAATGTACACTATGCTGGCTGGATAATGTTTTATTTTTAATGGGAAAATTAGCTATTATACAGATGTGGATAATAAGGATTTTGCCCATTACTGTACTATGTTGGGGGTGGGGGCGTTGTTAGGGATGGAGGAGGTGGGTAGTAGGGTGCCCATTCATTGCTATTAGGATTATCTTTGCTCCCATTGAGGGCATAGGTAACAACACTGGCAATCAATGGATGTAGTGGCTAGTACTGGTGTTTGTATTAAATTTGAATGTTTATTGTGGGGTAGGTGTGGTGAAGGTGGTATTTGGCCTGTGGTGTCTGTTTATGACTACTGAGTGGACAGTGGGAGGGATTAAACCCTTAATTTCCTTTGCGTTTATAACCGCTAAGGTAATTAAGGGGTTAACTCCGGCCGCAAACCCCCGGTAGACCTAAAAGCCCACCACGGGCCAAGTACCACCTTGACCCACCCCCTCTAATCCCAATAAACTGGGCACTGGTATTTAACCCCTTCATTACCTTAGTGGTTTGACACTAAGTTAATGAAGCTGTGTGTAAATGTTTTTTTATTAAATAGGATTCAAGCGTGGGGTCTCTGGAGCTGATATTAATGTGGGTCAGGTCCGGAAAATCCCAGGTTCAATCTGATGCAGTAAAAATATTTTTGTGCTTCTAATTCACACCTCGGATCCCATCTCGCCACCCTTTGAGGTGGCGAGATGAGAACCTGCGTGTTGCAGCCGCAATGTGCTTATCGAAGCTTTCTGAATTGCTTGATTTCTCACAAAATGCGAGTTTGAGCATTTTATGAGCTCCGGCTTGGTTTGTCTGAGCGGGAGAGCTACTGATTGGGAAGATGTACAGCTGCAGCGGCCATTATTCAAACAAATCACAACGCCGATTTTGTGTGCTATGCTGTACTCCACGCAGCATGGACACGGCCAATCGCCCCAGGCACCTGTGCTTATCGCGATTGCTTTGTTGAGTTTCATGGATTCTGTTTCTTTGGGTGCAATGAAATGAATGAATTGCAATGTATACAGTACTATGCTACTGTGTCAATTTAAAGTGTTTAAAAACCAGAACTCTAAAATGCAATTTTCTGCACTCGCCGCACACGCGTCTTAAGGCGGTAAGTTCGAAAGACATCCTGCGTCATGACATCGTATTCCGATGTACACAACGCGTGAAGTGTTTGAATAATGGCCGCTGCAGCTGTACTTCTCGGACGACTTTATCATGCTATCGGTAGCTCAGGTGACGACATCTGCACCTCTGCAAAATCATTTGAGAAGTGCCCAAAAGGCTCGATGAGTTAGTTATCAAACCTTCTAGAATAGGACCCTACAGTATGTGTCCTTTTGTTGTAAGTCCTTTTTTCTGTTGTTGGCATACAGTAGTTTTTCAGTAAATATTTGCTCTCATACATACAAATTGAAGTTCATTTTCAATTTTATTTTCATATTTATGTATCATTCTTTTTCTTTTTAAATGTTATGTCATTAACAACGCTTATTCTAATTTCTATTTCCATTTTTATATTTATTTATTTTCATTTTCTATTAAATCAATTATTTATAATATTGAGATAGTCTTGTACCATCAATCTCCTTCTTTATGAATGAATATATATATATATATATATATATATATATATATATATATATATATATAGTTAGATATGGAGATTGGCACTCACGGTTTTGTAGCAAGTGCAGATGCTTGTCCCATAAGGAGTATGTAGACAATGGGATCCTGATAGCCAAAAAGAGACAGCACACTGCAGGTATGGTATCAAAAAAGTGTATTCAGTAACACAAGGCCGCCAACGTTTCGGTCCTCCCAACGGGACCTTCCTCAGGGCAGTGCAACTGCAGACTAACCTAATCACCCATATATACCCCTTAACACATACTAAAAAACACCTGAAATCAATCATGAACTCCCAATTATAATCCCAGATACAACCCACATTTCTAAACAGCCAATCCAACATACTGATACTGGTACGCACCAATGAGAGAACCTGATCTATGCTAATGTGTACCTAGTCACATGATCAAACCTTAATAACAACATTGTGACATCACAGTGCATCCTGTTTACGTAACCATAGCTACTAGAGACATGTAATGATATTCAAATGCGCATAAATGGTTAGAATACATATAAAATGCATAGCCTGAACAGCAACACACTATCAGTGCTTGGAGATGCATGCTGTTACACAGCGTGCCTATAAATCAATACCTTAATGCAGACAGTCCTGTAAATCATGCACAGTGTACTGAGAACAGTGGTCAGGGTATGATGGGCCCTCAATCAAACGTCGCATAGTGGCAGCGCGTCTGTTGGGTCTAAACACTTCCCCAATCTCTTTTAGATGGTGAGCGGGTGATTCTCTTTCAATGCGCGCCGTAAAGCGTAACCGCGCATGCGCAGTGTGTTACTGGCAACCCGAACGCGTCCCTGACTACTGCAGCAGAGGGTGTACGTGTATCCGTGCTGGTGCGCATGCGCAACGCTGCGCAAATAGCGCAAGCAGTATTCAAGAGCATGAAGCTGTTGCTCAAACTGCGTAATGGCCAGAACTGAAAGGGAAAGCATGGGCACAATAAAGATGGCAGCAGCCTGCTAAGCACAGATAGTGGCAATGTCTGAAACATAATAATAAAAGGTTAAACACTTAAAATGCATGGGTGAACCTGCAAACAGGCCCACAATAAAAACAAAATCTTAAGGTTAATGTCTATAACACAGATAGCTATATTCCAGAGGGAACATGGTGACCCTATCTTGTAGAGCGTTGGTGTAATTGCCGTGATCTGTATATTAGATTCCCAAAAATATCCATGTACGTCTTATTACAAAGTGGCATGTCTAATGCCCGTAGAGAAAATAAGCCCACCCAAATATAAAGATGGTTAAAGGGCTGATGTATCCACATGCAACCAATAGTGGGTGGGTTGTGAGTTGTTTTAAAAGATGGACACCGAGTGTGACTACACACCCAAAAGTGAATGAGTGAATAAAACATGCAACAAAAGGGAGGGGAGGGGGGGGGGGAAATGGGGAATGGAGAAAAATGCATAAAGGGTACAATGCGCAATGAGATAATGTAACATATGAACAATCACTATATCCAAACAGATTACAGAGTTAGTATATGTTTTTTACAGAAAGCAGCCTAATTTCAGATCTTCATTTAGTCCGTAAGGAGATATGGTCTTGAGTTCATACATTAGTCTTGCCTCTTGTTGCAGCAGCAACTTGTTCCTGTCTCCCCCTCTGGGTAGTGGCGGTACCTGTAATAAAGGCATACATCGCATTGTAGCTAGTGAGTGCCGTTGTTCTTTAAAATGTCTGGCAACCGGCAGATATTTGAGCTCACTCTGTTCATCCTTGCTGTTCAGTGCCTTCCTGATCGTGGAGCGGTGGATAGCTATTCTCTCCTTCAGCATCCGTGTAGTTTTCCCCACGTAGCGCAGCCCACAAGGGCATGTGATCATATATACAACAAAACGAGACTCACAGTTTAAGAAATTCTTGATCTTAATCGGTACCCCACTGTGTGGGTGGGTATAACTAGCACCAATTTGCATGAAACTGCAATTGGTGCAACCATGGCATCTGTATGACCCTGGTTTTCTTTCGAGCCAGGTTTTAGAGTGTCCATACTTGTCCACTGGGTCCGCTTGTGTCAACATATCTCCTAGGTTGCGTCCTCGCTTGTAGCAGAACAGTGGTGGGTCTTTGCAGAACTTGCCAATCTTGTTGTCATTCGCTAGGATATGCCAGTTCTTGTGTATACTGCGCTTGATGCGGTTGGATGCCGTACAGTAAGTGCTGATGAAGTGGCAACGCTGTTCCGTAGGTTTATTGGTGTTCGGTCGCAGCAGAGATTGCCTGTCGATGCTCCTAGTTTTGATCAGTGCTTCGCTGATGTCCTTGTGGTCATAACCCCTGTCTCGGAAGCGTGCCACCATGGCCAAGAGAGCTGGTTCTAGTTCATCCAGATTAGATGTTATTCTTTTCACTCTGAGTAACTGTGAGAAGGGGAGACCCCTCTTGAGCGGTACAGGGTGGTGGCTTGTGGCATACAGTAGCGTGTTCCTGTCTGTATCCTTGTGATAAAGCCTAGTGGCCAGGCCTTCACCCGACTTGTACACGATGGTATCCAGGAAGGAAAGCTGTGAATAACTAAACTGTGCTGTGAATCTGATGGTAGATGGAATATGATTCAAATATTCTATAAATTCTAACAATGCAGTCTCTGAACCATCCCATATAAGAAAGACGTCGTCTATATATCTTAGATATTTTTTGATGCATACCGCGTGTGGGGCATCATGTAGGATGTGTGTATGTTCATATACATCCATGAACAGGTTTGCATATGCCGGGGCCATATTGGACCCCATCGCGGTCCCACTCAGTTGTAAATAGACGCTTCTTTCGTACCGGAAATAGTTTTTGTTAAGTATGATTTCCATGAGTAGCATAAGGAACTCCACCGGTGGACCTGCATGTGCTGCAAAGGTCCCGAACTTTGATCTGACCGCTTCAAGCCCCTCTTGATGGGGGATATTGGTGTAAAGACTACTCACGTCCAGAGTGACCAAAAAGTAGTCCTTATTTTACAGCCTGATGTCACCAAGCTGTAGAATAAAATCCGTTGTGTCCTTGACATAGGAGCTCATACTCATGACCATGGGCTGGAGGAAAAAATCGATGAACTGAGATAATGGGTGGCATAGCGATCCTCTTGCAGAAATAATAGGTCTTCCTGGTGGTTTTGTGGCCGATTTGTGTATTTTAGGCAAGGTGTATAGGACGGGCATTCGTGGAAAGGGTTGTGTTAGGAATCTGCCCGTTTCCTCCGAGATCCAGTTGTTTAAAACCCCCATCTGTATGATCGAATCCACCTCCTTTTTATACTCCACCGTAGGATCCGTTGTTAAGCATCTATATGTGGATGAAACGGATAGTTGACTCTCTATTTCCTTTTTATACTCCACATATTTGAGTAACACAATGCCACCCCCTTTGTCCGCCGCGCGGATAATAATCTCTTTGTTGTTTTTCAATGCGTCAATCGCTGATTTTTCTTCTCTCGTGATATTATGATAGCTTACTCTCTTGGTCTTGTTTTGTGTGACAGTTTCTTTGTCTAGAACATTCATAAAGGCTGCTATACTGTGGTTGTTAGTTTGTGGGTCAAAATTGCTGCTGCATTTAAAGGTGTTGGCCTTGACAGTGGTGCTTGGTAGGGGCTGCTTGATAAAGAAGTCTTTAAGTCTCAATTGCCTATTAAACTTGTACATTTCGACTTCCCAGTTAAAACTGTGTTGAATGTGAGTAGGTACAAAACTAAGGCCTTTGTGGAGGCCGCTTAGCTACGCCACGGTCAGGGTGACGTCAGTCAGATTATATATTACTGTGGTGGCCTGTAACTGTGTGTAACTGCCCCTCTTGCTTTCGCGCTCTGGATACCTCTGATTTTCTCCCACCCCTCCTGGTGGGTCCCTTCCGTCTGCTTCTGGAAACGGGGGTTTGGCGTGTCTGGCCTCTGTGGGACCTAAAAAATCACTTCCAGAGCCCTCAGTGTTATCAGAGAAGTCAGTATCACTCATTGGCACACCCAATCTGTAGGCAGGCTTCCTGGCACGAGTGGGTTTGCGTCTCTGTCCCCCTCGACCTGTGTTCGGTTCCCCTAGACCCAACAGCCAGCGGTAGACCTTGCGTTCTTTATAGTCAGTTTTTACAAGCCTCAACTTTTCTTTCTTATATTTAATAAGATTGTCCCTGAATATGTCAATTGTAGTCTGGATCTTATCCATCCAATTGGTATTTGTGTCAGCTATCAGTTTATCACCATGCTGACCCTGGATGACATCCACCTCATGTTTAATTTTAGCAATTTCCTTGCTGGATTGCTCTATCACCAATATCATAAGATCACTGGAGCATTTGTTGAGAATGGCAATCCATTTTTTACAAAAATCAGGGTCATTGCGTCCGATGGTGGGCTGGTTCCTGATTCTGAACCCACGTGGGAGTAGTTTCTCCTTGTTGTAGTGTGATAAAGTTACTCCATGAAGGAAAAAATCTACCTCTCGTTTCTTAAGTTTTATGAGATCGTTGTAAATATCTACTGGCTTATCAGGTCCCAAAACAGCTTCAAAAGACTCCGTGTACCGTATTTTGGCTATCTCTGCATCACTGAAACTGGCAGTGTCTGATAGTGTAGTAAAAATGCCCGCAAAGTCCGCAAATTCCTCCATATGAAATGGATGTATGTAAGTTCAATTAAAATCCAATATGCTGTATATAGTGATGATCCCAAACTCACAGCTAAAGTACGGGTAATGAACAATTCAGGGTGGTGCACACAACTCATAAAGAAGTTTATAGTTAGGTATGGAGATTGGCACTCACGGTTTTGTAGCAGGAGGCAGATGCTTGTCCCATAAGGAGTATGTAGACAAATGGAGACCAGGGGATCCTGATAGCCAAAAAGAGACAGCACACTGCAGGTATGGTATCAAAAAAGTGTATTCAGTAACACAAGGCCGCCAACGTTTCGGTCCTCCCAACGGGACCTTCCTCAGGGCAGTGCAACTGCAGACTAACCTAAGCACCCATATATACCCCTTAACACATACTAAAAAACACCTGAAATCAATCATGAACTCCCAATTATAATCAATTATTATATATATTAAGGTTATGGTGGGTAAAAAAAGTGACAAAAACCCTCCACAGTAAAGCGTAAAGCAACTGTAAATATTACTGTATGTTCATTTGCATGTCTTAGACAGGTCTGCAACCCTGTCTTTCCCCATTGTCACCCAGCATACAGCGCTTCCACTGCAGCAATGGATTCTGGGAAATGACATGCAAATGAGCACTCAGTGCCATCTTTTATCTCAAGCTCGTATTACACAAGCCAATCCTCAAGCCAATGCATGCTGTTTTAAACACAGCTTTTAGACAGAGGCTGGGATGAGATGCAAAGCCATTAAACCCACTCACAGACATGTTTCAACCTTGATGGGTATCATCAGTGTGAGGTTGGTCTTAATGGCAAAGCAGGTTTGAGACTAGACTAGGTAATCACCACTACTATTAAGGTTATGATGGGTGAAAAAAGTGACAAAAACCCTCCACAGTAAAGCATATAGCAACTGTAAATATTACTGTATGTTCATTTGCATGTCTTAGACAGGTCTGCAACCCTGTCTTTCCCCATTGTCACCCAGCATACAGCGCTTCCACTGCAGCAATGGATTCTGGGAAATGACATGCAAATGAGCACTCAGTGCCACCTTTTGTCTCAAGCTCGTATTACACAAGCCAATCCTCAAGCCAATGCATGCTGTTTTAAACACAGCTTTTAGACAGAGGCTGGGATGAGATGCAAAGCCATTAAACCCACTCACAGACATGTTTCAACCTTGATGGGTATCATCAGTGTGAGGTTGATCTTAATGGCAAAGCAGGTTTGAGACTAGACTAGGTAATCACCACTACTATTAAGGTTATGGTGGGTAAAAAAAGTGACAAAAACCCTCCACAGTAAAGCATAAAGCAACTGTAAATATTACTGTATGTTCATTTGCATGTCTTAGACAGGTCTGCAACCCTGTCTTTCCCCATTGTCACCCAGCACACCGCCAACCTCACATTGATGATACCCATCAAGATTGAAACATGTCTGTGAGTGGGTTTAATGGCTTTGCATCTCATCCCAGCCTCTGTCTAAAAGCTGTGTTTAAAACAGCATGCATTGGCTTGAGGATTGGCTTGTGTAATACGAGCTTGAGACAAAAGGTGGCACTGAATGCTCATTTGCGTGTCATTTCCCAGAATCCCTTGCTGCAGTGGAAGCGCTGTATGCTGGGTGACAATGGGGAAAGACAGGGTTGCAGACCTGTCTAAGACATGCAAATGAACATACAGTAATATTTACAGTTGCTATATATATATATATATAGCAATTGGAAATATTACTGTAAGCTCATTTGCTTGTCTTAGACAGGTCTGCAATCCCACCTTTAACCATGCGCACACAGCACACAGCACTTCCACTGCAGCAAGGGATTCTGGGAAATTACATGCAAATGAGCACACAGTGCCACCTTTTGCTTGCTACATGGCCACAGCTTTGAGCACAGCCAGGGTTAAGATGCATAGCCAGTAAACCCACCCACAGACAGACTGTTTCGGCCTTAATGGGTCTCTCCAGTGTGAGGTTGGTTATACTGGCTTTGCAAAAAAGAAGCAAGGGATAGGTTTTACCATACTTAGTTAAGTTATGGTGGGTAAAAAAGTGACAAAAACCCTCCACAGCAACGCATATAGCAAATGGAAATATTACTGTAAGCTCATTTGCATGTCTTAGACAGGTCTGTAACCCCGCCTTTCACCATTATCACCCAGCACTTCCACTGCAGCAAGGGATTCTGGGAAATGACCTGCAAATGAGCACTAATATATATATATATATATATATGACAAACACACAAAAAGGATGTTGCTCCATCCTGGGATTAAGCCCCCCACGGGCGAAACGCGTAGAGTGTTCACTTTTGGTAGCTATTCATGATTTTGCTGACGTGACTCTAATCTCATGGTGCTTTTCCTGTCGACTGCATGATTAATTTCTACAACTTTTGGAGTAATACTCCGCGGGACTGACTCTATTACAATTCAATGACAGCTGAGTATCACTTTCTCTGCTGTTTGGAGTCATTATCTCCTATGGGACTCATACTCTAGTTTGTTTGATCTGTTCAAAGGGCACTGTCTCTTTCTGGTATTTTATAGCCATGTGTCCTGTTTGTTCGTGTGCAGTTACCACAGGCACTTAATGCATTTATGTTTTTTGATCCATTCATATTATTTTTGAATTTTGCTGTTCAGGGTTTGAGTATTTTTAATCTTTTTCTCACCTGTGCCTCCCCCTTGGTGTAAGTCATTCTTTTTCTTATGTACATTATTATGTATATAGGTTTATTTATGTTATACTTTTCCTTATGCCCTTAGTTCAGCTATATGCTTTGTTGCTAGGGTTTTTTTTTTAGGGGTTTTTGGTACCATGTAGCTTTTTTTGTGTCGCTTTATATAGTTATTAGGCTTATTATTTAGATACATTTTTTGCTTTTGGTTCATTTTTCAGCATCATTTATTATTGTAATTTTTAGTTAGTCACAGTCCTTATGTATTTTTGCTGCCTTTAGTGTGTTTATGTTTTTAAATGTTAGTGTTCTTACAGTATTGCTCGTTATTAAAATCAATTCTTTTTCTACTTTGACTTAGTTTCCAAGTCTTTTTGTATTATGTGATTATATTCTGTGGTATATTTAGAGTGCTGTTTTTGGGGATTGTCTTAGTCTTTTGTTTATATATATTTATGGTGGGTGAAAAAAGTAACAAAAAACCTCCACCATTAGCATATAGCCAATAAAGAATATCACTTGTGAGCACATTCACATGTCTTAGACAGGTCTACACCCTGCCGTTCAACCATTATCACCTAGCATACAGTGCTCCAACTGCAGCAAGGGATTCTGGGAAATGACATGCAAATGAGCACACAAAGTGTCACTTTTCGCCTGGAATATCCATACACATGGAACCCATTTAAGCCAATGCATTGCCGTTCACACAGCTTTTAAGCACAGCATGGGACTAGCAAAGCAAATCAAACCACTCACAGACATGTTTCAACCTTGATGGGTATCATCAGTGTGAGGTTGGTTTATTCTTGCTTTGCAATAGTTCTAGGCTGGGTAGGTTTACCATTACATTTTAAGTTATGGTGGGTGAAAAAAGCAACAAAAAACCTCAACCGTTAGCATATAGCCAATAAAGAATATCACTTGTAAGCACATTCACATCTTAGACAGGTCTGCACCCCTGCCTTTCAACCATTATCACCTAGCATACAGTGCTCCAATAGCAGCAAGGGATTCTGGGAAATGACACACAAATGAGCACACAATGTGTCACCTTTTGCGAGGAATATCCATACACATGGAGTCCATTTGGTGGTTTGACTTGCTTTGCAATATTTCCATGCTGGGTAGGTTTACTATTACATTTAAGTAATGGTGGGTGACTTAAGTGGGGTTATGGTGGGGTTATTTTAAGCCCGAGTGGTTTGACTAGCTTTGCTAGCCAATCAGAGTGTGGGAACTAAATCCCAACTCTGATTGGCTGTAGTATACCATGTGACAGAGGCTTGGCGGAGAAAGGATGTGACGTCATCCAAAGCCTGTCACATGGTACTTGAGCCAATCAGAGTTGGGATTTAGTTCCCACGCTCTGATTGGCTCCCGTACCATGTGACGGCGGCCATCTTGCTTTTGTTGACGTCATCTTAAAGGCAAATGATGCACAGCAATTCTGATTGGCTGGTGTCATTTCCTTTCAATGACATCACCAATTATTTTTTGGGGGCAAAATCAGATGATTTTCACGGCCCAATCTGGGCAGTGGGAACCAGATGATGAAAATGTGACGTTAAAGGCCTATAAAAGCCTATGTTGTCTAATTTTTAAGCCAGTCACCGAGGAGGAAGGACCTCCCCTCCCAAGAAGAGGACCAGGGTGTGGCGCAAGAAGACAAGAAGAACCCAGAAGAGCCCAGAAGAAGAAGAAGAAGACAGATGAAGACCCCCGTGACGGTATGGATTACAAATAGAAGAAAGAAGACACACACTTGGATTGTTATGGTTTTTTATTTTATGGTTACCTGTGGATTGTTGGTTCAAGATCATCCGGTTCCCCGGGAGTCGGTGAGTCGGTCATCTAATGGCAAGTAAAAAAAAGAAATTTATTTTACAGTATGTTACTTTTACAGGTTTTTGATTTTTTTTTAATGTGATTTGTTTTTATTGACCCTTGATTTACAGTAGCGACATCTTTTATTCGAGTAAATGCCGGCGGCATGCCGGGATCTACCCCAGCTGCCGCCAGTCAGAAACGCGCGCCGCCGCGTTTCCCCCACGCACCCCCCCTCCACATCGCGCGCAATTACCCCCCCAAAGACACCCCGAACCCGGCTTCTACTCTGCCCCTCTGCTTCCCCGCACCCCCGCTTACCTAGATTTGAACTCCAGGGGTGTCGGGGAAGCCTGGGGAAGCCGGGGAAGACGGGGAAGCCGGGCGCGCTTGTGACCGTGACGTCACAGTGTGCCGCCACGCGCCGCGGCTACCCGCTTCCCAGCCTCATTCAGCCAGCGGCATTTGCTCGAATAAGAGCTGCCGCTGCTGTATGCATGTCCCTATGGATATACATACATACAGGGACACTGAATGGTTGTATTGTATTGTATTTTTTGATGTAATGTCATTGTTTTTTATGCTCTTTTATTGCCCCTGTATGGATGTATGTATATCTATATGGCTTGAAATACTGGGATAATACATGATTGTTATGCAAATGTTTATTTATGTTCTTTTTATTTTTTTTTAAATGTATTTTGTAGCTTTATTTAGAAATTGGTGTGTGTAATGTAATATATTTAGTTTCATGTAATTTTTAATGATCTTTGCAATAGTTTATTTCACGGGCTTGCTTTTTAATATTGCCTTATTTTTGGTAGTTAGATTTTGTATGATGGTGGTTACTTTGAAGTTGAATTTTTTTCACAATGGTTTGGTTTCAGGAATTGAATAGTGCATTGTGTAATTGATTTGTATTTGATTGTAATTGATTGTTGATTTTATTAATTGATTGATGGTTCCAAAATTTATTTTTACTTGCTTAGTTTTATTTGATTGTTTCGATGGCATTATTTTAAACATTGATTTGGCATCATGCACACACTAAAATGCAATTGTTTGATTGCCATTTGGTATATACTGTATTTATTTGTCTAGGTGCTGTTTGGTTGGGAGATGAGATATAATATATTTTGCAATGTGCTGCTGGTTTAATTTTCTGATGCAATGTGCTGTTTTTGAGATTTTTATTTCTGCATTTTTGTGTAATCCTTAACCATTTTTGTATATTGGTGTTTTTATATAGAAGAATAGATAGGATAGATAGGATACTGATGGAGCGGCCGTTATTCGAACATTTAACGCGGTGTGTAGATCGGAATACCCATGCGATGGCGCGCAATTTATTTGAATCATGCCGACTTAAACCCGCGGCTTATTTACCTTTTTGTCCGGATCAGAAAAGGGCATTTTTGCATTGTCTGCAAAACCGTCGAGAAACTCAAGTGGGCAATGGCAAGTTGTTGTCATAAAAATCCAATAGCAATTCAATATCTGCATTATACACAGAGCAGCGTGTGTACTGTACTGTATCTGTAGTATACACAGAGCAACGTGTGTACTGTATCTATGTTATACACATGGCAGCGTGTGTATTATACACAACCCAGAGCAGCGTGTGTACTGTATCTGTATTCTACACAGAGCAGTGTGAAACGCATAGGCGTGTTACAGTATCACATTTCTGCACATTAAACATTATGATGACCTTTTGAAAATATTTCTTTGAACTGATAATCCATCATAAAGTGCTCTCGCCCCCGCACACACACAAGGCTCAAGGATTTCAACTTCTTATCTATACCTCTCCACACCATTTATTTGTAATGGATGGCTTTCTGGCTAAAATCTTCCTGAGCATGGCATCACATTCCTAGTTCAAGTTTTAAAAATATATATCATTTTTTTTGGAGGGGGGGGGTTATTGACATGGGTTTGCATAGCAATTATGGATATTATGAGATTCAAGTTTTACAAATATATATTTTTTTGGGTTATCAACATGGGCTTGTATAGCAATTATGGATATTATGAGATTCAAGTTTTACAAATATATATTTTTGGGGGTTATCGACATGGGCTTGCATAGCAATTATGGATATTATGAGAATCAAGCAGTACTGTTGCTTTTTAATTCCACACTAGTTATGTACGTTCTTTATGAGGTGAGTGGCATACTGTAGTACTGTGATTTTTATTTGGGGGTGTGGCGATCAAAACATTATGCTGGCCAGTTTAAAATATGTCTTTGAACTACAGGAAATCCTTCATACAGCTCCTCCCCCCCGCACACACACAAGGCTCAAGGATTTCAAATTCTTATCGACACCTCTCGCAACCATTCATTTTCAAATGGTTGGCTTTGCGGCTTTAATCTTCCCGAGCCTGCTCTCACAATTCTGCCTGCCACGCATGCGCAAGTGCGATAAGCTAAGCCCTTCTAAACTTGCCTTTTCTTAAACGGTGGACTTAACAACAACTTAACACAACACACCTCCGCCCCCACCACTAGTAATAAGATTAACATGTTGTGTGAGATACAGGCTGAGCTAAGCCCTTCTAAACTGCTATTGTACTGTAACAAAACAAGTCAACTTGAAGTTCAAAGCTTATCAACAACACAACACCCCCCCCACTTCCAACAGAACCATTCACGTAAATAAACTGTAGCGTGATTATCATGAGCTTGACAGAAGACATGTTTGATAATCCTTAAGGCAGGAAAATAGTATTTTTCTATAGAATGTTATTGGTTAATGAATACTGACCTGTGCATTATTAACAGAAATAATTGATTAAACAATAAAAATATAATAATTTTTATAAAACATATTTTTTGCTTTTATATATTTTTTTTCCCAAACTAATGTGAAGTGCAATGCTTTGTTTGAACTGTTCATAAGAATTTCAGGTCTGCAATAGGGGGTCGGTCAAAAAATAAATTTTATTTTTAATGCATAATACCGTACAAAAATACAGTAGCTCTTGTCTTTCTCTTTGTTATGGCATTGCGAGATGGGGGGGAGATCGTGGAGAGAGGGGGCTGCAGCTCTGAAAATACTGTACAGACATGCAAAACAGAAACAGAAATAAAAACACATTTTTATTTTTTTTCAGAAACGAATTTCTATAATTTAACTACTGTACTGAGAGAGGGTGGGAGAGGGGGGGTTTGTGTAAGATACAGGCTGCTTTGTACAGTACTGTACATGAACACAGTACTACTGTATAATCTTACACATCCCCCCCTTCCTTTTTTCACTGCTGCAGTTCTGAAAATGAAAAGAAACAGTTAATGCAGACATGGTTAGTTTGAGTGCCATACAGTACTTACAGTGCTGTAAAGTACCTGTATCATACTTACCTGTGCCTGATTAACTGAAATAAATGATTAAACAACACCAATACAGTAAACAAATTTCTATACAGTAACACCTGAGAGAGGGTGGGGGAGGGGGTTTTGTGTAAGATACAGGCTGGTTTGTACATGAACACAGTACTATAATATTACACATCCCCCCCTTCCTTTTGTCACTGCTGCAGTTCTGAAAATGAAAAGAAATAATTAATGCAGACATGGTTATTTTTACGGCCATACTTACTTGTATCACACTTACCTGTGCCTTATTACTTTCCCGAGGCCTGGCCATTACGTTGTATAACAATAGGCAACACAGTCGCAATCTGATCGATATATTTATTACATCTGGTTACGGCGAGTATGTTCCAGAAATTCAGTATCCATTTTTCCAATTCATCCTTTTTTGACGGTTTCCACACTTTTCTGATATAATCCTTCAACTCATGCCATACCATTTCGATGGGATTAAAATCTGGTGATCTGGAATACAGTAGGAGGGGAGAAAAAAGGTGAATTACTTACTGTAAGGAGATATAAACTGTGTAAAACAATGAGAAATGGTTACCCAACTTACTCCGCTGGCGTCTTAACCCTGTTGATACCGCTGGCAAGAATGTGAGCTGTTGACGCAGTGTGTTTCGGATCATTGTCCTGGAAGAACCAGTGACCAGATGGGAAATCATTCCTAATGTATTCAACAACATGTGTAATTATGTGATCTTGGAAGAACGATTTATTCATGATTCCTGGAAACAAGAAAAGAAAAATGTACAGTAACATTAGGGTACAAAATACTGTACAGTACAGCTGTCCAGTGCATAAGGCAAGGACACAGGCACAGCATGTGTATTTGTGCATTATTTTACCCTCAAAGATAATGATGCATCCTGGTCCTTGTCTAGAGATGGGACCCCACACATGCATCTTCACTGGGTGCTTGGGACACGGTTTCAGATATAGGCGTCCTTTATTGTAGAATGCAAAACGGGCAGATCTCTCAAGCGCTACAGTTGTCTCGTCATTAAAGATGACATCCTGGAAAGTCTCGCCACTTTTGATCCATGCCCGTGCCTGGTCCTCTCTTTTTATTTTGTTGGCTTCCCTTATCATAGGATACGCTCTGTAATGACAAGGAATAATGTTAGAGGTAATAAATACTGGAGATACAGTATGATGGTTCCCAGCACTCAAAAAATGAAAAAATAAGTCAAAGACATCTACTGTATAGAAAAATAACAGTAATGTATTGAAACCATATAGTATACAGTATGTATTACATACAGTACAGTTGGCCAACCCTATTGTACAGTAGGTTAGGAGGGAGCCTAACATGAAAATAGAGGGCTAAACAAGAAATCACAAGTCTGGAGAGGGAGGGAGGTGGGGAAAAAACGTGGGGAATAACAACCATAGTGGAAAAAGAAAAAGCAGCAGACAAAAAAGAGAAAAACATGGGTGACTTACATTATACAGTACAGTACTTACTTAACACGCCAATATTTCCATCCCAATTTCTGTCTCATCTGCCTGATGCTAGTCTCAGATGCTTTTATTTTATGAGTTACCTCTAGTGCATTCTTTACCCTTGAGGCACATGTCTCATCATTCTGTTCACTTATTTGGTCCACCAGAAGTGTTGTCGCCCTACAGTGTAAAGAAAAACAGGACAATTTGTTACAGTAGGCAAATTAAGCATCCCAATAGCGCACTGATTTCCTATTGTCTGATTATAGCGCTACTGTACAGTATATGAATATATTAAATAATTTGCTCCTCCCTCAAATAAAGCATCCCAATAGACTGCACAGTCACACACTCAGTCACTCCTACTGTACCACCTATTGTGACCAATCACTGGCATATAGCTGTGACATACACTGGCGACACACTTTATTCGAGCTTGGCTAGTCCCACGAATTCGGGTATACCCGGGTGTATTGAGGTTTGTGACTGTTTTCTGCCCGAGTGCATTGAGTTATTTTCCAAGCAGGGATTGAAGCATTTTATTCCCGCTGGCTGCAATACTGCACAGTATATATATATATACTGCATTACAATTCATGAATTTATGCCATCTGGTAGACACGCGAAGCATTGCAGCCTATTAAATCCTAATCATTATCATTTAACAGATCAGCCGCCCATCAGCCAGGCATGAACCCAGGCTGGGAAGGCAAATGCAACGGGGCTTGTCAGAGGTGAGGAGCGGCGCATTCCAGGTATCTGCCAGGTACATACCGGGTATTTGCTCGAATAAAGTGTGTCGGTGCAGTACTGTACTGTTGATGCTTTGTGGGTGTGTGTGTACAGTAAATGCAGGATTATAAGTTACCACAGTTAAACACAGGCATGCAGAACAGTACAAGACGTTGTTAGTGTTATGGAGGACAATAAGTGAATGAATGAAGCAAGTAACCAGCGTTGGATCTGTAAAATGCCGTGTCCATTCTGGCACATATCCTTTATTCTCAAGCTGAGATCTTTTGAAATCCTTTTCTTTGGCATCACTGCTGTTAGAAAAAAAATGCGCGCACACACAGAGCAATTCGATGTGAATTTGATGTGTATTGAATGTGCATTGAATACACAAAATGGATGGTGTATTTATACTTTAATTTAATGTGCCTCAACGTCACTCGACAGGTTTAGTAAACAGTACGCCCACTTTTAACACCTTGTGTCCATGCCCGCAAATTTTTTAAAATAAAAGGTGAGACAAATTGCATAGACTCTCACACACTGATCTCTATCTGAACTTGCTCTTGTCCAGATACTGCATTGTGCATTCGTCCTTCTGTTTCCATGGATCGACCCCGATTCTACGGACGCAGGAACCAGCTTTCTTCTGCCGTGCCGGCCAAGCGAAAGGCGGAAGCTGATTCCCAGCCACAACCTAAGCCAAAACCAAAGCAGAATAAAGAAAATGTTCCGAAGTCTGTAAAGGTTAAGACCCCTGGGCCTTATTATGTAAAGAAGAATTTCGGTACCCTTACCACAGTACAAGTCAAGTGGAAAGGAAAGTAACACGGAGAAGATAGAAAGGAACATGGAGAAGGTGGAAGGAAGATTGTAGGGATGTATTCTTTCCTGCGAGTCCCTGTCCCTGTCCCTGTATGTCCGACGCAGGAGGGTGGCCTGAATGATGTAACCTTCACGCTTCCCTCACCAAGCCCCCCACACTCAGCCCACCCATCAGCAAAATATGTGTGCCTGTATGCCTTTGAGGACGAAATGACAACCTCGGTAAGACCACGACAGGAGGAAAGCATCCTCCCAGACCGCCTTCCCTCGCCAGAAGTACACCAGCACCCAGGATTGAAACGCTGATGGACTTCATCTTTACCGACCTGACCCTGAATGCCCGGGAGAAATACAATACTGGATGTGCTGGTGTAGCCCATAAATTTGCCCTGTGTTGGACCCACAGTGTAAATTATGAAGGAAATAAAAGAAAGAAGGCTCTGCCAGCAAATTTAAGAAAAACTATTTTGAATGAAGTGGAGTTTTATTTCAGTGTTACCCCTACAGTTATGAGAGCTGTGAGAGACACTATAAATGGCCTGTTGAGGCATACAAGGGCTCATGCTTGGAGTGGCACCCCTCTTGCCAACGACTTTTCCCAAACTCTACTGTAGTGCAAAAGTTTACAAAAAAAATGTTTACATTGATTTATTGTTTAATGCGTTTAATCATTTTCTGTTTTATTTTTATTGTTTTGAAATATTGTTATTGTTTAATCATTTATTTCTGTTAATCAGGCATAGGTAAGTATGAATTCATTTGTCCAAAAAGAAGTGTTTTAAAAAAAATCTTTTGGGATACTGTATTGTTATTGTTTAATCATTTATTTCTGTTAATCGGGCACAGGTAAGTATGATACAGGTACTTTACAGCACTGTAAGTACTGTATGTAAGTACTGTATGGCACTCAAACTAACCATGTCTGCATTAATTGTTTCTTTTCATTTTCAGAACTGCAGCATTGAAAAATGGAAGGGGGGATGTGTAAGATTATAGTACTGCGTTCATGTACAAACCAGCCTGTATCTTACACAAACCCCACTCCCCCACCCTCTCTCAGTAGTTACTGTATAGAAATTTGTTTGTGCAAAAAAAAATGTGTTTTAAAAAAAATATTTTGAAATACTGTATTGTTATTGTTTAATCATTTATTTCTTTTAATCAGGCACAGGTAAGTATGATACAGGTACTTTACAGCACTGTAAGTACTGTATGGCACTCAAACTAACCATGTCTGCATTAATTGTTTCTTTTCATTTTTAGAACTGCATCAGTGAAAAAAGGAAGGGGGATGTGTAAGATTATACAGTAGTACTATGTTCGTGTACAGTACTGTACAAACCAGCCTGTATCTTACACAAACCCCGCTCTCCCACCCTCTCTCAGTACAGTATTTACTGTATAGAAATTCAAAAAAAGTGTTTTTATTTCTGTTTCTGTTTTGCATGTCTGTACAGTATTTTCAGAGCTGCAGCCCCCACTATCCCCCCATCTCGCAATGCTATAACGAAGAGAAAGACAAGAGCTCCTGTATTTTTGTACTGTATTATGCATTAAAAAATAAAATGTATTTTTTGACCGACCCCTATTGCAGACCTGAAATTCTTATGAACAGTTCAACAAAGCATTGCACTTCACATACTGTAATGTAATGCAAGGACATTTCTCTTACCGGTTATTAAAAAAAAATGTCCAAATGAGACATACAGCACAGTATAGTACAGCACAGTACAGTACTGTACACGCATGCGCATACCAGTAAAAGAAAAACAGTATTTACTGTTGCAAAAGTTGAAAGCATTGAATAATAAATAATACATACTGTATAGAATAAAAGATATACATTTTATTTTTGGTGTTTATAAGAAAAGTTGTGATGATGACAGTACTGTACAATGTAAAAAAAAAGATTTGAATAATAAAAAAGCAGCATACTGTACAGTATAAGGTTTTCTATAAAGCTCACAATTTTTCTATCAATAAAAATGGCACTGTCACTAAATGTTTGCCTACTTGGCAAACATGAGCAAGCAACTTTTTAAGAAAGCGATATTGGAGGTCCATCCAAATCCCTTCTTTTGTCTTTTTCCGCTAGATGTCAAAGTTTCTTTTCTGGGGAAAAACAAACAAATATGCTATTATTGCCGATATTGCGCATGCGTCAAGTCGCGTCATTGGGAATTAAAGCAGCCGTTAAAACAATATCCTACATCTGTGTCTGTAGGATGAGAACATACATCTGATTGGCTCTGAATCTTCAGCCCCACCCTCTCCCTACATTTTTAAGCTGCAGCAGGGTCACGTACTTCGACGGCCAATCAAATCATTCTTCAAAGTGCACTCAACAGAGAAACATCCCCTCAACTCGCATACAGTATTGTATTTATGCACATACAGTACTGTACAGTACTGTAAATTACGTACAGTATTGTTTAAAAAATAATTTTGTTTTGACACATGGCAGCTTGAACTGCAGCTCCAAACTTACAGTAATACTGTCATGTACAGTTCAGTATAGTGTAATACAGTGTAGTACAGGCATACCCCACTTTAAGTACACTCACTTTAAGTACACTCGCGAGTAAGTACATATCGCCCAATAGGCAAACGGCAGCTCACGCATGCGCCTGTCATAACGTCCTGAACAGCAATACCAGCTCCCTACCTGTCCCGAAGCTGTGCGCAAGCGGGGAGACTATAGAGCCTGTTACAAATGCGTTATTTACATCAGTTATGCATGTATATGACAATTGCAGTACAGTACTTGCATCGATAAGTGGGAAAAGGTAGTGCTTCACTTTAAGTACATTTTCGCTTTACATACATGCTCCGGTCCCATTGCGTACGTTAATGCGGGGTATGCCTGTACATTACTGTACTGTATATTTACCTTCATTATAAACTTTGCCAAACGGGTGGTGATGACTCACTGTGACTCCTCGTCTGCATTATAGTTGACAGGTGACAGCTGTCCTGGTACACTTGTAGTTGACAGCTGATGAAGCTGGAAATCATTTTGGTACTGGTCAATGCAAGCTTGCTGGTACCTGTACGCGAAATCATGCTCAGTCTGGAAATTTTCCAGGTATTCTGGCGGGGACAGGTACAAAGGATTGCCATTCACCAGGTTATCACTGACGGTCAGACCGGCCGGTGCTGGTGCTGTTGCCGGCACATTGCTGGATTGGGACTGACGATTTTTATACACTGGCGACACACTTTATTGAAGTGTGGCCAGTTCCGCAAGCCGGGAGATTTCCCGGCTTGCAAGTGGCATCCCCTCGGCGTGCCGTGCGTCACCGATGCGCGGTCACGCGTCATCGGGTGCCTGCGCCCCCTGCACGCGCGTCCAGGGCTCCCCGAGGGAGCCCTGGTGTCCCGCGATGTGGGGGACGGCGGCAGGGGGTTCCGGGGACCCGGCGGACCCGGAGAGGAGAGGGGGAAGCCGCGATTGGCGGGCCTCTCCTCCGCTGCTTCGGCGCGTGCCCGGCACCCTCCGGCGCGCGCCAGGTAACTGCTGCGGCCGAGAACGGGCAAATGCTCGAATAAACGCGGCCGCAGCAGTATGGGTTAAAACCGACCTTTCTTCTTTTGAAATTGCCATGATCAAACATACTGTGAAATTCTGGTATGACATCCCAATACCCGCAAATCTCTCCGGCAGGAGGGGCAATGCGAAAAAAACACTGATCGTTGCTTAAGGTTTTTCTTATCGCATGCTTCCACCCATGAACGTCTGGTGAAAACTTGTAAAAATCGTAGTTCGAAATTAAATATTCATATATTTCATATACAGTCGCCATTTTATCTGCTGCAGCATTTATTGCAGAATATATTAAAAATGCATAACTACAGTCAGGTTTTTTATACGTCTGTGGGGTAGCCATAATGTCCACTCAGCAATTGTGCGGGGAAAGAATGTAAAAAAAAAGGCACACATTGAGTATTTAAAGCTTTTTATTAAGAACGTCTAATTTGATAACGTCTTTGAAAAATCAAGGTCAATTCACAATGGGCCACTGTAAGTATGTACCAGTATAGACGTGGGTGCTATCTGTTTTAAACACCTGCACCCTTACAAAGTAGCAAAGTACCATGCACATTACAATTCAATACAATTCATTAAATTCCTGTCAGGGTCTCATAGACCTCCTGCCTAGCCATAGTTCTTATTTGTCCACCGGGTGTGCTGCTGCCTTCTGTGTGCTCTGGGGTTCCTCTGTCTGTCTGTCTTCTTGTTGCTCCTGTCTCTGTCCTTTATATCTTCTGCTTCCTGGTTGGTTCATTGCCTTTGTTTTGAGTCATACTCCTATGCACATGCTTCTGTCTCTGATCCTGATCTGTTCCTGTACCAGTCCTGTATTTGATTCTGTTCATAGTAAAGGCCTTTGCTGGTAATCTGGCTTGTCCCTTTTGTTCCCTGTCTCAGTCCCTGCTCCCGGGTCTCAGTCTCTGCTCCACGGTCTCATTCTCTGCTCCCTGGTCTCAGTCCCTGCTCCCCGATCTCAGTCCCTGCTCCCCATTCTCAGTCCCTGCTCCAGACCTGTTCCTGCTCCCCTGTCCTGTTCCAGTCTCCTCATTGCCGACCTCTGCTTGTTACCTGACTACGCTATCTGTCGCCTGCATCGGACCCCTGCTTATTACCCGACTACTGTTTTATGTGTTTAATAATGGGCAAATAATCTATTATCCATATCTGGATAATAGTTATTTTGCACATTACTGTACTGTATGTGTTTGGGGGGGGGGGCTGGTTATTTCTTTCTTTAAATGTATTTGACAGGTTTATTTTTTTTACATACAAGGTTGGTTCCTTAGGTCTGCGGGGACCTCTGGAGACCACCTGAGGTCTCCCCCAGACGCCCACGGGTACCAGGCTGCAGACCCACGGTGGACACCTGCGGGAAAGAACCGGGGGCCCCACAGCTGTGGATGCACCGCAGACCCATAGGGACCACCCGAGATCCCCAGACCCCCGTGGTAACCACCTGAGGACCCTCAGACACTTGTGGGGCTGACCCGGGGACCCCCAGACACCCACGGGTCCACCCATGACGCAGGGACCACCTGGAGGACCATGATGCCTGGCGGGGACCACCCGTAGGCCTCCAGACCCTGGAGTACTGGTAGACTGTGGGGCCTGCGGACAACTGCTAGGACCACCAGGGACACCCGAAGGCCTTGGGTATTAACCCTGTATGTAAAATAAAAAATCATGTATTTATGGGGGGGCACAGGGGGTGGGTTATGTATAGTTTTTTAAATATAGTGATGTTTATTGTGGGGGAAGGAGGTATTGTCCCCAAGCTAGGGTGGGTAGGCCTCCCGGTAGGAAGTGGGTGAGGGGGGTTAGGCCTCACTGGTGGGTATTGGGGGGGGGTATTTAGGCCTCCCAGTGAGAGGTGGGTGAGGGTGGGTTAACCCCTTAATTACTATAGCGTTTAATAACCGCTAAGGTGATTAAGGGGTTAGGGGACATTACATTGGCTCTTTTTATTCTTGTGTATGTTTTGCAGCATCGGAGGGGGCATGGACGGTGATGAAGATGAGGATGGCCTTCATCGTGGCAAGGAGACTCCAGGAGAGGGTAGGACCTCGTTGGCCGGGAACAGGCAAAGATTGTTGGGGTCATGGGCTGAGGTCGGTGGCAGGCAGCAAGCAGGATCATCGTGGGCAAGCAGGGGGTCGGTGGCAGGCAGCAAGCAGGATCGTCGTGGGCAAGCAGGCGTTGGTGGCAGGCAGCAAGCAGGATTGTCGAGGGCAACACGCAGAGGTTCGGCAACAGGAAGGCAGGAGCAGGACAGGGGAGCAGGAACTGGGCAGGGGAGCAGGAACAGGTCTGGGACTTGCTAACAGGAAACAGACTGGGACAATCTAGTTAAATCTCAAGGGCCTTTAATATGAACAGGACTCAAATACAGAACAGTACTGGTACAGGAACAGATACAGGAACAAGCTGCGGCAGAAGCATAGGCATGGAGTCTGACACTAAGCAAAGGCAAAACCCAAACAGGAAGCAGGAACTATAAGGACAGAGAACAGGAGCAACAACAGGAGACAGATAGACAGGCAAACCCCAGAGCAGACAGAACGCAGCAGCACACCCGGTGGACAAGGAAAGGAACTATGGCTAGGAGCAGGGTGTCTAGGAGACCCTGACATTAGGGAGAATGACCAGGCCACTAAGTATACGTTTCTTAGAACACCGTAAGAACATTATTAATGATTTTACAAACCATTATGTTTCTAAACATTTTCATTGGATGCATGATAAAAAGCTAGGTGGACTGAAGCTAATGGGTTTGGAGGTTGTACCACCTTCTGTGCTTGCTGGAGAACGATTTAAGCTTCTTCCTAGGAAAGAGAGCTTCTGGATTTTAAATTGAATAGTCTGGTCTCAATTAACATTTTAAACAAAAAGAGATACCGGCGCCTAATGAGTCCAAAATAAATGGAAGTCCAGTTGAAATTAGTGCAACACAGCTATTATCTCTCTTCTTTCATTCCATGTTCCACTTCCCCAGCATGAATTCCTAACGGAGCACCCAAGGATTTAGTGACTGTAGATCATCTTGGGATTGGGACTTTTTCAACTGGACTTCCATTTATTTTGGACTCATTAGGCGCCGGTATCTCTTTTTGTTTATGCTGTCTTTTCTGATTGTACCATCAGTTTTCCACCAGGCTGCCTTTCTACCAATAGGGCTCCCCCTCATAGCAGGGTTCATTGTCTTTATTCCCATTAGCACTTTTTTGCATCACTTTTTCTTTCTCAATGAACATTTAGTACAAAGAAGAAGCAGGCACACGGACTTAATCAAAAGGAGGTTTAATATGCCATAAAGACCAACGTTTCTGCAGTCTAATACTGCCTTTCTCAAGGTGAAGGCTACCAAACACTAGAAAACAGTCAAAATATATACCACCCCCCTGATACTCACCCCTCACCCTGAAACTGCAAACAAACCACAAACCAATCATTAATAAAGCATATGTGCAGAAACTAATACAGCAATATACTTGTATACATTAAAAACATGTGACTGTATACTGCTGATGACCTAAGTATAAACCTGCAAAGTTACAGTGAAACACAACATATGAATAAGCAGTACATCAGTATTTTAAATATACTAGTGTGTATACCTGGGTCAGAAATGGGTACACACAAACGGGGAAGGGGGGAGGGGAGGGCAGGTGGGGGAAGAGAGAAGGGAAGGGAAAAAAAGCCATACAAAAAAAGGATAATCTTCCCAACAGGTAAGTGCAGAGTCCATGGATGGTGCAAGATCGAATGAGCCTGTAGAAAGACAAAAATTACCTTCTATTAAGGAAGCATTTTAAGTTCTGTTGCTCATTAAGTCCCATACCGTAGCTTGTATCCAGAATGCTTCACGTCTCAGTAAGAAAGTCTCCCTATCCGGAGTGCCTTGTCTAGGTGCTACTGACTCAATACCCATGATACGTAAAGATGCTACATTATGGTTATGTTCCACACAGTGTTGCACAAGAATAGAGGGATCCGTACCTTTTCTGATTACACTTTTATGTTCAATAAACCTTGTTTTTAACATTCTTATGGTCTTACCAACATAAAGAAGACCGCGTGGACACTTTATTATGTACACTACATATTCAGATCTGCATGTGATTCTATTTTTGATTTTATGATCCTCCCACTGTGGGGGTGACTGAATTGACTACCGGTAGTCAGACTGTTACAGACCGAGCAGCTAATACATCTAAAGTTGCTCGGCCTGCCACCTTCCAGAAAATGAGGAGTTCTGTAGTTACCCTCATTATCTGCATGTATCAGGATATCTGCCCTCTTTTGAAGGCCACCATTGGTGGTACACAGCAACTCTCAGATAGTATATTGTCATTTTGCAGAATATGCCAGTGTTTAAGAATGGCAGATTTAATAAAACCACCAGCTTGACTGTACGTGGTGGTAAATACAAGCCTGTCCTCCTTCTTATTTTTGGGAGCACTTACCTCTTTATCCAGTGCCCGGTCTAACACTGCAGGAGGATATCCCCTAGCTAAGAATCTACTACGTAGTTCTCCAATAGCTGGTTCGATATTATCGTTTCTGCTCGTGATTTTGCAGACCTGGACTTTCCTGTGAAAAAGGTAATGCATCAATAAGTGAAGGAGGATGATGGCTATCTGCCCTTAAAATGGCATTTCTGTCTGTATCCTTTCTAAAGAGATCTGTATGTAACTGTTACGCCGATGCTCGCCACAAACCGGGACCGGACCGCGGGGCTGAGGTGGGGTTATATAATCACGACCTTAGTCCACGCAGACTGATCCGGAGTGCGCAGTTCGTAGTCGTACATTGCAGGGTCAGGATTGGAGAAGGCAGCATCGTCGTTAATGAAGCAGGAGTTCGGCAACAGGAAGTCAGGAGTTCCCCGCTTCAGCTTAGGAGCATGAGCGCGGGGGTGGCTTCTGCGCAAGGAGCGGCCTCGGCCCATGATGCCGATCTCAGCAGGAGGAGACCGCAGGCTGGCCGAAGTTCACCGCAGGGCAGCGTTGGGAAGAACCAACGCTTCAGCGCAGAAGTCCAAGGCAGGCCACTGCAAAAGGATAGCAGCAGGCCGCAGGAAAGGAAGGGTAGCCACTGCTAGGAGGGAATGCAGCAGGTACCAGTGCTGGCAACAACGCTTCAGCACAGACGTTCAGGACAGGCCACTGCAGGGGGATATCAGCAGGCCGCAGGAACAGAAAGGGTAGCCACTGCTAGGAGGGAATGCAGCAGGTACCAGTGCTGGCAACAACGCTTCAGCACAGATGTCCAGGAACAGGCCTCTGGATACTCAGGAACTTGGAAGGTAAGAACACTAGGAGAGAGGCCTGGGGTGGTTTGTGGCAGAGACAGTAACATAGAGGTAGGAATGGTTATGCTCGGCGCTGGTTCAGTGCCAACGCCTAGAATATAAAGGGCGGAGATCCAATCACAGGAGGAGGGTGTGTGAGTATTCCTCCAATGATGTAGCACAGGCCAGAAGCTGCAATGAGAGGCAACACATGTGCCTTTGATTGCCAGGGAAAGCTTGCAACTGCATGATTCTGCAAGGCTATAGTCAAAGCCAGTAGTGGATTCCTTACAGTAACTCCCCATTGGTCTGTGTAATGAGGACATCTAAAAAAGAGAGTTGCTGTGTACTCCATGTATTAGTGAGGTGAACCGGTGAATGGAGACCATTAAGATACTCAAAAAAATATAACAACTGATCCTCCGTACCGGTCCATATGAAAAACACTACACCGGCAGCTAAGTACCCCACCTCTATTACCCTTGATATTGAGTGCGTGTCTCATCCTCTGTCTCAATGAATATTTAGACATCAGTACTATAGTTTAAGATAGGTAATTTATTTTAGTGTATGCTATTTATTAGTTTACTTTCCCATCAATCAGTGTTTGTTCACATTTTTCTTTCCCCTTTTCTTGTTTCTTATTGTTTTTTCCCTCTTCCTATTTTTCCCCTTATTATTTTTTCACTTTTCACCCATTCCCCTCCTTCCTGTTCTTTTTTTTTGTTATTACTTCCTTCACAGCTTTTTTTAATTTTTATTTTATATTTTAATTTATATTTATTATTTCTCATCGTTTTCCCCCATTTCCTTTCTCCCCTCCCTTTTTTCCTTCCCCCTTACCCCCCTCCCCAATTTCCCACTTTTTCCATTCCCCATTTCCTCCTATTTCCCCTTTTCTATTTCCCCCATTTTTTTATTTTGTATATTTTCTCCACGTCATACATTTCAGCATTATCAATTTAATCAGTTTGGTAGCTCTTTTCTGATTTTCTCTCATTGT
Source organism: Ascaphus truei (assembly GCF_040206685.1). Lineage (NCBI taxonomy): Eukaryota > Metazoa > Chordata > Amphibia > Anura > Ascaphidae > Ascaphus > Ascaphus truei. The sequence goes on along the minus strand of NC_134487.1, from coordinate 50,767,504 downwards.
GGATTTTCTACTTTCCCCATTTTTTTATTTTGTATATTTTCTCCACGTAATACATTTCAGCATGATCAATTTAATCAGTTTAGTAGCTCTTTTCTGATTTTCTCTCATTGTGGATTTTGTTTTAAATCATTAACGATTATCCTTTTAAGTAATTTTATAACTTGTCATTTTACTTCAATGGTATATTGACAATGGTTGATTTAACCTTGGTTAATTGGTTATGAGTATTATTTGCTCTTAGACCTATATTGAATATACACTTTCTGTTTGTTTTTGACTGTTCATTAAGTGCGTTCTTTATTCTTTTTTTAATTAATTTACATTACCATTTAGGATATATATATATATACTTTATATATGTCTTTGTTATTTAGAATATTAATTTGCATTTTATCTTCTTATCAAGCGTTCCCTGTTTAGGAGTAATTATAAGCTTTATTGGTTCCCACTGCTCACCAATGATATCCAGATAGTATTTACTATAAAGTAAATCCGGCAGCCCCTGAGGAAGTTAGCTGATGTTGATGAAACGTGGAGGGGGTGACATCATCGCGCTACCTTGAGGACGCAATCCGTATGCAAGGGATTAATTGGAAGTCTCGTGGTTGCTAATATGAGTGTTCCGATTGGTGTATGCTGAATTAAGCTGTCCTGACTCATCTACCATTGTGTCGGAAGTGCCTGCACGTTGTCGCTCAATATCGGGCGATGCTGTTTATTGTCGGTGTCGGAGGGCTCCAGCAGCATCCCCAGCAGCCCAAAGAGCAGGAGGTGCATTCGGACCTTTAAGCACACGACCGGGGGATTCCCTGATGGTGAATATATCAGTGATACCGTCTAAAGAAATCTTTACATGACTGTTTCATTTTTTAGAATTTTTTTAGAAAATCCAGATTGGCCTGGTGCTAGTCTCTTAATAATATGTAAATAATACATTACCATCCAGATGAATGACAAAGTAGAGACAGCACTCAGAAATTAGGTTTTCGAAAAGCTATATTGTCAAAAATATCACATGACCGACGTTTCGAACCCACAGAGGGCTCTTTATCAAAGAGATGTGTATACAGTGCAACCAAACAAGTGAATGCTTATATACATGATCCCTAGTGCTCCACACCCACAGATAATCAAGACAAACTCGTGTGTAACTAGTGCTGAATAATTGGTCACTAATCATCACAGTTAATCAAGACAAACTTAAACATGTGTGTAACCCATGCTGAATAATTGGTCACAAATCACCAGCGGGAGGCCATATTGGAAAATCAAGTATTCAGTACTTTTGCAGTCCTGAGTATCTATAATTGCAGCCTAGCTGGTTGTCTATAGTGTCCCTGATGGGCAAAGCAATGAACTGTATGCATGCACAACGCAGTGAGGTACTGACACTGGCTATTCCTCCACTGGCTGTCTGAGTCTGTGATTAAAATCCAGCTATATTGGTTATGGCGTTCCTGGTAGGCATGGCAATGGGCTGTACACAGTGAAGTACCTCCGCTGGCTGTCAAATATTGAATTAAGTTGCGGGCGGCCATCTTGGAATCCGGAAACCGGTATACCGGCAATCGCATCTGGGATCTCCCTGCAGGCAGCCGTCAAACCCCCACTAGTCACCATGGCATGGAGAACGACTAGCGCAGTTGCACCTCACTTCTATAATGACAGGGACATGAACAAGGATAAAGGCGAGGCCCGATCGACCATAGCACGAGAGGAAAGGGTAAGTGAGGGAAGAAATATACAGCATTATGAAAGAACGGACAATAAATAAAGTGGATCACATTAATAAGCGGATCACAGTGATAAGCAAGGCATATTGACCAAAAAATAAATAAATAAATGAAATAAAGATGTGTGACATAATTATTACTTGGCATGAAGTCATAAAAGCCATCTACGAAACCTAAGAGACCTAAGAAAATAAGTGACAGAGGTGACCATACATACTGGATGTTAAAATATATATCTCTACATAACCTATGCTGTAAAACATAGTATATATAAACTACTGACTGTGTTGTTTCTCCTAAAAATGTCTCGTAACCGGTAGATGCTTAAAATCTTCACCAGCATCTGGACTCAGAAGGACTTTCCTGATGGTCGAGCGGTGCATCGAGATGCGATCTTTTAGCATTCTCGTGGTTTTCCCTACATACTGTAGTAGAGGCCACAGGGACACTTAACAAAATACACCACAAATTTAGATTCGCAGTTTAGAAAGTCATGGATCTTAATGGGATTGTGGTTGAATGTTTTGCCCACTATCATGAATTAGCAGTTGACACAGCCATGACATCTATACACCCCTGTAGTTTTAGATAACCAGGACTGTGTATTGGCGTACTTCCCCACTGGGTCTGGACCTGTCAGCTGGTCCCCGACACTGGGTCCCCTTTTATAGCAAAAGTGGGTGGATTTTTTAAATGTTTGCCTATTTTTTTGTCATTTTGTTGGATAAACCAGTTCTTGTGTACTGCTTGCTGGATGAAATTAGAGGCCGTACTGTACATCGTCACTATGTTGAATCTGTCCTCCTGTTCTGGTCTCCTTCTTGGAGGAGATCCTCCCTACATGGTATCCTAGATTTCTCCAGGGCCAGTTGAATTTCCCTGTCATCATAGCCCCTGTCACGAAAGCACATTTTGTAGAGTGCCATTTTTTAGAGTGCTGTCTCCACTTCCATGGGATCGCTTGTGATTCTACATACCCATAGCATTTAGGAGTATGGTAACCCCTTCTTGAGTGGCTGAGGGGGATGGCTTCTGGCATCCAACAAAGAGTTTTAATCTGTTTATTAAAAATTCTGGTGCCCAATACGCTATCTCGAATGTAGACCATCGTATCTAGATATGTGATTTCTGTACGGCTACGGCAGGAAGTGAATAAAATAGTAGAAGATATTGTGTTGAGGTGTGTCACAAATTCCATGAGCTCCTCTTCGTCACCAGTCCATATCATAAAGATATCATCTATGTACCGATTGTAGTATAAAATACACTCAGCATGGGGCACATCCATTAATAGGTTTGTCCATTTGTAGACATCAATACAGAGATTTGCATAAGATGGGGCCATGTTCGACCCCATTGCTGTTCCCATGAGCTGCAAATAGAAACCATGTTCAAATCTAAATTAGTTTTTGTGTAATATTTCAATCAATAGTAATATGAATTCCGAAGGAGGTCCATTGTACTCAGTCGAGCAGTTGAAATGGTATCTGATGGCATCCATACCCTCTATGCTCGTATAAAGACTAGAGACATCTAGTGTGATCAATAGCACCATGTCCATTTTCACTGGGATTTTCTTGAGTTTGGTAATGAAATCCGTAGTATCCCAGACATAGGGGGACATATTTTTCACAAGAGGCTGCAGGTAGAAATCCAAAAAATGGGAGAGGGGATGGCATAAATAACCCCTTGCAGATATGATCGGTCTTCCGGTGGTCTGGTGAAGGACTTGTGAATCTTTGGTAAGGTATACATGACAGGCATTATTGGGTAATCATGGGTGAGAAATTGCGCTGTCTCCTTTGATATCCACCGATTATCAACTCCTAGCTGGATTATAGAATCAATTTCTTTTTTATATGCTGTAGTAGGGTCCAAAATCAATTTTTCTGTTGTGTTCTTTAACATTGAGTTGCCTCAATACTTCCGTCCTGTAGTCAGAGTAAGCCATGACTACTATGCCCCCACCCTTGTCCGCAGCTTTATTAATAATGTCTTTGTTATTCTTAAGGGATAAGAGCGCCTTGCGTTCCTCTTTGTTGATGTTATTGAAATTGTTCATGCATTTACTGATATGTCCCCTGGTATCCATTTCTGTGAGGCCTATAAAAGTGGAAACACTATGGTTAGTCATTTGTGGGTTGAAGGAGCTCCTTGCTCCAAATATACGTCCATCGTCCATGGGCCTAGTGGGGGGTCCGGTATTATCAATCTTGCTAAAAATGTCCTTAAGGCGTAATTGCTGATTTAGTCTGTGTAAATCGATCTCCCAGTCAAACGGGTTCTGCATATGCGTTGGGACAAATGACAAACTTCTGCCAAGGATGTTCCATTCAGCCGGAATCAAATTGTAAGTGGAGATATTAATTATTACGGATTCTTTGCTCCGCCCCTGGATCCTCTCTCGCTCTTGGCTTTTGATTGTCTCGGTAGAAATCTTTGGCTTCTTGCCTCCTCTCCTGGTTGCCCACCTATTCCACCGTCCAGTACCAGAGGTTTTTGTCCTAAAAAAAAGATATATGGTGGAGTTGTCCTAAGAGTTGGAGAAGTCTGTGTCACTCGTATTGGAATTGATACCTCCAATTGCCACCTTTCCAGATCGCGAATAATTCCCCCTTCATTTGAATTAGAGCCTGATTTCACATTTTTCCGTATAGGCGAGTGAATAGTCTATTGCCTGTGGCTGCTCCTAGTTCTGTGACACCTCCTAGAGGATGGGATAGACTGTGGAACACCCTGGGTGATCAGTTTAGCATCAGTAGAACTTCCTGATCACTGCAGCTTTGGACTCAGTTTGTCTCAATATATATGATAGACTTTTGGATTTTACTTGGATTCAGTTTATCTGCTTATTCTGCTCTGCTTCCCTCTCCACCTCCCCCTCCCCCCAAATGCTGAGGTGGGGATGTATACCACATATACCAGCATACCCTGGTTTTATTTCAGCATACATTCTTCACCAGACCCCGTATTCTCTCAAATATGTTGCAAGTAATACAGTTGATAACTGTTTCTTTATGATTTTTAAAGTTGCTGTGGCAATTGACTTATTGTTTCCTCTGTGAATATGTTACCAGCATCGGAACTGGTTTACGGAGCTTATAACCAATGGGGGGTTTTCATCCCTACTTAGGCCCACCCTCCACCTGTTTTTTTAATGTTTTTTTTTCACTATGTCTCCACCTCACCATGATATCACTAGGATTTAAGGATTGAGTTTTTTGCGAATTTTCCAGGGAACACTTTTTGGCGCTTAGGGAATAAATATGCTCACTGTTATTTCACTGTTGGTGCTCTGATAAAGCCTCCATTGGGAGATGAAACTGATTGAGGAATACATTCTCACTTTTTGAATATGGAGTTCCTGTCCTTCTTTTCTATGTCAAATGTACTACTTTGCTCACAACTGCACCCTGCCTATCATCTTTAACTCTACATGCAAGTGCCTTATTATTGGACATATGTATACATATATAAACAATTTTTAAAACTATTTAAAATGTATTACCTACTGATAAAAAGGGTTTGATAAATATAGGCCTATGTTCAACTTTAAATTAAAAGTATCCAAAAAAATGTCTTTCTAATGGCATGCTGCTGACGATGTAGCAGGTCCCTCTGTCCTCCATTGCCAGAGAGCATACATACATAATAAACACATTCTAATGGCCCCTAACCCCTTAATCACCTTAGCGGTTAATAACTGCTATAGTCATTAAGGGGTTAACCCACCCTGCCCCGCTACCCACCAGGGAGGCCTAACCCCCCCCCCCCAACTGACTATACCCAACCAGTACCCATTGAGTAGTATAGTAGTACATCATACCCATATAATAATATAGGCATGATAAGCCTCTATAGCACTCAAAGGGCACCCTAATCACAATACATTAATGCACCAAACACACAATAATAAAATATTAAAAAAATCCAAAAAAACACACTTCACTAAATAAAAACCGTAGCCAGCTAATCCAATTAATACACGTGACCGGGACATTTCAAAGCATAAGAGATACCAGCACCCCATAATGGGTGTGACAGAAACCAGGGGATGGTAATAAATTCCGTATATAGGGCTCCCAGGATACTAGACAGTTTCTATCCTGTTTGGCCTGGGAGTGCAGCCTTATAATACATACACTCCATCCCACAGTTTGGCAAGCGCTGGAACTGAGGGATGAGAGATCCAGACCAGAGTTTGTCTGCTGCCTGATTTCTGTCACCTGTCATGCTAATTAGGAATCAGGTATGAAAGACTGATTTCCTGTTTGCTCTGGTCTCCCCACAAGAGCCAGGAGGCTGGAAGGCTGCTGAACTACAGAGGGGAGAAGCCTCTTCCCCAAACAGGTTCAATCTTTCTGTTCATTTGTGTAAGACTGCAAAAGTACCGTGTTTTGATGTTGGAAGTGGAAAAGCCACGTCCAACCCTGAGTCAGGGATATCTAAGTTAAGTTATCGCTCAGGTGAGCAGCTTTTGTTTTGATCTGTTTTCTGTTGTATGCACTGTGGCAGTCTCAGTGCCTGGGACTGAATAAACCAGGCATAGCCTGTTTAAAGGAACAGTACGTGACGCCTCATCATTTAACCTACCCTAAAAGACCGTGTTCTAAACAGTCCCGGACAAACGACGGAGTCCCGGTGTAAGCCGTTTGTCACATATGGTGGAGAATGCGGGCAGAGCACTAGGGGGTCTGCGGGTTGAAGAACTTTGAAAGAAAAAAAAAAAAAAAAAAAAAGTTTTTTTCATCCTCTGCAAACAAGATGGAAGACGTGGTGGGTGCGCTGGTACGCAATGTCGCTGCCCAGAAAGACGCGAATGAAACCCAGCAACAGCTGTTAATAGCCCAGCAAGAAACTAATGCAAACCAGCAGCAGACGAATGCAGCCCATCAACAGCTGCTAATAGCCCAGCAAGAGATTAATGCAAACCAGCAACAGGCGAATGCAAACCAGCAACAGGCGAATGCAAACCAGCAACAGACGAATGAAGCCCTGCAAAACGCGATTGCAAACCAGCAAGAGACAAACCGCTTGCTGAGAGAGGAGCAACAGCGGTTCGCTCAGGGCTTACAGCAGGAACTCGAGATCCTGAGGGGGACTATCAGTAACCTTCCACTGGCAGCGGCAGCCCCAGTTCCGAAAATGACCAGGGCAAGCCACTACCTTCAGAAGATGGGACCCTCGGATGATGTGGAAGCCTATCTTCTCACGTTTGAACGCACGGCACAGAGAGAGGGATGGCCAGAAGCTGAGTGGGCTGGTCTAATCGCACCCTTCCTAAGCGGCGAACCCCAGAAGGCTTACTTTGATCTAGAGCCAGCCGAAGCTAACGTCTATGCAAAATTGAAGTTCGAGATCCTCGCCCGCCTCGGCGTAACCACGGCTGTTCGCGCCCAAAGGTTTCACGCATGGTCCTTCACGATGGATAAAGCCACCCGAAGCCAGATGTATGACCTCATCCACCTCGCCCGGAAGTGGCTACAACCCGAGATCAACTCAGCCAGCCACATCGTGGAACGGTTGGTCATGGACCAGTTCTTGAGGAAACTTCCCTCTGCCTTACGCCGTTGGGTCAGTCGGAGTGACCCCCACAATGCGGATGAGCTTGTGGCCCTCGTAGAAAGGTACAATGCAGCAGAAGAGCACCCGCAACCCACAGTCGTGGAGCAACCCCACTACCCGAGGTTCCAGGACTCTTCCAGAGACGGTAAAAGGGTACCGGGGTTAAGGGGCGCTGAAGAGCGGCGACCACCTTCACGCAGCACCAGCAACAGTGGTTCGCACACTAAGGGCAATAGCCAACATGGGGAGCCGGGAAAAGGCTCTAAGTGGGACACAGACTATGTACCTAAATGTGTAAATTGTCATGAGAGGGGCCACACAGCAAAAATCTGCCCACTAAATGATGAGCCCATGCAATGCAACAGCGTGGAACCTTATTCGCTGTTGTCCCAATGTATGGGCCCTAGCCCAGAGGACCCCTTGAATAACCATCTGTGGGCATTTGTAAAGGTTAATGGTAAGAGGGTTCGGGCACTTCTTGACTCTGGGAGCATGGTCACACTAGTGTCCGAATACCTCTTGCCCATTAAGAAGAAACAGGGAAACAGTTCACAAAGAGTGGCAATTTGTTGTATACATGGGGATAATCATGAATATTCCACTGTTGATGTTTTTTTTGAAACAGAGTTTGGTTCTTTAGATTTCAAGGTGGGTATTGTACCCAAACTGGCACATGATGTGTTAATAGGGACCGACTTTCCCCATTTTCTAAAAATGTGGTCCCCCGCTCAGAATAGCGCCCAGAGTTCAATAGCGGACCATAACGAAGTATTAGAAGAAACAAATCCTTTCCCTTTTTCAGAAATGGAGGTTGACGAGGGCCCAAATAAGAAGGGGGAAAAGGAGGAGTGCTGTAAAATTCCCTTCCCCATCACTACTTTGGTAGGGAATACCCCAAATCAAGATGTTGAGCAGACACTTACCACCCCAGAACCGGATAAGACCCTCGCTGACCTAGAGGTCAGTCCTGGGAGTTTTAAGAAGGCCCAGTGGGAAGACCCCACATTAGCGGTAGCAAGGGGAAATATACGGGACCAGAATAGTACTCCTGGCCAACCAGATAGGTCACTTGCTTACCCCTACTTCGAGGTAGAGAACGACCTAGTATATCGGGTTGATAAAAGGAAATCAGTTACAACTAAACAATTGTTGGTACCACGGACATTCCATAACGTAGTATTACACCTCGCACATAGTCATCCATTGGGGGGACACCTAGGGTTGGAAAAGACAAAAGAAAAGGTTCTCCGAAGCTTCTATTGGCCTGGGGTTCTGGCAGAAATTACGAATTATTGTTCCTCATGCCCAGAATGTCAGATCACCGCCCCGTTCAAGGCGTACCGCAGCCCATTGGTACCCCTTCCCATAATAGAGGTACCATTTGACCGGATTGCTATGGATCTAGTAGGACCCCTAATAAAGTCTGCTAGGGGACATCAGCATATATTGGTAATATTAGATTATGCCACCCGATATCCGGAGGCAGTTCCCCTACGTAGCACCTCAGCTAAAAACATAGCAAAAGAGTTAGTAGTTCTGTTTTCCCGGGTCGGGATTCCTAAAGAGATTCTATCTGACCAGGGAACACCATTTATGTCCCAAGTAACAAAAGAGCTATGTAAACTCCTAAAAATCAAGCATCTCAGAACCTCAGTCTATCATCCACAAACAGATGGTTTAGTGGAAAGGTTCAATAAAACCTTAAAGAGCATGTTACGGCGGGCGGTTGATAAAGATGGGAAAAACTGGGATTGTTTGTTACCGTACCTGTTATTTGCCATTAGGGAAGTTCCCCAATCATCCACAGGCTTCTCCCCGTTTGAACTATTGTATGGCCGACACCCAAGGGGCTTACTGGATATAGCCAAAGAGACTTGGGAACACGAGGTTACCCCTTACAGAAGTGTAATAGAGCATGTTGCCCAGATGCAGGACCGCATTGCTGCAGTCCTACCCATAGTGAGGGAACACATGGAGAAAGCTCAAGAAGCACAGAGGAATACGTATAATAAGGGTGCTAGGGTCAGAATTTTTTTTCCAGGTGATAGGGTACTAGTTCTGGTTCCCACCGTGGAGAGTAAATTCCTTGCTAAATGGCATGGGCCATATGAGGTCTTGGAAAGAGTGGGAGAAGTAAATTATAAGGTAAGACAGCCAGGTAGGAGGAAACCTGAGCAAATATACCATATAAACCTACTCAAGCCCTGGAAAGATAGAGAAGTCTTGTTAACCCTAGTACCCCCAGGTCCGTCAGAGAATCAAGAAACTGACCCAGAGGTTAGCATAGCTGAAACCCTGTCTGTTCATCAGAAACGAGAGGTTCAGAATTTAGTGAGAAGAAACAAAGAAATCTTCTCTATACGGCCAGGTAGAACTAGCGTAATTGAACATGACCTAGTCTCTGAACCAGGGGTCCGAGTTAACCTTAAACCGTACCGAATCCCAGAGGCCAAAAGAAAGGCTATAAGTTTAGAGGTTAAAAAAATGCTAAAACTAGGTGTAATTGAGGAATCCCAAAGTGGGTGGAACAGCCCTATAGTCTTAGTCCCAAAGCCAGATGGTACAACAAGGTTTTGTAATGACTACCGGAAACTAAACGCGGTGTCAAAATTTGATACTTATCCTATGCCCAGGGTAGATGAACTTGTAGAGAGACTGGGCAAAGCCCGATATCTCACAACCCTAGACCTAACAAAAGGGTACTGGCAGGTTCCCCTCACAGAAAGGGCAAAAGAAAAGACAGCCTTCTCAACCCCAGACGGCCTCTTTCAGTATAAGGTGTTGCCTTTTGGCTTACATGGAGCTCCCGCCACATTCCAAAGAATGATGGATAAAATTTTAAAACCACATGCTCGGTATGCTGCCGCCTACCTGGATGATGTGGTAATCCATAGTGAAGATTGGCAATCCCACCTTCCAAAGGTCCAAGCTGTGCTTGACGCAGTCCGGTCTGCTGGACTAACTGCTAACCCCGCTAAATGCACTATTGGTCTGGAGGAGGCCAAGTATCTGGGATATTCTATTGGCAGAGGTTTACTCAAACCCCAAACACTCAAAGTGGAGGCGATACAAAATTGGCCAAGACCAGTTACAAAAAAACAAGTAAGGACTTTTTTGGGGTTAATTGGGTACTATAGAAGGTTTATTCCCAATTTTGCAACTAAGGCAACCCCACTAACTGACCTCACAAAAGCAAGAGGACCGCTAATGGTAAAGTGGTCCCCCGAAACCGAACAGGCCTTTAGAAGCCTGAAAGAAGCTCTCTGTGCCCAACCAGTGTTGGTCACACCTGACTTCTCCAAAGAGTTCGTAGTCCAAACCGACGCATCTGAGGTTGGGCTGGGGGCGGTACTCTCCCAGGAGTCTCAAGGTGAGGAGCACCCCATCCTTTATTTAAGTAGGAAACTAAATCCCCAGGAGAAAAATTACTCCATAGTAGAGAAAGAGTGTCTCGCAATAAAGTGGGCTGTAGAGACGCTCAAATACTACCTGTTGGGGAGAAAATTCCGGTTGGTCACAGATCATGCACCCCTTACCTGGATGTGTCAAAACAGGGAAAAGAATGCTAGAGTGACCAGGTGGTTCCTAAGCCTACAACCCTTTAAATTTTCTGTGGAACACAGGTCAGGGCACAAACATGGCAATGCTGACGGGTTGTCAAGGATGCACTCCCTAATATCCATGGTCGCTCATCCCTCGAGGTCTGAGCTGGGGGGGAGGATATGTGACAGAAACCAGGGGATGGTAATAAATTCCGTATATAGGGCTCCCAGGATACTAGACAGTTTCTATCCTGTTTGGCCTGGGAGTGCAGCCTTATAATACATACACTCCATCCCACAGTTTGGCAAGCGCTGGAACTGAGGGATGAGAGATCCAGACCAGAGTTTGTCTGCTGCCTGATTTCTGTCACCTGTCATGCTAATTAGGAATCAGGTATGAAAGACTGATTTCCTGTTTGCTCTGGTCTCCCCACAAGAGCCAGGAGGCTGGAAGGCTGCTGAACTACAGAGGGGAGAAGCCTCTTCCCCAAACAGGTTCAATCTTTCTGTTCATTTGTGTAAGACTGCAAAAGTACCGTGTTTTGATGTTGGAAGTGGAAAAGCCACGTCCAACCCTGAGTCAGGGATATCTAAGTTAAGTTATCGCTCAGGTGAGCAGCTTTTGTTTTGATCTGTTTTCTGTTGTATGCACTGTGGCAGTCTCAGTGCCTGGGACTGAATAAACCAGGCATAGCCTGTTTAAAGGAACAGTACGTGACGCCTCATCATTTAACCTACCCTAAAAGACCGTGTTCTAAACAGTCCCGGACAAACGACGGAGTCCCGGTGTAAGCCGTTTGTCACAGGGGCCTATATCTCGGGAAGCAGGGGGTCCCCAGACATAAAACCAATGCGGTTCAGCTCAGAAGACCCCCTGCACATCTACACTATGAATTAAATTTATATTAAAAAACATAATTTTTGGCCGAGATTTTCGCTGGCAGAGGCGGCTCTCTCAGAGCAGCTCTCTCTGCAGCAGAAATGTATCGCCAGGTCAGGCCTTTTCAGAGGCTCGATCCTATCGCTGGCAGCAAATCGCTAGTTTTGGGAATTTTGCTATGAACGGTAATGAAGGCTTGATGAATACCATGAAAGCAACGCTCCACAAAAGGCGATTTAAATAGGCTGGCGATATTTTTTATGAACCTTTACTGCATGAGGCCTTAAGAGTTGTGCGATTTTCTTACTTTTTCTAATATACAGATGTAGCAGATGTTAAATAACACACCAAATAATGTGTTATGTAATATGTGCATTATCAATTTAATCATTCATTTCATTAGCTCTAGTGTTAAACAATGCCCCAGATTTATCGCAACACATTGCATTAACATGGGGTGGGGGGGTAACGTCTGTTATATCTATATAATTATTCGCTTTGTTGTAACTACATTAAGTAGAGATAAGTCATTCAGTGTTTTCATTTTTTTAGTAAATATATATTTCTCTTGAAAACTAGTCCTGCTGGTTTCCTTCTTGAAAAAAGGGACGTTGAAACTCTGCAGTAAACAGTATTACATTCCCTTTACACTGCTTATTATTGTTGTTATTATAATTTATTTATAACTTGCAGTATAGTAAGGTTGGAGGATGAAAAAAGTAAAATAACACACATTAACTACATTGTTACAATATGAAAGAGGGCCCTGCCCCAAGGAGTACATTCTACTTTATAAGGAAGGATGCATGGAAATATAGACTACAGGGGGGTTGAGAAGATTGGTATGTTTTGGATGATAACAAGCAGCTGTACCCACAGCGAAACCAGCTAATGAAAATGTCATACAGTATATGAAGATCCAATATACAGTATGATATCTGAAGGAGCTGCCAAGTGAACCATTTAAATATTGGCTCTCCTACTTATCCATAATCTGCAGTAATTTAAATTAACACACACATTTCCAGCACACTCAAACTGCAACACCCACCACACACATACCACATATATATATATATATATATATATATATATATATATATATATATACAGTGGTTGACAAATCACCAAAAAATCTACTCGCCACACAAAAAAATCTACTCGCCACCTAGTACCAAACGTGTGCTGCTTGGGCCAATATTTACTCGCCCGGGGGTTAAATCCACTCGCCCGGGGCGAGCAAATGTATAGGTTTGTCGAACACTGTATATATATATATATATATATATATATATATATATATATATATATATATATATATATATCAAATATATATCTTTCTATCTATCTATCTTTCTATCTTTCTATCTATCTATCTCAATAAGAGTGCTACTGAGCGTGGCCAATGTATACAAACAAAATACAGGGGTGCCCAATCTAGATCCAATTGACAAAAAACATATAAAGTAATAAGTATAAAGTTTAAATACTTCAATAATAATAATATTTACTTGGTTATTTTGTTAAAAACCCTTTGGCCAAAGCGTCATAAGCCTGCATACCACGTCAAGGTAAACCAAAATGAATGCAAGTCCTAACACTAAACTGTGAACCCTTCCTTTTACCTCTGTATGAGGGGAAGCAACCACAGTGAGTCCTGTCCATTCAGCAAATTGCTAGAACCTCCCAAGTTAAAAAGGTGGGGAGAGGTGAGCTCTGGGAGAAGGGGCCACTTACCTCCAACAACTGTTGCCAGTCAGGAACTAAATTAACATGTACATTCCCAGCACGCTCTAACTCCAACACTCACCACTATATATATACATATATGAGTGTGTTAAAAACGGAACAATAGTATGTACCAAGGAAACAATGAATGTCAATGAGCCATTTTTTCTAAAATCATTTTAAGACCAACAAATTATATTGTAATATTTAATGCAAGTTAATGACATTTTTATAAGATTCTGCATATCATGTAGGCATAAATTGCAATTGGGAAATATTATAAAACATACATAATGCACAGCATCTTAAAAAACTGAGGCTAAATCAATGTGAGACAAATTTTCTTCATAATAATTCATTTGTAAATGTTGTGGGCTTCTATAATTACAATGTTAGTGTTCTCTAGTTTTTTTTAAAATATGTTTTAACTAGTATCATAGAAAATGTAAAAAAAAATATGGCTTGAAATTAACAATAATTTAAAATGACAATATTCTACAAATACACATATTATTATATTGCTTTGAAGTTGCCAATATCAAAGTAATATGCTCTATGTTCATTGTTTTCATCAAGAATGAGCTGATACAATTGAGTCTAAAATCTTTGATATTCTTTTCCAAGTGACCTTGTTTTCTCGTTTAATTCCCCTTGATCTTTATTGGCATTACTAACTTCAACATCCACATATTGCTTTAATCCATTTGATTGTACTGAGTTTGTATTAGGTATGTGATAACTTGGCACTAAGAAGGATTTTAGTCTTTAATCTAGGATAGGGGATTTAAGTAAACTCAGATTGTAGCCATAGGCAAGAAGTGAACTAAATGAGATTTAAGAACAAATGAAATTAAATAATCAAGAAATAAATCAAACAGTGCTGATATAAGTATACTGTCTATTTTATCTAGGTGAAACATGGGTTAAAATATATTAACAATTTATGTGCTGTGTACTGAATGTGTTTGCAGTCAACAGCACTAAAACAATTTATAGACAATTTGTACACATTGTACAATAAATGCATCAGCAAATTTAAGAATTAGAAAATATTGTAAAAATAGTGAAGTAGGTATTCAAGGTGAGCTTTGAGGACTCATCGACCTTCATCCAGCATGGCAGCGGATTGGAAGAAGGTCATCAGGCCTAGATGATGATTGTCACTCTTTGTTTATTTTTGTGCGATTGGGCAGGGATAATTGTACATGTTTTTTTGTGATCTTATTTTTAAAGGCCTTCTGGCTGGGATTGTTTATTGGCTTTATTTTTATGGTTGGGCATCAGCCTTTTCTTGGACTAAGCCGCGGATGCCCTGAGGATGAATAGGATTGTCTTCCTCCTGGCAGGGTTAAGTAATACTTTTATTTACTTGTCATCATCGTTGTCTCATCATCATCCATTTATTTTTAAAGTAAAAGCCACTTACGGGGGCACCACAATACTGTACATTACAGTCAGTTTGAGTACAACTAAAATCAAGTACAACTTATTCATTACCATACGCGATATTAACTCCAATTTCATGGATTTTGATGTATCCAGGCCTTAGTGTCAAGCAAACTTGTGAGCTTTTTAATATATGCAAACATTTACACTGAACCAAAAGGGGTGAAAAACACTAATGCTTCCGAAAATTTTGCACATCTCTAATTATATTAAGGTTAAGACTACCAAAAGATAAATTATTGTTAGAATTGATGCCTAGATTTAGGCAACCTTGATATTACTTGTATTAATGCATGCTGATAAAAAATGTTATTCTTACTGCCATATTTACTAAAGGTTAAACATGTAAATATTTCTGCTAACACTTAAATCACTCTGCTATAACGCTTGTTTTATTGCAACAATAAATATGTCAAAGATTTGCAAATTATCATGCAAATGAGTATTTATCACCCAAAAAAGATGTAAAAGTATTCAATTTAACAGCGTCACAAATGAGCATGCAAATGTATGCAAATTACTAATGAACAGCCAACTACCTACATTATATCCATGTTACTAAGTAAACTCTGAAACCTTGCAATATTAGGCTACATTTTTATCAATACCACAGACTGGAGTTAGACCAATCTTGCCTATGAATATAATGGCAACTATAGACATAGACAAGTTAAGACTAGCCAACAAAAAAAGATTGCTAAATATACATACTATTAACACTATTGAACTTATTAAAATATTAACCCCTGGTTATGGACTGGATGCTGAGTAGCATCATCTTGTCTCAGTTCAATCGAGCAAGAAACAAAAACAGTCTTAATTTGTTTTAAAACTATCCACTAAAAAATTCACTTACCCTTGCCAGGATAAATGCTGTCCTCATCCTCATGACCGTCCCTGTCCTCCGTGGGCATGAACAATAACCGCACAATAAAAAAAATACAATCTAATGGACCCTAAGCCCTTCATCAACATAGTGGTTAGTTACTGCTACAGTAATTAAATGGTTAACCCACCCTCCACCGCTGACCACCCACCCTACCCAAGGACATCACCATGCTACCCATTGATTGGCACAGTGTTAAAGCCTGCTCATATAATATAGCAATAAATGGGAAAGCTAAAATAACAGGTCCAAAATAAAACCCAGTATTACATAAAGAAGAAAATAGAAACCCAATAAAAAAAGCTAAAAAAAAAATTGATTGCTAAATATACATAATATTAACATTGTATTGAACTTATTAAAATATTAACCCCTGGTTATGGACAGGATGCTGAGTAGCTGCAGCTTGTCTCAGTTAAATTGAGCAAGAAACAAAAACAGTCTTACTTTATTTTAAAACTATCCACTTCCTCAGCGTCCTCCTCCCCCATTACATACACATGCAGCGGCCGTTGAAATTCTCTCAAAATTTGCAGCAGCAGACTAATGGCCCAATGGATTAAAACAGCAGGGGTTCCTGCTGTGTTAATCCTACCGCGGTCTGTCTGTAAGAGACGCGCAGTAAGAGATAGGCTGAATCAGTCACTAACTGCGCGCCTCAAACAGGTAATCGTGGGGGTGTTATTTAAATTCTAACACTACAATATTGTATTAAATGTGTTAGGGGAACCCCTGCTTCAGCCACAAGTGTAAATGGGTGTGAATGGTGCTAGGGGTGTGAACACAGTAATAAATAGGAAGAGAAAGAACCCGATATAGCACTCAAGTTCACACTCTGGAGGATTGTGATTGAATTAAAACATTATCTTTATTAATATCAACGTATATAAAATATGGATGATAGAACAACGTACTGGAGGTAGGTTGATCCTAATAATAAATAGCCATGTTGGCTCCAGATCAGGCTTAGTTTGTGTATACCAGACAATTTTAATAAAGTGCTGGTAT
This sequence comes from Ascaphus truei, assembly GCF_040206685.1. Lineage (NCBI taxonomy): Eukaryota > Metazoa > Chordata > Amphibia > Anura > Ascaphidae > Ascaphus > Ascaphus truei. The sequence goes on along the minus strand of NC_134487.1, from coordinate 50,750,716 downwards.
CAGAACAGCACAGAAATCCTAGTGTGGACCTGTGTAATGAGTGAGTACTCTGGGTGTGCCCTGGTAGGTACTGGGGCTACAGGTCATAGGGGTAATGACTGAATAGACCCTGGTGAAACTTAGTCTATGTGACCAGTTGTAAATGATTTACATATAAAACAAATATAATATGTGTATCAGTGATGGTAATGTGCAAACAACTGGGCTCTTCAATGAATTTCATATATCCATACACCATTGTATCACTCACCATTCGCCTTGAGAAAGCCTCTCGCGAAACGCGCGCGTCGGCTCCAACCTTCCACGTGCACGCGCAGATCAGTCACTGCCTCCGCATGATTTACTGAACCACGAGTTGATGCGGTAGTCTGCCCGTGCCCAAGTATACAGGGTATCAGTGCCCCGACGGTCGCTTTTAGCCTCCCTCTCGAGTGATTACAGGGTATATGCTCTGAGTTAATAAAGTACTGAATATTGTGCCTGCAGCAACACTGTAGCTGCGCTGCTGTGTTCGGATCCCTTCACAGCAGCAGTGAGGCTCCACCTTCCTGATAGTGCAACAGCCTAGCCTCCTGCTATACGCTTTACTATACGTGTCTCCCACATCAGTGTCTCCTATACAGTTATCACATAGGCTTGCTCCACGATCATAAGTCAGGGTACCCACCTCTGGCACAGCCACACAGGTCACTGCAGGTCAACACATTCCTGCAGATTGGCACCCAGAGGGTTACCCTAGATCATATCATTCTGACACTGAGTATGGATATATGAAATTCATTGAAGAGCCCAGTTGTTTGCACATTACCATCACTGATACACATACAGTATTATATTTTTTTTATATGTATATCATTTAACACTGGTCACATAGACTAAGTTTCACCAGGGTCTATTCAGTCATTACCCCTATGACCTGTAGCCCCAGTACCTACCAGGGCACACCCAGAGTACTTACTCATTACACAGGTCCACACTAGGATTTCTGTGCTGTTCTGATACCAGCGCTTTATTAAAATTGTCTGGTATACACAAACTAAGCCTGATCCGGAGCCAACATGGCTATTTATTATTAGGATCAACCTACCTCCAGTACGTTGTTCTATCATCCATATTTTATATACGTTGATATTAATAAAGATTATGTTTTAATTCAATCACAATCCTCCAGAGTGTGAACTTGAGTGCTATATCGGGTTCTTTCTCTCCCTATTTATTACTACAATATTGTAGCATGGGGTCTCCGGAGCTGAACCACATTGATTTCAGGTCCGGGACCCTCTACTTCCCGAGATACAGGCCCCATGCCTGCTATGTAAAAATCCTCCCACGGGGGTCCGCGGGTGTCTGCGTTCCTCAGGTGGTTCCTGTGGGTGTACGGTGGCCTTCAGGTGGCCCCTGTGGGTGTCCAGGGGACTTTGTGTGATTCCTGCGGGTGTCTGGAGGCCACCAGGTGGTCCCCACAGGTGTCTGGGGGTCCTCGGGTGGTTCATGTGCATGTCTGGAAGCCTCCAGGTGGTGCCCACATGTGTCCAGGGGCCCCATGGGGATCCACAGGTGGTCCCCGTGGGTGTCTGGTTGTCCTCGGGTGGTCCGCGTGGGTGTCCAGGGGTCTCAGCTGGCCTGCGAGATCAATCCTGTGCATAAAAAAATGCAATGCATTCAAATAAATACACCCCCCTGCCCCAATACATACAGTACAGTAATGGGCAAAATTACTATTATCCAGATGTGGATAATAGTGCATTTGCCCATATAAGATAAAACATAAATCAGCAGCATAAAGTAAATTAAACTGGCACTTACCCCTGCCAGGATTAATGCTGTACTCATCCTCATGACCGTCCTCGTCATCTGTTGGCATCAACAATAACTGCACAATAAAAAATACAATCTAGGGGCCCCTTACCCCTTCATCAACTTTGCAGTTAGTTACTGCTGTAGTAATTAAGGGTTAACCCACCCGCCAACACTAACCACCCACCCTACCCTGGGACACCACCCCCTCTACCCATTGATTGGCACAGTGTTAAAGCATGGCAATATAATATGGGGCATGGTTTAACATTATAGCAATAAATGGAAAAGCCTATGGGCACAAGCTGCCACTATGCAAGATGTGTCTGAGAGAGAGAGAGAGTGTCTGAGAGAGAGAGTGAGTGTCTGAGAGAGAGAGAGAGAGTGTCTGAGAGAGAGAGAGAGAGAGAGAGAGTCTGAGAGAGAGAGAGAGAGAGTCTGAGAGAGAGAGAGAGAGAGAGTGTGTCTGAGAGAGAGAGAGTGTCTGAGAGAGAGAGAGAGAGAGAGAGAGAGAGAGAGTGTGTGTCTGAGAGAGAGTGTGTGTCTGAGAGAGTGTGTGTCTGAGAGAGAGTGTGTGTCTGAGAGAGTGTGTCTGAGAGAGTGTGTCTGAGAGAGTGTGTCTGAGAGAGAGAGTGTCGAGAGAGAGAGAGAGAGAGAGAGTGTGAGTCAGAGAGAGAGAGTGTCTGAGAGAGAGAGAGTGTGAGTCAGAGAGAGAGAGTGTCTGAGAGAGTGTGTGAGTCGGAGAGAGGGGGAGAGAGCCAGAGAGAGGGAGAGAGAGGGAGAGAGAGCCAGAGAGAGGGAGAGAGAGTCAGAAAGAGGTAGAGGGGGAGAGAGAGAGGGAGAGAGAGAGGGAGAGAGAGAGGGAGAGAAAGAGAGAGTCTGAGAGAGAGAGAGAGAGAGAGAGAGAGAGAGAGTGTCTGAGAGAGAGTATCTGAGAGAGAGAGAGTGTCTGAGAGAGAGAAAGTGTCTGAGAGAGAGAGTGTCTGAGAGAGAGAGAGAGTGTCAGAGAGAGAGAGAATGTGTCTGAGAGAGAGAGAGTGTCAGAGAGAGAGAGTGTCTGAGAGAGAGAGAGAGTCTGAGAGAGAGTGTCTGAGAGAGAGAGAGAGTCTGAGAGAGAGAGAGAGTGTCTGAGAGAGAGAGTGTCTGAGAGAGAGAGTCTGAGAGAGAGAATCTGAGAGAGAGAGTCTGTGAGAGAGAGTCTGAGAGAGAGAGAGTGTGTCAGAGAGAGTGTGTGTGTCTGAGAGAGAGAGTGTGTGTGTCTGAGAGAGAGAGTGTGTGAGTCGGAGAGGGGGAGAGAAAGGGAGAGTCAGAGAGAGTCAGAGAGAGGGAGAGAGAGGGAGTCAGAGAGAGGGAGAGAGAGGGAGTCAGAGAGAGGGAGAGAAAGAGAGAGAAAGAGAGAGGGAGAGAAAGAGAGAGAGTGTCTGAGAGAGAGAGTGTCTGAGAGAGAGAGAGAGTGTCTGAGAGAGAGTGTCTGAGAGAGCGAGAGAGAGTCTGAGAGAGAGAGAGAGTCTGAGAGAAAGAGTGTCTGAGAGAGAGAGAGAGTGTCTGAGAGAGAGTGTCTGAGAGAGCGAGAGAGAGTCTGAGAGAGAAAGAGTCTGAGAGTGTCTGAGAGAGAGAGAGTGTCTGAGAGAGAGAGTGTCTGAGAGAGAGAGAAAGAGTGTCAGAGAGAGCGAGAGAGAGAGAGTGTCTGAGAGAGAGAGTGTCTGATAGAGAGAGTGTCTGAGAGAGAGGGAGTGTCTGAGAGAAAGAGAGTGTGTCAGAGAGAGTGTGTGTGTCTGAGAGAGAGCGTGTGTGAGTCAGAGAGAGGGAGAGGGAGTAAGAGAGGGAGAGAAAGTCAGAGAGAGGGAGAGAGAGTCAGAGAGAGGGAGAGAGAGAGAGGGAGAGAAAGAGAGAGAGTGTCAGAGAGAGAGTGTCAGAGAGAGAGAGTGTCTGAGAGAGAGAGAGAGTGTCTGAGAGAGAGAGAGAGAGAGAGTGTCTGAGAGAGAGAGTGTCTGAGAGAGAGAGAGAGTGTCTGAGAGAGAGAGAGTGTCTGAGAGAGAGTGTATGAGAGAGAGAGTGTCTGAGAGAGAGTGTCTGAGAGAGAGAGGGTGTCTAAGTGAGAGAGAGAGGGTGTCTAAGTGAGAGAGAGAGGGTGTCTGAGAGAGAGAGAGAGTCTGAGAGAGAGAGAGAGAGAGAGAGAGAGTGTCTGAGAGAGAGAGTGTCTGAGAGAGAGAGAGAGTGTCTGAGAGAGAGAGAGTGTCTGAGAGAGTGAGTGTCTGAGAGAGAGAGTGTCTGAGAGAGAGAGTGTCTGAGAGAGAGAGAGTGTCTGAGAGAGAGAGTGTCTGAGAGAGAGAGTGTCTGAGAGAGAGAATCTGAGAGAGAGAGTCTGAGAGAGAGAGAGTCTGAGAGAGAGAGTGTGTGTGTCTGAGAGAGAGAGTGTGTGAGTCGGAGAGGGGGAGAGAAAGGGAGAGTCAGAGAGAGTCAGAGAGAGCGAGAGAGAGGGAGTCAGAGAGAGGGAGAGAGAGGGAGTCGGAGAGAGGAAGAGAAAGAGAGAGGGAGAGAAAGAGAGAGAGTGTCTGAGAGAGAGAGAGTGTCTGAGAGAGAGAGAGTGTCTGAGAGAGAGTGTCTGAGAGAGCGAGAGAGAGTCTGAGAGAGAGAGAGTCTGAGAGAAAGAGTGTCTGAGAGAGAGAGAGTGTCTGAGAGAGAGTGTCTGAGAGAGAGAGTGTCTGAGAGAGAGAGAGAGTGTCTGAGAGAGAGAGAGTGTCTGAGAGAGAGAGTGTCTGAGAGAGAGAGTGTCTGAGAGAGAGAGTGTCTGAGAGAGAGAATCTGAGAGAGTGTGTCAGAGAGAATGTGTGTGTCTGAGAGAGAGAGTGTGTGTGTCTGAGAGAGAGAGTGTGTGAGTCGGAGAGGGGGAGAGAAAGGGAGAGTCAGAGAGAGTCAGAGAGAGGGACAGAGAGGGAGTCAGAGAGAGGGAGAGAGAGGGAGTCAGAGAGAGGGAGAGAAAGAGAGAGGGAGAGAAAGAGAGAGAGTGTCTGAGAGAGGGAGAGTGTCTGAGAGAGAGAGAGAGTCTGAGAGAAAGAGTGTCTGAGAGAGAGAGAGTGTCTGAGAGAGAGTGTCTGAGAGAGCGAGAGAGAGTCTGAGAGAGAGAGAGAGAGAGAGAGTCTGAGAGTGTCTGAGAGAGAGAGAGTGTCTGAGAGAGAGAGTGTCTGAGAGAGAGAGAAAGAGTGTCAGAGAGAGAGAGAGAGAGTGTCTGAGAGAGAGAGTGTCTGATAGAGAGAGTGTCTGAGAGAGAGAGAGAGTGTCTGAGAGAAAGAGAGTGTGTCAGAGAGAGTGTGTGTGTCTGAAAGAGAGCGTGTGTGAGTCAGAGAGAGGGAGAGGGAGTAAGAGAGGGAGAGAGTCAGAGAGAGGGAGAGAAAGTCAGAGAGAGGGAGAGAGAGTCAGAGAGAGGGAGAGAGAGAGAGGGAGAGAAAGAGAGAGAGTGTCAGAGAGAGAGAGAGTGTCAGAGAGAGAGAGTGTCTGAGAGAGAGAGAGAGAGAGAGAGAGAGAGAGAGAGTGTCTGAGAGAGAGAGAGAGAAAGAGAGAGAGTGTCTGAGAGAGAGAGAGTGTATGAGAGAGAGAGTGTCTGAGAGAGAGAGTGTCTGAGAGAGAGAGGGTGTATACGTGAGAGAGAGAGGGTGTCTAAGTGAGAGAGAGAGAGGGTGTCTGAGAGAGAGAGAGAGAGTCTGAGAGAGAGAGAGAGAGTCTGAGAGAGAGAGAGTGTGTCTGAGAGAGAGAGAGTGTCTGAGAGAGAGAGAGTGTCTGAGAGAGAGAGAGTGTCTGAGAGAGAGTGTCTGAGAGAGAGAGAGTGTGTCTGAGAGAGAGAGAGTGTCTGAGAGAGAGAGTGTCTGAGAGAGAGAGTGTCTGAGAGAGAGAGAGAGTGAGTCTGAGAGAGTGAGTGTCTGAGAGAGAGAGAGAGTGTGTCTGAGAGAGAGAGAGTGTCTGAGAGAGAGAGTGTCTGAGAGAGAGAGTGTCTGAGAGAGAGAGAGAGTGTCTGATAGAGAGAGAGTGTCTGATAGAGAGAGAGTGTTTCTGAGAGAAAGAGAGTGTTTCAGAGAGATTGTGTGTGTCTGAGAGAGAAAGAGTGTGTGAGTCGGAGAGGGGGAGAGTCAGAGAGAGGGAGAGATAGAGTCAGAGAGAGGGAGAGAGAGTCAGGGAGAGAGAGTCAGAGAGAGGGAGAGAGAGTCAGAGAGAGAGAGAGTAAGAGAGAGTCAGAGAGAGAGAGTCGGAGAGAGGGAGTCGGAGAGGGGGAGTCAGAGAGGGGGAGTCGGAGAGGGGGAGTCGGAGAGGGGGAGTCGGAGTGGGAGAGAGGGAGTCAGAGAGAGAGAGAGAGAGAGAGAGAGAGGGAGTCTGAGAGAGAGAGGGAGTCAGAGAGAGAGAGAGGCAGTCAGAGAGAGAGAGAGGGAGTCAGAGAGAGAGAGAGGGAGTCAGAGAGAGAGAGGGAGTCAGAGAGAGAGAGAGGGAGTCAGAGAGAGAGAGAGAGGGAGTCAGAGAGAGAGAGAGGGAGTTAGAGAGAGGGAGTCAGAGAGATAGAGAGGGAGACAGAGAGAGAGAGAGGGAGTCAGAGAGAGAGAGAGAGAGTCAGAGGGAGAGAGAGTCAGAGAGAGTTAGAGAGAGGGGGAGAGAGTCAGAGAGAGAGTCGGGGAGAGAGTCGGGGAGAGAGTCGGAGAGAGAGGGAGAGAGCCAGAGGGAGGGAGAGAGTCAGAGAGAGGGAGAGAGAGAGGGTCAGAGGGAGGGAGAGAGAGAGAGAGTCAGAGGGAGGGAGAGAAAGAGAGTCAGAGGGAGGGAGAGAAAGAGAGTCAGAGAGAGAGAGAGAGAGTCAGAGATGCCAAGTGTCAGGAAGAAAACATTAATTTTATCATTGTTCTTGTTCTTTTTTTTTTATATACTGTACTTTTCTAAATAAACCTACGTTTCTATGAAAATTGAAGTTTTTGTTTATTTGCAGCCCACCTAAACTTAAACCTTGTTTATTTGGCCCGTGTTAGCCTTTGAGTTTGACATGCTTGTTGTACTGTATGTGTTAGGGGGGTGTATTTAGTTAGAAATAATGTTTAGTATTTTTGTAGGCAAAACATTGGTACCGCAGGCCAGCGGGACTCTTGCGGGGGCCCCGGGATGGCCACAAACACCCGCACGACCCCCGGCCTCCCTTGGGGACCCCCACAGTGTCAGCCGGGGACACCCGCCGGCCTGTTGTATGTGTTTTGTGAAGGCAAAAAGGTAAACAAAGAATTTTTTCTAAGTCCTGCTTTTTTATCACCTGCCTTTAGCTGGTGAGCTTTATTCAGCGCAACTTTCACGTACGATAAGTTTGCGTTACTTAGTGAATCACGCTGAAGGGCAGGATTCAGCGCAAACAGCTCATCGTACGAGCAAAGTTGGACTTTGAAACTTTCCAGGAAAAAGTCCGTTTTAGAGCGCAAAGTGCCTGTTTCCGCAGCTTAGTGAATTCACGTTCTAAGAGCACTTTGCG